>NC_046001.1:7752182-8067516 GCF_010909765.2 Amblyraja radiata
TCAAAGCTGCTCTTGTAGTCCTGGTGTTTATGTGGCCGGTCCAGTTGAGTTTCAAGTTAATGATGACCCCAGATGGGTGGGGGACCGCGTGGGTTTTCTCCGGGTGCTCTGTTTCCTCCCACATCCCAAAGACGTGCGGGTTGTAGTTTAATTGGCCTTAGTAAAATTGTAAATTGTCCTTAATGTGTAGGATAGCACTAGTGTTGGGGGTGATCGGTGCAGACTCGGTGGGCCGAAGGGCCTGTGTCTCTAACGTCTAAAGCTGGTGCTTCTGTGGTGCATGAAAGGGTAATCTTTGGGTAAAATAACAGATGCCTAGCAAAATGGCCACTGTGGGGCTCGAGTCAAAGCCTCCAGCAGAAGGGCAGCGGGGAAAAAAGATGCAACAATCAAGGTTGTGGGAGCGGGGAGAACAGAGGGATCAGGGAAAGGAAAAGTGTATTCAGCGGATCTGGCAATGGAGGAGCATTTTGGATGGCCCCAGTTTATGAATGAAGTGAGCCTTGGACAATTCTGCTCAGGAAGGACTTTGCACAATCCATAATATAAATCAAACGGTTAAATATAAATAATATCAATCTGAAATGGCTGCATTTCAGTCATCATTCTGTGCTAAAATTGTCATTTATTGAAGGAACAATGTCTGGCAGATGAGAGGGCACAGATTGTAGGAAATTGACCCATTATACGACAAGGGCAGAGCTCATTAATCAGCATATTAGTGGAACTGGTTATAATGCCCGTGGGCAGTTAAAATGAGACAGTTCAAATATTCAATGGCACTTAAAATTTTAATACTTCCTCTCTTCAAAATGCTAGATGAATGAAAGATCTGATATTATCTCCTCACAGTGACAAGATATCAGATGTTTATTCCGTTGCTGGTGATCAGCAGAGGACAAATGTTGTGCTTTGTGCATGAACTATAAAAATGACAGCGCTCTTGAGAGACGGCAGATCTTTACCGTCCCAGGACATCCCATCCCCAGACCCTCGGGGCCAGCAGAGAGAGGGGCCGGTGACATCCCCTGGATGGCACAGTGGTAGTATTGCTGCCTCACAGCGCCAGGGACCCGGGGTTGATCCTGTCTGTACGGAGTTTGTACATCATCCCTGTGACCTGCATGGGTTTTCTCCGGGTGCTCCGGTTTCCTCCCACACTCCAAAGACGTGTAGGTTTGTAGGTTAATTAGCTTCTGTAATTTGTAAGTTGTTCCGAGTGTATGTAGGATCGTGACAATAGACAATAGGTGCAGGAGTAGGCCATTCGGCCCTTCGAGCCAGCACCGCCATTCAATGTGATCATGGCTGATCATCCCCAATCAGTACCCCGTTCCTGCCTTCTCCCCATATCCCCTGACTCCGCTATTTTTAAGAGCCCTATCTAGCTCTCTCTTGAAAGCATCCAGAGAACCTGCCTCCACCGCCCTCTGAGGCAGAGAATTCCACAGACTCACCACTCTCTGTGAGAAAATGTGTTTCCTCGTCTCCGTTCTAAATGGCTTAATCCTTATTCTTAAACTGTGGCCTCTGGTTCTGGACTCCCCCAACATCGGGAACATGTTTCCTGCCTCTAGCGTGTCCAAGCCCTTAACAATCTTATATGTTTCAATGAGATACCCTCTCATCCTTCTAAACTCCAGAGTGTATAAGCCCAGCTGCTCCATTCTCTCAGCATATGACAGTCCCGCCATCCCGGGAATTAACCTTGTAAACCTACGCTGCATTCCCTCAATAGCAAGAATGTCCTTCTTCAAATTAGGGGACCAAAACTGTACACAATACTCCAGGTGTGGTCTCACTAGGGCTCTGTACAACTGCAGAAGGACCTCTTTGCTCTTGTTATAAAGGCCAACATGCCATTCGCAGTGCTAGTGTACGGGTTGATCGCTGGTCAGCACGGACTCGGTGTGGTTATTGCAACCAAGGCTGGAGCTGGCAAGTGCATCCTTTTGCCCTCTCCACTTCTCACCTTGGCTATTGTAGCCACCCTTCTCCCCACCCCCACCCACCTGGATCCACCCCTCACATGTAGCTCTTGTTGCCCTCCCCCTGCCCTTGCCCCGTACTCCCAGCTTCCTCCCCTCCCCTCCATCAATATGGTGCAGGGTCCCCCACCCAAAATGTCGCCTGCCAATGTCCCCCCCCCCCCCATACCTTCACACCCTACCCTTCCTTATCTCTACGTCTCCCTCTCCCGACTCTCAGTCTGAAAATGGGTCTCGACCCGAAACGTCACCCATTCCTTCTCTCCAGAGATGCTGCTGTCTGTCCCGCTGAGTTACTCCAGCACATTGTGTCAATCTTTGGTGTCAACCAGCATCTGCAGTTCCTTCCTACACATCCCTCCATTCGTGCTGCCTGACCCGCGGTGCTCCTTCAGCACTCTGTGTTTTGTTAAAGATTCTGTTGATCCACATTGTTGGTTTGGTTATTTTACTCGTGCAGTTTATCCCAAGTTGCCTTGGCAACACATCTTAAGCTTTGGATCCAAGTGAATACAGAAAAGAATGTCCTTTCATGTGAGAGCCCTCAGACAGCCTCACTGTGGATAAGCCGACAGTAACACAATGGCAGCAGACAGCACTCCCCTCCCCCCCCCCCCCCCCCCATGCCATGGTGAGATATGTTGCCATGGAAAGGCGGCACGTTGAAGATGGCCGTTGAACGCAGTGCGTGCCCAGTGACCCCAAGGACACGGCAGCACGCTGTCGCCACCGCCAACGCCCAGCTATCCTGCCAGACACAAGGTTATATGGACGGGAAAGGAATGGAGGGTTATGGTCTGAGCACAGGTATATGGGACTAGGGGAGAATACGTGTTCGGCACGGACTAGAAGGGTCGAGATGGCCTGTTTCCGTGCTGTAATTGTTATATGGTTATATGGTTATATGCTGGAATCATGAGCAAAACACAAAGGAGGAACTCAGCAGTCAGACAGTGTCTGTGGAGGGAATGGACAGGGGACGTTTCAGGCTGGGACCCTTCTTCACGACGACATTTCAGGTCATACACACAAAAAGCTGGAGTAACTCAGCAGTAAGACAGCATCTCTGGAGAGAAGGAATGGGTGACGTTTCCCAAAACATCATATATTCCTTTTCTCCAGAGAAAACGAACCCACTGAGTTACTCCAGCTTTTTGTATCTAGCTTTGGTTTAAACCAGCATCTGCTGTTCCTTCCGAAACATTTCAGGTCAGGTCCCTTCATCAGACAGACAATATTTCGGGTCGGGACCCTTCTTCTGACTCGACAGATGATGTTTCGGGTCGGGTCCCGTCTGCATGACCATGTTTCAGGTTGGGACCCTTTTTCAGGATGACGTTTCAGGACCTGAAGTATGAAACAGGGTCCCGACCTGAAACGTCGCCTGTCCATTCCCTCCACAGATGCTGCCTGACCCGCTGAGTTCCTCCGCCACTTTGTGTTTTGCCCAATTATTCTTGGACCTGCTCATCAGGCACTGGGCCTGTACTCGCTAGAGTTTACAACGATGAGGGGACACCTCTTTAGTCAGAGGGTGGTGAATCTGTGGAATTCATTGCCACAGACGGCTGAGGAGGCAGTCAATGGATATTTGTGAGGCAGAGATTTTCAGATTCTCGATTAGTACGGACGTCAAGGGTTATGGAACGAAGGCAGGAGAATGGGGTTGGGAGGGAAAGATAGATGAACAACAATTGAATGGCGGAGTAGACTCAATGGGCCGAATGGCCTAATTCTGCTCCTAAGAACTGAACTCATGAACCTATCCACTCCTATTCTCAGCAAGGTGAAGACAAGTTGTGTGGGAGAGCCGGGTGTGGGGATCAGACCCTCCCCTGGATCAACCACTCACCTGTGTGTCAGGGGGACCTCCTTCATCTCTAATCAGCAGCAAGTGGCTCTGACCATTGACATTGATTTCTTTCTTGTATCGACCACCTGGCAGACACAATGGAAAGGAGATGTTAAACCTGTTCAAGACAAATAGACGGCAATTATTTCTTCTCCCGACTGTTTCAGTTTTGCTGCTGCGACGCATGGGATGCAACGTCCGACCGGCTCAAACCTTGCGATGGAAGTCGGATGGGCACGGAAACAAATCAGTGTCACTGCTGGAACAAGCCCTTGACAAGCTCATTACTCCTCTGATGGGTTCAGCTGTGGCTCAGTGGGCCGCACTCTGGTGCCGGCGAGTCAAAGGTTTCCGAGCTTGTGCTGAACTCCACAGCTCTGAGCACAAGAGCTAAGGATGATGCTCTAGTCTAGTGATGAGGGAGCGCCGCACTGTGGGGGGGGGGGGGTGGGGGAGCACTGTGTGTGGGGGGGGGCGGGGTGAGGGAGCACTGTGTGGGGGGAGGGGGGTGGGGGAGCACTGTGGGGGTGGCGGGGGTGAGGGAGCACTGTGGGGGGAGCACTGTGGGGGGGAGCACTGTGGGGGGGAGCACTGTGGGGGGGGGTGGGGGTGGGGGAGCACTGTGGGGGGAAGCACTGTGGGGGGGGGCACTGTGGGGGGGAGCACTGTGGGGGGGAGCACTGTGGGGGGGAGCACTGTGGGGGGGAGCACTGTGGGGGGGGAGCACTGTGGGGGGAACACTGTGGGGGGGGAGCACTGTGGGGGGAGCACTGTGGGGGGGGCGGGGGTGGGGGAGCACTGTGGGGGGAGCACTGTGGGGGGGGAGCACTGTGGGGGGGAGCACTGTGGGGGGAGCACTGTGGGGGGGGAGCACTGTGGGGGGGAGCACTGTGGGGGGGAGCACTGTGGGGGGGGAGCACTGTGGGGGGGAGCACTGTGGGGGTGGCGGGGGTGGGGGAGCACTGTGGGGGGGGAGCACTGTGGGGGGGAGCACTGTGGGGGGGAGCACTGTGGGGGGAGCACTGTGGGGGGGGGAGCACTGTGGGGGGGGAGCACTGTGGGGGGGGCGGGGGTGGGGGAGCACTGTGGGGGGGGGAGCACTGTGGGGGGAGCACTGTGGGGGGGAGCACTGTGGGGGGAGCACTGTGGGGGGGGAGCACTGTGGGGGGGAGCACTGTGGGGGGGGAGCACTGTGGGGGGGGAGCACTGTGGGGGGGGGAGCACTGTGGGGGGGGAGCACTGTGGGGGTGGGGGAGCACTGTGGGGGGGGAGCACTGTGGGGGGGGAGCACTGTGGGGGGGGAGCACTGTGGGGAGGGCGGGGGTGGGAGAGCACTGTGGGGGGGGAGCACTGTGGGGGGGAGCACTGTGGGGGGGGAGCACTGTGGGGAGAGCACTGTGGGGGGGGAGCACTGTGGGGGGGGAGCACTGTGGGGGGGAGCACTGTGGGGGAGAGCACTGTGGGGGGGAGCACTGTGGGGGGGGGAGCACTGTGGGGGTGGGGGGAGCACTGTGGGGGGGAGCACTGTGGGGGTGGCGGGGGTGGGAGAGCACTGTGGGGGGGGGAGCACTGTGGGGGGGGAGCACTGTGGGGGGGGAGCACTGTGGGGGGGAGCACTGTGGGGGTGGCGGGGGTGGGAGAGCACTGTGGGGGGGGAGCACTGTGGGGGGGGAGCACTGTGGGGGGAGCACTGTGGGGGGGAGCACTGTGGGGGGGGAGCACTGTGGGGGGAGCACTGTGGGGGGGAGCACTGTGGGGGGGAGCACTGTGGGGGGGGAGCACTGTGGGGGGGAGCACTGTGGGGGGGGAGCACTGTGGGGGGGGAGCACTGTGGGGGGGAGCACTGTGGGGGGGGAGCACTGTGGGGGGGAGCACTGTGGGGGGGAGCACTGTGGGGGGGAGCACTGTGGGGGGGGAGCACTGTGGGGGGGAGCACTGTGGGGGGGGAGCACTGTGGGGGGGGAGCACTGCGGGGGGGAGCACTGTGGGGGGGAGCACTGTGGGGGGGGGGGCGGGGGTGGGAGAGCACTGTGGGGGGGAGCACTGTGGGGGTGGGGGAGCACTGTGGGGGGGAGCACTGTGGGGGGGGGCGGGGTGGGGGAGCATTGTGGGGGGGCGGGGTGGGGAGCATTGTGGGGGGGGGGGGTGGGGGAGCACTGTGGGGGGGGAGCACTGTGGGGGGGGGCGGGGGTGGGGGAGCACTGTGGGGGGGGGAGCACTGTGGGGGGGCGGGGGTGGGGGAGCACTGTGGGGGGGGCGGGGTGGGGGAGCACTGTGGGGGGGGCGGGGGTGGGGGAGCACTGTGGGGGGGGAGCACTGTGGGGGGGGGCGGGGGGGGGAGCACTGTGGGGGGGGGAGCACTGTGGGGGGCGGGGGTGGGGGAGCACTGTGGGGGGGCGGGGGTGGGGAGCACTGTGGGTGGGGGAGCACTGTGGGGGGGCGGGGGTGGGAGAGCACTGTGGGTGGGGGAGCACTGTGGGGGGGCGGGGGGTGGGAGAGCACTGTGGGGGGGGAGCACTGTGGGGGGGGCGGGGGTGAGGGAGCACTGTGGGGGGCGGGGTGAGGGAGCGCTGTGGGGGGGGCGGGGGGGGGAGCACTGTGGGGGGGCGGGGGTGGGGGAGCACTGTGGGGGGGTGGGGGTGGGGGAGCACTGTGGGGGGGGGCAGTACTGTGAGAGCGGTAGTGCTGAGGGACTGTTGTGTTGTGTTGTGTGTGTGTGTTTTTTGCGCCTTGCCATTATAACCTTTATTGACAATAGATCAATATTATTAAATCCCTTTGCATTTGTTGGCACATTTGGCATGTCATCCAATTTGAAATGAGAAAATACTGCTGCGTTGACAAATGAAACATGCTTGGACGACTACAAGTGAGAGTGTGCGAGGGACTTCAGTATCCATGGGTCACGTAGGTCATTTATTTATCCCAAACAATTCACACTCCAAAAAAAGGATTTTGTTCTTTCAGCCACACCATTTTAAAGCAAGGAGTACTTGGGACTCATGACTGGGACTAGTTTAAATGTCAGAACAAATCTTTTCACCCATGCACCATGCTGGTGTACAGATGGATAAAGCCCAACACATCCAAGCTGCTCATACAACTGCCCTTCCAAGTTCACATTTTTACGGGCTAGTATGTAGCTAGTCGGGAGAGGCAGTACTCAGGGAGTGCCGCACTGCATGAGAGGGAGTGCCGCACTGCATGAGAGGCAGAGCAAAGGGAGCACTGAAATGTGGGAAGGACAGTACTGACAGAGCACCACACTGCCAGAGGGGTCGTGCTGAGATAACGTGGATGGTCACAGTCTTTCTCCCCAGGGTAAGGGAGTTGAAAACCCAATGACACAGGTTCAAGGTGAAAGGGGAAAGATTTAATAGGAACCTGAGGGGCAAGGTTTTCACAGAGGCTCGTGGGTATGTGGAACAAACTGCCAGAGGGTACATAGATAGAAAGGGCACAACTTCAATGTTTAAAATACACTTCGAAAGGTTTACAGGGATGAGGACCAAATGCAGATAAAATGGGACTAGCCCAGAAGGTACTTTGTTCAGCGTGGATCAGCCACACTGAATTGCCTGATTCCATGCTGCATAATTCCATAACATATTACAGGGGGTTGAGAGGGAATGCTAGATCAGCCATAATCGAATGGCGGAGCAGACTTGATGGGCCGAACAGCCCAATCCTGCTCCTATTTCTTACGGTTTTAAGAGGATCCAATGAAGGACTATAATTGGTGGGATTCAGTACACATTTAACCCGCTGGAATAAAAACAAAAAACTTTGGTAAAATAATAAAACAGTATCAGCAATCCCCCCCTCCCTCAAAATAACAATGTTAAAAATCAAAATCTGTTCCACAGTCAGAGTCTCGAGTCGCTCACAAAAATCGTTTGCACTAACTTCATAAAGTTAGAAATGGTCCAATTTGATGGGAAGGCTGCATGCAGGCCAAGTAAATATACTGGGTCTGGAACAAGGAAGCTGAGCTACAGGGAACTGCTGTGACTGCACCACATCCTGTTAGAAGTGAGCTTGTTTAACCGCATCCTGTTAAAGTGAAGCAGACTGTCTGAATAAAATCAATGTTCACTTTATACTGTCTCGCACGCTCCTTTCACAAATTAATAAAGAATTTTGTTTTTTAAATAACAACTCTCGCGCATTATCGATGAACTCCACTTCCAACCTCGGCAAGACCTCTTTGTTGGAGCTTTTATGTAACCCAGAACCACTTTAAAAAATGATTCTATCCGCCTTCCTTTGACAACATCTCTCAGTCCGCTCGGAAGCAGATTTTCTATGAGCCCTGTTGAATGTGTGTCTCCAGAACTGTGAGCGTCTCCCGAAATGGACCATTTGCCTCCCAGATGCAGGAAGTCCAGGGGCAGGAGACCAGAGTGGAAACAAGTGATGTGCTTCATTTCTATTGAACACCAGCGCTTGTTGTGAATATAAAGATCAACCAAGCTAAGGAAGGGCTAGGTGGGGCAGCAGCAGATCACATGATGAAAGCACCAGGGATATGTCTAACTAGAGGCACAAGAGACTGCAGAGGTTGGGATCGAGTGCTGGAGGGACTCAGCGGGTCAGGCAGCATCTGTGCAGGGAATGAATAGATGACGTTTTGGGTCAAGATCATTCTTCAGATCAATGTAGAACCAGAGGGTGGGACGGTGGACGGAGGGAATGGAGACGAGCGTTAGATGAGGGGAACTGGTTGAGTCTCTGTTCCATGAAGAAGCGGAAGGCCTGAGACCTTCCTGTTGGGGAATGGAAGTGCCACAGTGTCGGAGAGAGAGTGCTGAGAACTTCAACTCAGTTGATTAATATGTGACACTTCAGCAAACATCTTTTGCAAGTTTAGACACAATAACACAAGACCTGTACCACATTAGCAACCCACAGCTACCTCTTCTTAAAACTCAAATTAATAAGAACACCTTCTTCAACAAATCAATGTGGGACATCGTTTAAACTTGCTCATGTGCTCATTTAGCTCCCAATCACTGCTCTCAGCAGTTGTCCAAACAGCGCAAACCTGACTGACCTCACGTAGTCGGGGGAAGATTTTTACATTCTCTCTTGAACAAGGTGGTTGTTCTTTTACTGCTGCGGATGGACCACTCAGAGTGATAATGGGTGGCTATTTAGATAAACGCCTGAGACAACTGCACTTAGCAGGGAAGTTGGCCCAATCCAAAGTTGTCTCTCCTTTGCCTGAACTTTTTGCTGGTTACTGGCTACTGATTTCTGGATGATGAGCGTAACTGTATATATACGTGTGTGTGTGTGTGTGTGTGTGTGTGTGTGTGTGTGTGTGTGTGTGTGTGTGTGTGTGTGTGTGTGTGTGTGTGTGTGTATGTGTGTGTGTGTGTATATGTGTGTGTGTGTATATGTGTGTGTGTGTGTGTGTGTGTGTGCGTGTGTGCGTGTGTACGTGTGTACGTGTGTGTGTGTGTGTGTGTGTGTGTGTGTGTGTGTGTGTACGTGTGTGTGTGTGTGTGTGTGTGTGTGTGTGTGTATGTGTGTGTGTGTGTACGTGTGTGTGTGTACGTGTGTGTGTATATGTGTGCGTGTGCGTGTGTGTGTGTGTGTGTGTGTGTGTGTGTGTGTGTGTGTGTGTGTGTGTGTGTGCGTGCGCGTGTGTGTGTGTGTGTGTGTTGTGTGTGGTAGTTGACAGTGTACTATGTTTACTACATATTGTGTTGTGCTGCTGCAAGTAAGGATGTCATTGTTCTATCTGGGACACATCACAATAAACCACTCTTGATTCTTTACTCCCATCCTCCAGAGCACTAGGTATCAAGACGCCAGCATCAGGTGTGATGTACAAATGAGAAGGTTTGCATTTATATGGCACCAAATAACATCCCATAGAACCAATGAACCTTTAATCACCTCAGCACACTTCAAAGGAGCTCACAGCTAGTGAAGCACACATACTGTTTTTGTGCAGGAAACATTGGAGCCAAATTACACACAGCAACATCCCCCATACAGCAAACGGATGATAATGAAATCATCTGTGTTTTAGGGACATGGGTGATGAATATGTTTTGTCCTGGGGTTCAGAGTTTCATCTTCCTGAGATACAGGACCAGCATTCTGGCCATTTCGTTAGTCCAGCTTTTTGTGTCTGTCATCAACTTCCAGAACACAGGAGTCAAATTCCAGAATCGCATGTAATAGAAACACAGTTTGACTAAAGCTGGAACCTCTGCAAATAGCACCGAGAACAACAGCTTCTTTAGCTAAAGGCAAATGGAGTTCCACTAAACAAACGTGTTGATTGCTCCTGGCGTCTTAGGTGAAGAGTTGATTTGGACAGTTGTCTATCCCCGCAAGGAATCCGCTAAGCAGCCACAGGATCTGGAATCAGACGCTGTGAATTTCTCCGCTTATTCCATTACAGACCATTTTGACTACAGGCCTGCCTTGGGAATCACAGCGTGAAAACCCCACGGCAAAAATTAAAGATCAATTCCTTTTGTTTGTTTAAAGCTCAAGTGGAGTGCCTTGGGACAACGTTCTGCCATATTCAAAGTGCTCTGGAGTCACAGAAAGCTTCTGACACAGGTGGGGGCCGCTCAGCCTGTCGTTCCTGTACTAGCCGACAAAGTGCTCCCGAGTCTAATCCCGCCCTCCACCAATGGCTCCATTTCGTGCAGGTCACGGCTCTTCCACGTTCTTTCTGAGCGTGATCAAAGTTTCTGCTCCCAACACATTTCAGGCTAATATA
Source organism: Amblyraja radiata (assembly GCF_010909765.2). Lineage (NCBI taxonomy): Eukaryota > Metazoa > Chordata > Chondrichthyes > Rajiformes > Rajidae > Amblyraja > Amblyraja radiata. Next base: position 7,762,768 of record NC_046001.1, read on the forward strand.
GGTTTTCCTCACCACAGCTCTCATCCTTTGACCAATTATTGATTATTGCAGAATTATTTGCGTTTTTATAGAGATACAACATGGAAACAGACCCTTCGACCCACCAAGACCAAGCCCACCATCGATCACTCGTTCACACCAGTTCTATGTCCTCAACACTTTCACATCCACTCCCTACACACTAGGGGGCAATTTACAGAGGTCAATAAACTTACAAACCTTGGTTCTTGGTTCTTGGTTACTTGGTCCTCCAAAATATTCCAACTGGAATTTAAACTGGAGGTGGTGAAGGGTTATTGGGAAGGGTTAAGCCAGAAAGGGTTATTGGGAAGAAAGAGCTGCTTTAAATTTAGTTGCATCTGGTTGGGTAACTATAGTTTGGTGCAGATTATTCCATGCTTTAATTGTGCGTGGGAAGCAACCTGCACGTCTTTGGAGTGTGGGAGGAAACCGGAGCACCGGGAGAACGCACAAACTCCACACAGACAGCACCCAAGGTTAGGATGGAACCCAGGTCACTGGCGCTGTGAGGCAGCAGCTCTACCAGCTGGGATGGCGAATCATGTTATCACATCCAAGGCCACCATGCACTGAATTGTGTTCAAAATATTCCACGGGACAGGTTAGTGTAGCAGTGGTGCAGCTGGTATAGGCAGAGAAGCAGCTTCCACCCTGACCTGCCTGTGTGGAGTTCTCCTGCTTTCCCTGTGACTGCGTGGCTTTCCTCCAGATGTTCCGTTGTCCTAAAGACATGCGGGCTTGTCGGTTCATTGGCCCACTGGAAATTGCCCCCCGGTGTGTCAAAGTGAATGGGAAAGTGGGATAGCATAGAGCTAGCATGATCGGGCGATCGATAGTCGGCCATGGACTCGGTGGGCCGAATGGCTTGTTTCCGTGCTGTGTCTCTAAACTAAACTACCCAATCGTTAGGGGGGGGGGGGGAGAGAAATGTTGAAAATATGAACGTGAGCTGTTGAAGCGTGTCTCCCACTGACAGTGTGTTGGTGAAGAACTTCACCTGCCCCCAGGGGCCGTGCCCTATCACACATCAGAGATGTATTTTACTTCCCGGTCATGTTCAGCGGGTGTAAATCTACTTCTATCTCCCCTAAGCAGGAAGTCCTTGTTTGGCAGCAACAGCTTTCAGCTTCGATAGAGGAGTTAGTCGGGTTGGACACTAAATGCTGGATTAACTCAGCAGGTCGGGCAGCATCTCTGGAGAAAAGGAAGAGGTGATGTTTCTTCAGACTGAGAGTCAGGGGAAAGAGAAACAAGAGATATAGACTATGATATAGAGAGAAATATAGAACAAATGAATGAAAGATATGCAAGAAGGTAATGATGATAAAGGAAACAGGCAACTTGTTAGCTGTGGCCGAGGTGAAAATGAGTTATAGACAATGAAACTTAACAAGACCGCTTTGAAGCTAGTACAACGACTTGGGTGGGGGAGAGACAGAGACAGAGGGGATGTAGACATCACCTATTCCTTTTCTCCAGAGATGCTGCCTGACCCGCTGAGTTACTCTAGCTTTTTGTGTCTATCTTTGGTTTAAACCAGCATCTGCAGTTCCTTCCAGTCGGGCTAACTGGGCACCTGTTGCTGACACCTGGTTCTGTCCAGAACCAGGGGCCACAGTTTAAGAATAAGGAGTAAGTCATTTAGAACGGAGACGAGGAAACACTTTTTCTCACAGAGAGTGGAATTCTGTGGAATTCTCTGCCTCAGAGGGCGGTGGAGGCCGGTTCTCTGGATGCCTTCAAGAGAGAGCTGGATAGGGATCTTAAAAATAGCTGAGTCAGGGGATATGGGGAGAAGGCAGGAACGGGGTACTGATTGGGGATGATCATCCATGATCACATTGAATGGCGGTGCTGGCTCGAAGGGCCAAATGGCCTACTCCTGAACCTATTGTCTATTGACACCACCCTTAGGTGTGTTGCCAGCTTGCCTTGCTGGAGCTAGTCAGTTGGGCATTGACCCTAAAGCAAACGTGCGCTCCTCATTGTGAGTTTAACATGAGATGTGCACACGGGCAGAGCATTAGCAATGTATAAAACCTTAATTACTTCAATATTTCTTACCTGGAGGCCTTGAGGGAATGATGCGTTCAGTGGAAAGATCCATTATTGTGGTTGAAATACGAGCTCAGGTCCATTGAGCCCAATGGCCTCACAAAGAATATTTAAGGTTAATTGATTAACCATTGAGTTTGACGAGCTGTTGGCCATTATTAGCAAGTTGCAACTTCAATGGCACAAGCACAACAACTTTTCCTGTGCTGTTTGGTTTTAATCGCTCGGTTTAAGGGGGCTCCACTCTCATGAGCAACTTGCTCCTGAACCGAAGATAGACACAAAAAGCTGGAGTAACTCAGCGGGGTCAGACAGCATCTCTGGAGAAAAGGAATAGATGACGTTTCGGGTCGAGGCCCTTCTGCAGGCAGAAAAAGGGTCTCGAACAGAAACGTCACCTTTTCCTTTTCTCCAGAGATGCTGACTGCCCTGCTGAGTTACTCCGGCTTTTTGTGTCTGCCAACGTGTACACATTTTTCAGTTTCTCCCGACACATTTTGTTGGCTCCTGAACCTCCCGCAGTCACTGGGCGGATGCCATGTCCCGCAAGTCCCCGTTTGAAGATGTTGTGGCCTTGGCAGCCTGCGCCCACCCTGCCAGCCTGCGCCCACCCTGCCAGCCCCCTATCTCTCCTCACACATCACCATCTTCCACAACTAGGCCCCTCCGCGATGCCCGAATCCCCGGCTAGAAGAGGGCAATGGCTATGAAATCACCGGTTACAAATCTGTTACAAATCTCCTATTTTAAATGGAAATGAACAAATGAATTCATTTCAGGACAACCATGAATTAGAGCTCTTTGAGCATGGCCACCGATCTCCAGGAATGAAAGATGAATTTGCTGTGCATTCATAGTCCACGTTTCCTTCGTTGCTTTGAAGAGTTTCCTTTTGAAAACACTGGAGCTGGGGAGAGAGCCCGTCGGACTGCCGGGGAGGTGGGAAGGGAGCAAAATGAAAGCTCCTTGAATTGGCAGCTGGAGCAGCTTTTATTTCACGAGAGCGGTACAGATTGATCGAGCTGCTCAAGAGAGAGCTAGATAGGGCTCTTAAAAATAGCAGAGTCAGGGGATATGGGGAGAAGGCAGGAACGGGGTACTGATTGGGGATGATCAGCCATGATCACATTGAATGGCGGTGCTGGCTCGAAGGGCCGAATGGCCTACTCCTGCACCTATTGTCTATTGTCTGGAGTGGAAGATTGCAACCTTCACGTGGTCCGCCCTGTTTTGACTAATGCAATCAACCCGGCGTGCACAATCAAATAAGATCAAATAGAACAAGTTGTCCTCCAACTTTAGGCTGTGCACGCCATACGCAAGAAGATGAAGTCTATTGTCTATTGGTGCTATCTCTAAAGTCTAAAGCTCCAATGAATGGCCCGGTCCATGGAAATGAACACTGCTCGTCTTTGAAGTATTACCAGAGTCTGAAGAAGGGTCACCACTCAAAATGTCACTTATCCATAACCTCCAGAGATGCTGCCTGACCTGTTGAGTAACTCCAACACATAGTGTTCTAGAATCATACTATTACCTTACGTGAAAGCTAGAATTGCTAAGAATTCAGAGGTATGAAGGCACTTACCTTCCGGAGACTCATCCCGGATATAAGTGCCGGTCAGATATCGATGGACAAGGGCAGATTTGCCACTGCGCAGACTGCCAACCAATCCCTGCATAGATTTAAACAAGTTTACTGTCATAGAAACCAGGGTGGAATGAAGTTCCGTGTTCACACGAAGCTCACAGAGTGAACTGTAGACACACAGTAATGACAAACACAACAATAATCGGACTTTATCTTGCACTAAATGTTGGACACGTTATCCTTTATCTGTGGACGGCTTGATTGTAATCATGTATACTCTTTTCTTTAGCACGCAACAATAAGCTTTCCACTGTCCCTCGGTACACATGACAATAATATAAACTAAAATGTAACGGCTAGTGCAAGGCAAGATTGTAGTGTGCACGGATTTTAAAGAACGATAATGGAATGAAGCATAGTTACGATTATGTGACTCCATCTCCGGGATTGGACTTCTGCCGCAGAGATGTACGGGACTGAGCCCGCGGGGGGTGGGGGAACGCACCGAGTTCTGTTCAAACCGGCCGTTAAAAGCATTGGGCTCATTCGGTGGAGGAGTGTGTTAATGTGCGGCGATTGCTGGTCGGCGCAGATTCAGCAGGCCGAAGGGCCTGTTTCCACGCTGCATCTCTGAACTAAACTAAACTCTGTAAGCCTGGTTTTTACAGATGACGCACAAGTCTGAGCCATGAGCTCATTTGTACTGTGTGGGAATGAACTGTAGATGCTGGTTTACACCGAGGATAGATACAAAGTGCTGGAGTAACTCAGCGGGTCAGGCAGCATCTCTGGATAGAAGGAATGGATGACGTTTCGGGTTGCCATCATCACAGCCAAAATGGCGCCCGCATGTCCTGGGACCGAGGAGCAAAGAAAACAGGACAAACTTACCAAGCGGAGCTCTGGAACCGAGCGGCTTAACGTCCATTCCTGACTGTTCACAAAGGCCTCTGAGGAGGAATGAAAACAACTGGGTTAGCAGTGAAAGAGGAGGGAACAGCTGGATGTCAAATGCAACCTGAAGATTATACTTGGGAGCTGCTCACATCGTCCCCAATAAATGTCGAGGGATAATAATCGTGGCAAAAATCTTTCAATGTGTTCAAACAGCTACAAACTTTGGCAAAGGGGAGACACAGAGCACAGTGTATAGTTCTCAGCATTGTAGCGCACCATCTCCACAGACAAGGTCCAATGTCCGCAATGGGGTAGAGGTGAATCGGATGGTTCCCCAGCTTCGAGGGGAAGAAACTGTTCCTGAGGCTTTCGATCTTCTGTACCTTCCGCTGGACCGGAGCGGGGAGAAGAAGGAGTGACAGGGGTGGGATAAGTCTTTGATTATGCCGACAATCTTCCCATCCTCGCAGGATAGTGTTGTGATGATGATATCTAGAGGAATAACGGCAGCAACTTCAGGGCAATCAGACGAACGTCGGCAGTGGGAAAATGTCCAGGGACAAAAATCTGGGACAATATTAAAGTGGCATTTTGAAAAGCCAAGGGACAATAAAAGAAAAACAGCACGGAAAACAGCACGTAAAGAACAAAATAATACCCATCCTTGAGGTGGGAACGGATGGGAAGAGAGAGGCCCAGAGGTTCAGGCATGGAGGTCTTTGAACAACATGTAGAAAAGACTGACAATAAAAAAGAGCATATAGAATTTGGGACATTATTAATGGACTATAAATGCGAGGACTTTGTACTAAACCTAACATAAAATATTCGCTGACCCTCTGCTAGAAGACAGAATTCAGTGTATAGGAAGGAACTGTAGATGCTGGTTTACACCAAAGGTTTACACACAAAATGCAGGAGTAACCCAGCGGGTCAGGCAGAATCTGTGGAGAACATGGATAGGTGACGTTACACAGAGTGCTGGAGTAACTCAGCGGGTCAGACATGCAGCATCTGTGGAGAACATGGATAGGTGACGTTACACAGAGTGCTGGAGTAACTCAGCGGGTCAGACATGCAGCATCTGTGGAGAACATGGATAGGTGACGTTTCACAGAGTGCTGGAGTAACTCAGCGGGTCAGACATGCAGCATCTGTGGAGAACATGGATAGGTGACGTTTCAGGCCGAGATACTTCTTCAGACTTTAGCTTCACAATTTGCACAATCCTTTTCTCTCACACCTTCTGTCTTTTCAGCGCTAGTCTTTGTCCGAACATCTGCCCATCAACCCCACCCTCACCTGTATCCACCTATTACAAACCAGGCTTTAACCTGCCCCTCCTCTATTCCAGTTTTCTTCCCCCCCCCCCCCTCACTATCAGTCTGAAGAAAGCTCCCGACCCGAAACGTCACCTATCCATTTTCTCCAGAGATGTGTAGGAAGGAACTGCAGATGCTGATTCACATCAAAGAAAGACACAAAATGCTGGATTAACTCAGCGGGTCAGGCAGCAAGCATCTCTGGAGAGAAGGAATGGGTGACATTTCGCATCGCGGCCCTTCTTCCAGAGATGCTGCCTGACCTCCACATTTTGTGTCTATCGTTGGTATAAACCAGCATCTGTGGGTCCTTTTCATTCGCATAAAAGGATGAGTTGTTGTGGCCTGGAATAAATAGCCCCAAAAGGGTGATTCAACAGGAACTTTCAAAGGGGAATTGGATAAGTTTTTGAAGGGTTAAATGTTCTGGGTCAAGGAGAAAGAGCAGGCAGTGAGAATCGTTGAAATGCTCTTGCAAAGAGCTGTCACAGGCATAATTGATAAGATCAAGACAGAATCAAATAATGTTCAGACAGAACACCTTTGCTCTGCACAGCAATAAAGAACCTTCAGACAATTACCTCAGCAACCCAAGCTAAAATATGAGCGCGGTGCTCAATTAGTCCAGTAATTATGTGTGCCTCAAGGTTACACAGGGCATCTCATTGAAACCAGTTCATTAGAAAACAATGTTTGTTCATGAACACTGAATTAGTATTTGACATCAGAGTCATTTTTATGAATGATAAAAATGATTGATGGACTTCATAAACATAGCCTAAAAGGCAAGGTGGGGTAAAGTACATGTAGAAGAGGCGTTTTTAAACTGGTGAGGGAAACCAGAACTCGGGGTCGAGGCCTGGGTTAACGTATGAGGAGCGTTTGATGGCACAGGGCCTATACTCGCTGGAGTTTAGAAGGATGGGGGGGGGGGGGGGGAAATCTCATTGAAACGTACCGATAGAGAGGACATGGAGAGGTTGTTTCCACTAGTGGGAGAGTCTAGGACCAGAGGGCACAGCCTCAGAATCAAAGGACGTACCTTTAGAATGGAGATGAGGAAGAATTTCTTTAGCCAGATGGTGAATCTGTGGAATCCATTGCCAGAGACGGCTGTGGATGCCAAGTCAATGGGTATTTTAAAGCGGAGATCGACAGGTTCTTGATCAGTAAGGATGTCAAAGGTTATGGGGAGAAGGCCGGAGAATGGGGTTGAGAGGGAAAAAATAGATCAGCCATAACCGAATGGTGGAGCAGACTCGATGGGCCGAATGGCCTAATTCTGCTCCTATGTCTTATGGGCCATTTATAAAAATAGGTAACTAGTAAATTCAATTTGGGAAGAAACATCTTCACCCAGAGAGTTGTTTAAGAAGGAACTGCAGATGCTGGAAAATTCGAAGGTAGACAAAAATGTCACCTATTCCTTCGCTCCATAGATGCTGCCTCACCCGCTGAGTTACCCCAGCATTTTTGATCTTAACCACCACAGCAATTTGCCAGTGATACCAAGGTCCACACACTCCCTGTTCACAGTGTGGTCACATCAGCTTCCACAAATCTTACACATTCTCTACATTCTTACTTGGGGATGGAAACATATGAATGTGTCATTCATAGTTGTAACCTTGCTGTGCTGGCAAGTCCAAACTCTAGTTCATAACTTCATAAGTGATAGGAGTAGAATTAGGCCATTTGGCCAATCAGGTCTACTCCGCTATTCAATCATGGCTGAACTATCTCTCCCTCCTAACCCCATTCTCCTGCCTTCTCCCCATAACCCCTGACACCCGTATTAATCAAGAATCTATCTGTTCCTGCCTTAAAAATATCCATTGATTTGGCCACCACAGCCTTCTGTGGCAATAAATTCCACAGATTCAATAGACAATAGACAAGGAGTAGGCAGGAGTAGGCCATTTAGCCCTTCGAGCCATTCAATGTGATCATGGCTGATCATCCCAAATCAGTACCCCGTTCCTGCCTTCTCCCCATATCTCCTGACTCCGCTATTTTTAAGACCCCTATATAGCTCTCTCTTGAAAGCATCCAGAGAACCTGCCTCCACTGCCCTCTGAGGCAGAGAATTCCACAGACTCACCACTCTCTGTGAGAAAAAGTGTTTCCTCGTCTCCGTTCTAAATGACTAACTCCTTATTCTTAAACTGTGGCCCCTGGTTCTGGACTCCCCCAACATCGAGAACACGTTTCCTGCCTCTCGTGTGTCCAAGCCCTTAACAATCTTATTTGTTTCAATCCTCTCATCCTTCTAAACTCCAGAATGTACAAGCCCAGCTGCTCCATTCTCTCAGCATATGACAGTCCCGCCATCCCGGGAATTAACCTTGTAAACTTACGCTGGGCTCCCTCAATAGCAAGAATGTCCTCCCTCAAATTAGGGGACAAAAACTGCACACAATACTCCAGGTGAGGTCTCACTAGGGCTCTGTACAACTCCAGAAGGACCTCTTTGCTCCTATATTCGATTCCTCTTGTTATAAAGGCCAACATGCCACTTGTTATAAAGGCCAACATGCCACTGCCTGCTGTACCTGCATGCTTAATTTCATAGACTGATGTACAAGGACCCCCAGATCCCATTGTACTTCCCCTTTTCCCAACTTGACGCCATTTAGATAGTCCTCACCACCCTCTTACTAAAGAAATTCCCCCTCATCTCCTTCCTGAAGGAACGTCCTGCAATTCTGAGGCTGTGACCTCTGGTCTTAGACTCTCCCACCAGTGGAAACATCCTCTCCACATCCACTCTGTCCAGGTGTATTGTACGCTCCAGCAGAATCTCAGCTTGTACAAGGTAAGGAGAGCTCAGACCCAGCTGTGGACAAGATCAAACACCAGGGAGCAGATATTTTGACAGCGCCAGTGGAGAGGTCATGAAACAAACAGAGAGTTTCCACCCTGCTGCACGAGCAAAATCCAGCAGATATACTGGGGTCTGTAACTGCTTGTTGAAGGTGAACAAGGAGGAAATGTCCAGACTGTGCTAATATTCAAGCAACGCTGTGCAGGGAACGTGTGCCATTGATGCTGATGAAAGTTATTGATTTGGAACACAAACTTTGCTTCTCTCTCCACATGTCCTGCCTGATCCACCCGTTTATTTTAGTTTAGAGATACAGTGCGGAAACAGTCCCTTCGGCCTGGCCGCCATTGATCATCCGTTAGTTCTACTCACTTAGTTCTATGTCTTCTCCCGTAACCGTTGACACCCCGACTAATCAAGAACCTATCAATCTCCGCTCTAAAGATACCGAATGACTTGGCCTCCACAGCCGTCAGTGGCAAGGAATCCCACAGATTCACCACCCTCTGGCTGAAGAAATTCCTCCTCATCTCCATTCTAAAGGTACGACCTTTGATGGCCTCTGGCCCTAGACTCACCCATGACTGGAAGCATCCTCTCCACGTCCACTCCACCTCATTCACAGCGTGAGAAGTGACCAGATTATCGGTATCTAATGCTGTTTAAGGGGTAGGTATCAAACTTCCTTGCTGTTACACCGTGAGCACCAGCCTGGAGTTCTGCACTCGTGTCTCCAAAGCGAGAGGCATCAACCTCCCTACTTACGAGGCAAAGCATGACTCACCAAACCACAGATGAAGCAACCATTACACTCTCAGGAACCAATGTAATCTCAAGAGGTTTTCATGTAACTGAACTAGAATCCAGTCTCATTTTCCCCAAAGAGGAGCATAATTGAGAGTAGTAATGTGCAGTAAAATAGATTTATGCACCCTCTACTTGGCACCAGTCCATTGCTGAGAGAGAGATTTATCTTCTAGTTCCTCAGGCGTCAGACAATGGCATGCAAGTGCTTGTGTTTTCACTGTAAGTGGGCAGCAAGTGCGCTATAAACAGAAACGAGGATTTATTTTAGTTGCATATAAATCAATTGACATCTAAAAGCTCCCATTATAGCTCGGGCATACCATGAGGGGTCTCAGTGATTGTATTTTGTCATCTCCAGGGAATGGAGTGAAGTTGAATCCTATTTGTTTAACTGGTATCCAGAGTCCTACGCTCGTGAAAGCCGATGAGGGGAAAGAGTCATTAATGCATAGAAAGTATCCGCAACAGAAGTGTGCAGAAGCAAGGTGCAGCTCAGGACACGGCTGAGGGCAGGACAGGCGATGCAACCCAATAAAGAGCAACCAGAGAGCAGTGCTGAACTACTATCTACCTCATATGTGACCCTTGGACTATCCTTGATTGGACTTTGCTGGCTTTACCTTGCACTAAATGTTGTTCCCTTTTCATGTATCTGCACACTGTGAATGGCTCGATTGTAATCACGTATTGTCTTACCGCTGAATGGCTAGCACGCGACAAACGATTTTCACTGTACCTCGGTACACGTGACAATAGACTAAATCTAACACTAAGAGGGTAATATTGCTACGGATTCATCAATACCTTCAGGATTCTCGCACTAAACGGATTCACCGCCCGATATTAATCTCCTGCCACTCTTTGAAGACCTGGGTTCTGTTTCTGTGTCCCAATTGCAGAAGTCATCAATCAATTTGAACGGAGTTGACCCAAAATAAAAGCGATTTGCTTTCTTTATGGGGAACTGTAAAAAGGGCAAACGCAGAGAAAGTGGCTTTGTGGAGCTCAGACACAGTTAACCTGACACTGGAGCAGGGATTGAACACTCACACTGAACACATGGAAGGTTGTCCCTTCCCCAGAGTGAAGAGTAAAACCATCCACCTCCGCACCTCACGATAGCTGGTCTGCGCGGACTCGGAAGGCCGAAGGGCCTGTTTCTGCGCTGTATCTCAACAGTAAAGTCTAAAGTTCACATTGGAACACAACTGTCCCAGATTAAATAAAAGCATCTCAGATCCTTGGCGCAGCGGCTCCTCTGAAAGATTATGCTTTGGGTTCACAGGGAAACGATGAGAGAAACATTCGTATCATTTAAATTCAAATTTATACTCTCTTTGCATGAAGCACGGAAGCAGCTTCAACTGAAGCCTCCAATTATAGGTAATTACAGAGAGGTGTGTGTGTGTGTGTGTACGGGGCTGCCAGCATTGCACAAACTCACGCTATCCAACCGGAAACCTGGAAAGTGCAGACAACCGCTTATTAATGAGATACAGTCAGCATCAGGAAGGTTCAGCGAGCTTGTTGAGAGGGAAATGACCAAAGATCCTATAGCGGGCGGAGCAAGATAGACCACTCCTGCTAAATGCAATGGGCTGACGTGTAGTACGCAACGAAGCGGAACGTGGGCCTTTTTTTCATCCATTTCAGTAACCCGACCCGACCCGACCCGACTCGCAGTGTAATCAACGTTGCGGGGGAACAGTTTGTGTTAATAAATTATAACCATATAACCATATAACAATTACAGCACGGAAACAGGCCATCTCGGCCCTACAAGTCCGTGCTGAACAACTTTTTTCCCTTAGTCCCACCTGCCTGCACTCATACCATACCATAGCCCTCCATTCCCTTCTCATCCATATGCCTATCCAATTTATTTTTAAATGATACCAATGAACCTGCCTCCACCACTTCCACTGGAAGCTCATTCCACACCGCTACCACTCTCTGAGTAAAGAAGTTCCCCCTCATGTTACCCCTAAACTTCTGTCCCTTAAATTAGAATTAGAAATTAGAATTCTGAAAATGAGGAGAAGAGTTTTACCAAATTACTTTTATTTTTACGAGGATGTTTCCGTCTCCGCACTAGTATCTTTGCTCCGCTATGGGATCTCTGGTGCGGATACGGAAGCCGGTTACGGAAATGGGGCCGAAAATTACCCATGAATCTGCCCATGACCGTACTACGTCAAGTGACCCATCTTGCTCGCTATAGGATCTTTGGAAATGACTGTCACTGTATGTCGTTGTCACTTGTGGGCGGAGCACCAAGGCAAGTTCCTTGTATGTGAATACTTGGCCAATAAAGTTATTCATTCATTCATTCAAATTCCCCACCAGATACAAAATGTGGCAGGGCCCTGGCTGCAGCGCTATGCTTCATCTTCAGCCCCCTGCCTCAGCAGCCGACGCCAGGCAGATTCACAACCACGCTGGTTCAGGTGCACTTTCTGCTCTAACTGATCCATCAGGTCAGGCAGCATCTCTGGAAAGCGTTTGCAGGAAGGAACTGCAGTTTGGTCTGCCCGAGCGTTGTTCACCACCCAGATGTCCGTCGGGGATTGTTGCGACTGGCCCGCTGCAGACTGCAGGAGTACATGCTGAGGGACGCACTGAAGCTTGGTGCAGCCAACGCCAAGGCTCGGTGGGAAAGGACCGCAGTCTCGGGTCCTTCCGCTGCTGGACATGGGGGGGGGGGAGCAGGGTGTGGTGGAGACGCCCCTCAAAATAAGGGAAGGGATTCCACGCCAGTGGGCCACAGGGTGTGGGGTAAAATTGTGATTTGGGGAAACTGTATTGTATGTATGTATAGCCTCCGAGAATGTCGGATGGAGTTTTGTGCAGATCATGTATTGTATATATTGATTTCTCGAATAAAGTCTATTTTGAAATTTAAAAAAAAAAGTTTAAACTGCAGATAGACACAAGAAGCTGGAGTAACTCAGCGGGACAGGCAGAAACTCTGGAGAGAAGGAAACTTGCCCCTCTGATCTTAAAGCAATGCCTTCCAGTGTTTGTTTTATCCATCCTGTGAAAAGGATTCAGATTGTCAAGTGCAATGAAAGGTAATTCAGGGCTCATGGTTAGGAATTATTTCTTCGGGTGCTCCAGTTTTCTCCCAAAGATGATCGAACAAAAAGCTGGAGTAACTCGGCGGGACAGGCAGCATCTCTGGAGAGAAGGAATGGGTGACGTTTCAGGTCGAAACTCGACCCGAAACGTCACCCATTCCTTCTCTCCAGAGATGCTGCCTGTCCTGCCGAGTTACTCCAGCCGTTTGTGTCCGTCTCTGGAAAGCCTGTCAGGCATAAAGAATAATAAGAAGAACAATAAGTCACAAAGAATGTATAAAGAATTTTGCATGGTTCTTTTACATCGGGTACATGTTTTATTCTGAATCTTTTTTTTTAATTTTGATTTTTTTAAATGACCGGAATGTAAAATTGCTGGGTAACAGCGGGTACAGGCTGATCGGCCAGAAAATAAAACATCACAAAGGTTGGAGAGGTGAAAGGGAGAAATGTGACTGTGTACATGCAGGCACATACATGCACACACACACACACGCACGTGCGTACACACTCACGCACATGCACCCATAGATACACACACATGCGCATGTACTCACACACGCATACACACACGTACATACCAACACATGCACACACACATGTACACACACACCCACACACACACACACACACGTACACACACACGCATACACACACGTACACACACACACATGTACACACGTACACACACACACACATGTACACACACACACACACGTACACACACACACATACACACACACACACACACACACGTACACACACACACACACACACAGGTTGCAAGACTCCTCCGTGATTTCACGATTCGTCATTTTTCAGGCAACTTGCGTGGTTATAAGATGTCGTCATCAAAACAACAGCAATGTAAGATGGAAGGATAAGCCTGGCCAAGCCAGCATACAATTCTTTACATGTTGCCATGGTTGCCAGCGTACCTCAACACTCAGAGATGCTCCTGAACTGAAGAGGATTATTTGAAGACATTAAGAACAAATCAGAACAATACAATGGGGATCAAAGATCACTGGAATCTTATTTGACTCAGGTCGGGCCGACAGTTCCAAACACATGCTGCAGCACTCACAGTCAATGAGAGGAGAGTGGAGATGAAAGCGCGGAATAGATTCCACAGCATAAACCAGGAGGGAGTCGTCATTCATAGACTAAAGGCACAAAACACCAGGCAACGTAGACACTTCCATGACCTTGAACAACATTGCTTTGGAGCCCTTGCTTCATCTAAATCACACGACCTCTAACAGCCAAGCAGTTCACTTGTTTTGCCCAAAAAATGTATTCATCTACGATTAGCGATTCCCTCAGCTATTGGCACCTGGAACACTCCTTGTAAAGGTGCCCGAACCAGTTCACAGCAGCAACTTTAACACAACCTGCAGATCAATGCACCAGAGACCCACGCCAGAGAGTCTCCGATTCATCTAATTATTCCAAAAACATTCTTAAAAGAGAGGTCCGCACAGCATTGGCACAGCGACAGAGCTGCTGCCTTACAGCGCCAGAGACCCGGGTTCCATCCTGACAACGGGTGTTTGTGCGTTCTCCCTGTGACCTGCGTGGGTTTTCTCCGGGTGCTCCGGTTTCCTCCCACACTCCAAAGACGTCCCTAGTGTATGTAGAGTAGTGTAAAAGCCCTGTCCCACTGTACGACTTCATTCCAAGAGCTCTCCCGAGTTAAAAAAAAATCAAACTCGTGGTGAGCACGGAGAATGAACGTAGCGGGTACGTCGGAGCTCGGAAACGTTTCCTACCGGCTCGTAACGTGAACGGCAGGTACTCGGGAAGACTCGCTAATGGCAGGTATGCATGGGAAGACTCGTGAAGATTTTTCGACATGTTGAAAAATGTCCATGAGAGACCCGAGTACCGACGAGTGGCCATTACCGTAATTCTCCGAGTTCGAATCAGGGCAAACTCGGGAGAGCTCTTGGAATGAACTCGTACCGTGGGACAGGGCTTTAAGTTTGCAGGGATTGCTGGTCGGCACGGACTCAGTGGGCCGAAGGGCCTGTATCTCCAAACTAAAGTGAACTAAACTAAAGAAAGCAGAAGCTAACTCAAATTTTCAAAATAAGAGCAGGATCATTTCTCCAGAGCAATGCAGTAAGTTATGGATAGTTATATGTAAACTATATTAGCATCCAATCGATCTCAGCATTCACAGCAGTGTGGGTATCAGTTTGAATGAGAGGGGAACAGAGCAAACACATGTTCTCCAGAGATGCTGCCCGGAGAACATGGATAGGTGACGTTTCAGATAAGGACCCTTCTTCAGACAGATTGTGGTGGGGAGAGGGGAAGAAAGCTGAAGATGAGTCCTGACCCGAAACGTCACCTACCCATGTTCTCCAGAGATGCTGCCTGACCTGCCGAGTTACTCCAGCACTTTGTGTCTTTTTTGGTACACCAGCATCTGCAGTTTCTTGTGTCCACAAACACTTTTATGCCGCTTTGTGATATTGCTGCTGTCTAATTTTAAAAGGAAGGTTAAAAAAAGACACAGAGTGCTGGAGTAACTCATCGGGTCAGGCAGCATCTCTGGAGAACATGGATAGGTGACGTTTCACAGAGTGCTGGAGTAACTCAGCGGGTCAGGCAGCATCTGTGGAGAACATGGGTAGGTGACGTTTCGGGTCGGGACTGGCTGAAGTGTTTGAAAATGAGAAACATATAGGATAATTATTGACAATAACTGCAGGTGTAAGATTATACATGACTGCTCTTTCAAAGAACCAAGGAGCTGAACAGCCTCCATCATACTACAATTTTTAAATTATTTTCTGTAAAGAATGTGGGGGGGGGGGGGGTGTTACTGATTAACATATTACTGATATTACTGATTAACATATTACTGAAACATATAAGATTGTTAAGGGCTTGGACACGCTAGAGGCTGGAAACATGTTCCTGATGTAGGGGGAGTCCAGAACCAGGGGCCACGGTTTAAGAATAAGGAGGAAGCCATTTAGAACGGAGACGAGGAAACACTTTTTCTCACAGAGAGTGGTGAGTCTGTGGAATTCTCTGCCTCAGAGGGCGGTGGAGGCAGGTTCTCTGGATGTTTTCAAGAGAGAGCTAGATAGGGCTCTTAAAAATAGCGGAGTCAGGGGATATGGGGAGAAGGCAGGAACGGGGTACTGATTAGGGATGATCAGCCATGATCACATTGAATGGCGGTGCTGGCTCGAAGGGCCAAATGGCCTACTCCTGCACCCATTGTCTATTAACATTGCTGATCTGAATATCTGGGACTAGAATGGCTTTTCAAGCAAATCAACAACAGCTGCTGAGCACGAGTGAAGCAAGGACAGGAGAGAAAGGATTTAAAACAGCATTTGCCTTGAGTTCGGAGTGGTTGAGACAATTACGGGCTTCTATTGTTTCCTTAATTAACATGGATGGTCTTCCTGCCAGATTTGCTGCTGCAGGTCAGAATCCCGTCGGATGTGGCTTCATATTTTGCTGCATCAGCACACGGGAGCAGGAGCGATCTTCACCTTGCTTTAATAAATTCCCTTGCATCGAACAAAAGGGGAAAGGGATCTCCTATAAGTCAGCAACGGCGAATGTACGGTAACACCGAGATATCCCTCTGGAGTGAGAGGCTGGCGTACCAGATGTGAACCTCTGGATAAAGCCACATATCGTCTCATTTACCAGCCTGAGCAAATGGATAATAGCACTCAATGGCCTCCAGCCCAGGGCCTCCCCACAAACACTGCTGTTCTGCTGTCCTCAGTGGAAAATAGGGGGACCATTTTATTTTTAGATAAAGACTGACCACCACAATTGGATCATTCAGTCTTATTGTGCAACGAGATGCCCAACATAATCTATTTCACATCATTCTGGTGTGAGCTGATTTTAAGAAACACACACACAGACACTTCACCCTGCACAGAAAAAGCTTTCTTTTTTCTCAGCCCCCTCTTTCTGGCTGATGACAGCTGCAAGGTCTTGAATAAGCAGAGCAGTGCTCGATTCATCTCAAATACGTGCCGTCACCATCCCCGAGCTGCTATTTTATATTAAATGAACTTACTCAAGTCTTACGAATCAGATTTCCGCGTCGTGCTGCGCAGCACAAGGGACAGCCGAGCTCTCACACTGGGTTTAGGTTCATTATTGTCACGTGTATCGGAGTATAGTGAAAACGCTTTGCCTTTCATGCTATCCAGTCAGTTCAGATAATAGGATACACAAACACAATCATATCAAACTCGAGTACCATAAAAAAGACACCATGTGCTGGAGTAACTCAGCGCGTCCGGCAGCATCTCTGGAGAACATTTCGGATTAGGACCCTCCTGCAGTCCCGACCTGAAACGCCACCTATCCACGTTCTCCACTTGGGTTTGAGAGAGAGAAACAAAGAACTGCAGATGATGATTTACAACAAAAAAAAGACACAGAGTGCCGGAGTAACTCAACGGGTCACGGATGCCGTTGAGTTACTCCGGCACTCTGTGTCTTTTTTGTTGTTGTAAATCATCATCTGCAGTTCTTTGTTTCTCTCTCTCAAACCCAAGGACAATTGATAGAGGCAGGAGCAGATACAGAGCCGTGCAAAATATAGTTCTCAGCATCGTTTCCGACAGTAATTCAATTATTATCCATGGGGTTCAGACAGTCCCCTCACTTATGGAAGAACTACTAGGGTTTCTCCAAGAACCTATCTTCCACTTCGATGGTTTCCCATCACTTCTCACATTTTAGAGACCTCACTTCCCCACAAAACTATTTTTCAGTCAGCTTCTCTGCTAGCCAACTTTAAGGGGTACATTTTGACAAGCTTTCCCCACCAGCGTTTCTGCAGGAAATGTTCAGGTGATGTTTCGAGTCGGGACCCTTCTTTGGTCCAAAGCAGGGTCCCGACCCAATAGGTCCATTCCCTCCACAGATTCAGCCTGACCCACCAAGTTCCTCCAGCACCCTGCGTTTTTCTCAAGATTCCAGCATCTGCAGTTCGTTGTGTCTCCAACGGGTGACTGGTAGGGTTCACAATACATGCCTGCACGTGCTGGAGACATGATAGGAAGGTAAATTCAACGGCCCTTAACTTCCCCCAGTGAGCATGGCTGAAGAGTTTGTGCTGCATTGCTGTGACTAACTTTGGACAATACTCCCTTCACCCTCGCCCCTCCACTTGAGTGGGGAGAGAGAATAAGAGAGAGAGACACTTAAGGGGCTGTCCCACTGTACGTGCTAATTCAAGAGCTCTCCCAAGAAAAAAAAAATCAAACTCGTGGTTAGCATGTAGAATTGACGTAGCGGGTGCGTCGGAGCTCGGGGGCGTCTCTTAGCGGCTCGTAACGCTAACGGCAGGTACTCGGGAAACGCGGTAAGCTCGTGAAGACTCGTGAAGATTTTTCAACATGTTGAAAAATGTCCACGAGAGCCCCGAGTACCTACGAGCGGCTATTACCGTAATTCTCCGAGTTCGAATCAGGGGAAACTCTGGAGAACTCTTGAATTAGCTCTTACAGTGGGAGATTTCTTGTCCCTTTAAGATGTCCCAAAGCAATTTATAGCCACTAACGTACTTCACGTGTAGTCACCATTAAAATGCTGGAAAATTAACAGCTAATTTATGCACAGTCATCTCCCACAAACTGCAATGTGACAACCACCAAAAAGTGATACTTATTAAGGGATAAATCTGGGCCAGGCGACTGCTCTTCACGACCATCCCCGTGAGAAGCCAAACACCCTGAACACACAGTCCCTGAATCTGCATGTTCTTTTTCTGAGCCCGTACACGATTCGTGTACGGGCTCAGAAAAAGAACATGCAGATTCAGGGACTGTTTGCCTTCTCACGGGGATGGTTGTGCAGAGCAGTCTCCTGGCCCATTCTTGTGAAATGCGTTTCAAGATGGAGCATCCCAGATTGCAGCTCTCTTTCTCTTATGGTCAATGTTAGCACAATGTTCGGGTAAAACGTTGAGGGTTGGCGCAGTGGCACAGATGGTGGAGCCGCTGCCTCACGGCACCAGAGACCCGGGTTCGATCCGGACCTTGGGCGCTGTCTGTGTGGAGTTTGCACGTTCTCCCTTTGACCGCGTGGGTTTCCTCCCACATTCCAAAGACGTCCAGGTTTGTAGGTTAATTGCACTCTGTAAATTGCCCCCTGGTGTGTAGGGAGTGGATGAGAAAGTGGGATAACGTAGAACTAGTGATCGATGGTGGACATGGATTTGTTGGGCTGAAGGGCCTGTTTCCATGCTGTGTCTTGAAACTAAAACTAAACCTCCCACTCACGTTGTGGAGAGAGATGAATGAGTGTCCAGACAATGGCTTCCATTTAGAAGTGTCCTCAAGTGTGATTTCAACAACTTGATATCAAAGAAATGCAACTAAAACCCATTCTGACGGAAAGTCACCAACAGCATGTTCTCTCTCTCTCTCTCTCTACAGATGCTGCCTAACCCGCTGAATATTTCCAGAAATATTTGTCCTTATAAACAATAAGATAATTTACCGGAGTAACTCAGCGGGTCAGGCAACATCTCCGGAGAGAAGGGATGGGTGACGATTCGGGTTGAGACCTTTGTTCAGATAGTCCAGTCTGAAGAAGGGTCTCAAACCGAAATGTCACCCATTCCTTCTCTCCAGAGACGCTGCCTGACCTGCTGAGTTACCCCAGCTTTTTGTGTCCATCTTCGGTGTAAACCAGCATCTGCAGTTCCTTCCCACAAGAGAATCTACATGCAGAGTTAGGGTTGGCAGTTCCTGCGTGTCTACAAGATAATTTATTAATAAGCACCAAAGATAAAGATACATGCTGGTATCGAGCAGCCGAACAGAAGTACAATGCTGTGTGTACTGCATTCACAGTATCCAGCATCATTTTCCTTGCTGCCTCCTCCACCCAGCTGTCTGTCGCCTATTATTTTGTGCGCAGTAGGTTTTAATTACATTGGGAGAGGGGAAGAGAAGAGTAAATGACTTGTTGGCAATGAAGGCATCCCCGAGCACCCCCCTCTCCCCCCTGCAGGGCAGCAGAGCTGAACTTGGAAGGCACACATCTCATTAATCATCAGCGAGAGGCAGTGCTTGAGTGCGGTTTGCTGGCGTTGTCTGGGCTCAGCAGCTTGCCCGGTGAGCTTCTCCTCACAACATCGCCCGCCAGTGCTCGCTTCCCTCCCCTCTGGCACATCTGCTGAAGCACATCCTCTCCCAGCTGTGAACGCTGCAGCTCCGACACAAATCGATTCCTCCGAGCCGCCCATTCAGGAGGCGAGGCGTTCCCTTTCCAGAGGGCGTTTGTGGCTCCAAAAGACTCTCCTTGTGGCCGCAACGTAGACCCGACGGTAAAATGCATGGGT
Organism: Amblyraja radiata; assembly: GCF_010909765.2. Lineage (NCBI taxonomy): Eukaryota > Metazoa > Chordata > Chondrichthyes > Rajiformes > Rajidae > Amblyraja > Amblyraja radiata. Next base: position 7,782,710 of record NC_046001.1, read on the forward strand.
GACAGAAGGCTGCGCTGACTGGATGTGTGGGAAGGAACTGCAGATGCTGGTTGAAACCGAAGATGGACACAAAAAGCTGGAGTAACTCAGCGGGTCAGGCAGCGTCTCCGGAGAAAAATAAATAGGTGACGTTTTGACTGAAGAAGGGTCTCGACCCAAAACATCACATCTTCCTTTTTCTCCAGAGATGCTGCCTGACCCGCTGAGTTACTCCAGCACTTTGTACCTGTCCACGTTCTCCACAGAGATGCTGCATGTCTGACCCGCTGAGTTACTCCAGCTTTTTGCATCTAACAGCACTGACTGACATGGGGACCCGCTCAGTATTTTCTTTGCCTCCTTTTTGCACTTGTGACTGGGTGAATACTGGAACCCCCCCCCCCCATTGTCCTCCCTCCCCCTCTCCCCCTCCCAGCACTATTGGAAGGTGAACTCTGCAAGGCAGGTAAATGTCGGAAGAAATGACACTAGGAAATCCATGCCGAGGGCTTCTATAAACACCAAGACATAAACAGAGATAGGGAATTGTTAGGAAATGAACAGAATGTCAAAACACATACAAACAGCTGAGAAAGGAGATGTGTTGTCATGTTCTGACAGCACAGAGAAACTCAGCTTTGGCACCGCCACAGAGGGGGAGGGGAATGTGTCCCACGCACAGTTTTTCATCAGGCAAGTTCCCAATTTCAGACACAAAACGCTGGAGCAACTCAGCGGGTCAGGTTGCATCTCTGGAGAAAGGAAATAGGTGACGTTTCGGGTCGGGACCCTATCTTCAAACTGAGGGTGAAGTCAAGTCAAGTCACATTTATTTCTATAGCACATTTAAAAAACAACTCTCGTTGGCCAAAGTGTTTTACATTTGTTATAAGAATAGTATAAACAAACAAACTACATACATATATACATATAGCCCTCGCTCAGAAGACGTCAAGAAAGGCTTGGGAGTATAGATAAGTTTTTAGTCTTGACTTAAAGGAGTCGATGGAGGGGGCAGTTCTGATGGGAAGGGGGATGCTGTTCCACAGTCTAGGAGCTGCAACCGCAAAGGCACGGTCGCCCCTGAGCTTATGCCTAGACCGCGGGATATTCAGTAACCCCAGGTCGGCCGATCTGAGGGACCTGGAGGTGGTGTGGTGGGTGAGAAGACTTTTAATGTAGGTGGGTGCAAGCCCATTGAGGGCTTTGCAGACATAGAGGAGGGTCTTGAGGTTTATTCGGTGAAGGGAGAGGGAAACGACAGGGATGAAAAGCTACAGAACAAACCTCTAGTTTCCCTCTTTCCTGACCCTCAGTCTAAAGAAGACCCGAAACATCACCTATTCCTTTTCTCCAGAGACGCGGCCTGTCCCGCTGAGTTACTCCAGCATATGATGTCTAACTTCGGTGTAAACCAGCGTCTGAAGTTCCCTTCCGACATGGGTTCCCAGCTTTGGTGACGCTGAGGGCCGAGTGTGGTCTCGAGGCAGGGAGCAGTTCATTCTGCCTCCTCTGTCTCACCATCTTCTCTCCTGAAAGCACCGAGCTGTGCCCGGCAGGGTACATGACCTCTCTGGTAACTTGCCCCAAACCACCCATCGTTGCATCCCGGCCGAGACGCCGAGTGACGTCTGCACACTCAGCCGGGTCCAATTCCGTCGCGAGTTAGCGCTTTCGCACGCTGGCCTGCGACCCGCAAGCTTGGCATCCATCGCTCTTTACTCCCATCAGTAAAAGATCAGGAGAGAAACTGGTAGGTAGACAAAAGTGCTGGAGAAACTCAGCGGGTGCAGCAGCATCTATGGAGCGAAGGAAATAGGCAACGTTTCGGGCCGAAACCCAAAAGGAAATAGGCAACGTTTCGGGCCGAAACCCGAAAGGAAATAGGCAACGTTTCGGGCCGAAACCCGAAAGGGTTTCGGGCCGAAACGTTGCCTATTTCCTTCGCTCCATAGATGCTGCTGCACCCGCTGAGTTTCTCCAGCACTTTTGTCTACCTTCGATTTTCCGGCATCTGCAGTTCCTTCTTAAACAGGAGAGAAACTGGGATGGGAGAATGTGTGAGAAAGAACTGCAGATGCTGGATAAAATCGAAGGTAGACACAAAAAGCTGGAGTAACTCAGCGGGTGAGGCAGCATCTATGGAGAGAAGGAATGGGTGTCGAGACCTGAAACCTCACCCGTTCCTTCTCTCTATAGATGACTTTATATAACATACTTTGAAAGGAGTAGGATGGGGACCCACAGTCCCGTTTATATCATGGTTGAAAGGGTCAAGAGCTTCAAATTCCTAGCTAATGTCACCGTTGGTATTCCCAGCCAACAATGGACCTCGAGTTTCCCCCTCACTGACACTCAGTCTGCTGAAGGGTCTCGACCCGAAACGTCACCTATTCCTTTTCTCCAGGGACGCTGCCTGTCCCACTGAATGATTCCAGCATTTTGTGTCCGTCTCCTGAATACCCTTTGCCTTGTCCTGCAGTCAAGGGGAGCAGTCAGTGCACAAGATGTTGGAGCCCTGAAGCCATGGCTGTCATCAAGCCCTTGCGTGAGACAGGGTCGGGGAAGGCTGAGAATGGGGGGAACGGTTAGTGGGTGAAAAAAGTAAAAGCTTGAATCCAGGCAGAGACACTGATATATAATCCTCGCTAGCTTAAAGAGTAGGACATGACCGGTCATAAAGAAGGAAGAATGCACATGTTCCTTATCTACTTATCGATTACACACATCTGCTGCTCTGGCCAGACTTTAGCTGAACCTCTTTAATAATTTAAGCTTCACGACACTGACACCACGTCACGCGGGGGTGAAGCAGGGACGGTCCTTAACAGACGACTGTGTTTAAGAAGGAACTGCAGATGCTGGAAAATCGAAGGTAGACAAAAATGCTGGAGAAACTCAGCGGGTGCAGCAGCATCTATGGAGCGAGGGAAACCAAGGGTTTCCCTCGCTCCATAGATGCCGCTGCACCCACTGAGTTTCTCCAGCATTTTTGTCTACCTTAACAGACGACTAATGGGACTTGGATTTCTACCGTGCCTTTCCGCTTGCTTTACAGCAAATTCAGCGGAGATTGTGCTTCGGTGTGGCAACACTTTACTGGGCTGTATGTAGGAGAAGACTTTCACTGTGTGTTTGCGCATGTCATTAAATAAAAGCACCATTGACCAATTGCCCAGGACTGGCCCATATCCCCCTCAACCTTTCCCATCCAAATGTCTTTTAAATGTTGCCCTTGTACCTGCGTCAACTACTTTCTCTGGGTTATTAGTATTATCACCAGATTATCATCTGTCAGGGTGAGGGATGGAATGGGTGGGCTGGCAACAGAGTGCGTCAGTTACTACATTTCAAAGATGATAACCCAGTGAGCCCAGAGATAACTGAGTGGGAGAAAGCAAGTCTTCACACAACCAGCCAGCGACTACAGACAGCTTGCAAAGACTCTGAAGCTGACGGCTGTGGACAGACATTTATAATTCACCAGCTTCGCTCCAGTCAGAGCTTTGTATTGACTTCCAGGAATGGCACTTGGGGAGAGAGAGGGGGGGGGGAGAGAGAGGGGGGGGGAGAGGGGGGGGGAGAGGGAGACAGAGAGAGGGAGAGGGGAAGAGGGAGGGGAGGGGGAGGGAGGGGGGGGGAGAGGGAGAGGGAGAGAGGGAGAGGGAGAGGGGGAGGGGGGGGGGGGGGGGGGGAGGGAGAGGGAGAGGGAGAGGGAGAGGGAGAGGGAGAGGGAGAGGGAGAGGGAGAGGGAGAGGGAGAGGGAGAGGGAGAGGGAGAGGGAGAGGGAGAGGGAGAGGGAGAGGGAGAGGGAGAGGGAGAGGGAGAGGGAGAGGGAGAGAGGGAGAGGGAGAGGGAGAGGGAGAGGGAGAGGGAGAGGGAGAGGGAGAGGAGAGGGAGAGGGAGAGGGAGAGGGAGAGGGAGAGGGAGAGGGAGAGGGAGAGGGAGAGGGAGAGGGAGAGGGAGAGGGAGAGGGAGAGGGAGAGGGAGAGGGAGAGGGAGAGAGAGAGAGAGAGAGAGCGCATATTCTAAAATTAAAATTGATCGCTGGTCAGTGCAGATGCAGTGGGCTGAAGGGCCTGTTTTCACACTGTGTCTCCAAAAAGTCTAATAACACCCATGCCAGAGGCCCTCGTTACCCTTTCACACCCCCCCCCCCTCCCTTCCCCACCTCCCCCCTATATCCCTTCCTCTGGCCTTACTCTCTCTCCTCTCCTTATCTGACACCCGTTTGTCTCCTTTGTCACTTACTTCACACATGTATCCACCTATCACACATGTATCCACCGCTGTATCCACCTATCACTTGGAGGGCTTTGTTTCACCTCCACCTCATTTCCAGATTTCTGTCCCCTGAAACGTCCCGACCCGAGACGTCGTCTGTCTATTCCCTCCACAGATGCTGCCCGACCCCTTTGTGTTTCATGTAATCAGCAACCAGACACGCTGTCGGCAAAGATGGGCACCACAGATTTAACCGGACACGCTGTCGGCAAAGATGGGCACCACAGATTTAACCGGACACGCTGTCGGCAAAGATGGGCACCACAGATTTAACCGGACACGCTGGCGGCAAAGATGGGCACCACAGATTTAACCGGACACGCTGGCGGCAAAGATGGGCACCACAGATTTAACCGGACACGCTGTCGGCAAAGATGGGCACCACAGATTTAAAAGGGGCTTCCAAACAGCAAGTGGACAGATGGGAAAGTTTTGATTGGCATCGCAGAATGAGGGGAGTAATTGGCCCATTCTTATATCGACCCTGGATTGGGATTGAACTCTGAGCTGAAGAGGCAATTAATGGCCAATCTTGTTAGTTGGTCTGGAGTCACATATAGAGTCACCAGACCAGGTATATTTAGTGATACACCAGGCAGCTATTGGCAACAATCCAGCAGGTTCATGGGCAAAGTTGCAGCACCTAGACTGTGGAACAGCATCCCTCTTCCCATCAGAACTGCCCCCTCCATCAACTCTTTTACGTCTAGACTTAACACTTATTTCTACTCTCATGCCTTTCTTGAGGTCCTCTGAGTGAGTGCTGTATGTATTTATGTAAGTATTGTTGATCTATGTACCACTATTTGTAGCAAGATAGTACCTGCACTAATGTAAAGCACTTTGGTCAACGAGAGTTGGTTTTAAATGTGCTATAGAAATAAACTTGACTTGAGACTAGCAACAGTGAGTGGAATTTTAATTCCTCAGCTGCCGTGGTGGATTGGATCTTAGAGCTTGATCCAGATCTCTGGCGATGGCTAGTCCAGTAGCAACCGCAGTACAACTCCACCCTGCGCGCAGTAGACCTCATTCCTCTCACTCAAAAGCCTAAACAATTTTTCAGTCCGCTTCTTTGTGACCCACTGGATAACAACAACTTTAAGGGGTGCATTGTCAGAGGCTTTCCCCACCAGCGAACGAGTGTCGGGGAAAGAGCTGGCAAGTCAGCTGTGGAGACGAGTCAATAGACAACAGGTGCAGGAGGAGGCCATTCGGCCCTTCGAGCCAGCACCGCCATTCATTGTGATCATGGCTGATCATCCCCAATCAGTACCCCGTTCCTGCCTTCTCCCCATATCCCCTGACTCCGCTATTTTTAAGAGCCCTATCTAGCTCTCTCTTGAAAGCATCCAGAGAACCTGCCTCCACCGCCCTCTGAGGCAGAGAATTCCACAGACTCACCACTCTCTGTGAGAAAAAGTGTTTCCTCGTCTCCATTCTAAATGGCTTACTCCTTATTCTTAAACTGTGGCCCCTGGTTCTGGACTCCCCCAACATCGGGAACATGTTTCCTGCCTCTAGCATGTCCAAGCCCTTAACAATCTTATATGTTTCAATGAGATCCCATCTCATCCTTCTAAACTCCAGAGTGTACAAGACCAGCCGCTCCATTCTCTCAGCATATGACAATCCCGCCATCCCGGGAATTAACCTTGTAAACCTACGCTGCACTCCCTCAATAGAGTCGATCACTTGTTTGACCCACAGCCCCACTGGGTTGATGCAGAGCTGGGAACTCTCACGGTGGTTTGATAGGGTGTTGACTGACCTCCCAAAACGATCGAACCGGCGGCTCGAGCAAAACACAAAGATGCTGGAGTAACTCAACATCTCTGGAGAACATGAAGAGGTGACCTTTCGGGTGGGGACCCTTCTTCAGACTGGAGACTCGAAACGTCACCTGTCCACTCCCTCCCTTGATAGACACAAAAAGCTGGAGTAACTCAGCAGGTGGGACAGGCAGCATCTCTGGAGAGAAGGAATGGGTGATGTTTCGGGTCGAGACCCTTCTTCAGACTGAGAGTCAGGGGACAGGGAAATGAGAGATGTAGACGGTGAAGCAGAGAGATAGAGAACAAATGAATAAAAGATATACAAAGTAATGATGATAAAGGAAACAGGCCATTGTCAGCTGAGGATTAGGTGGAAATGAGTTCCAGACAATGAGACTCAACATGATGACTTTAAAGCTGGTACAACTCCCCAGATGCTGCCTGACCCGCTGAGTTTCTCCAGCACTTTGTGTTTTGCTTTGTATATTAATGTTGTTTCTGTTTCACAATCTGCATCCCATGCCTCACCACCAACGTTAAAACAAGCTTTGCATCCTCTGCCCCAAATCACAGTTTGATATCCGTGGCCTCTCACTCTTGGCACTTTCATCGTTGGAAGTGGTCTGTTCTCATCACCCCCGCCCCGTCACCCCCGCCCCGCCACCCCTGCCCCGCCACCCCCGCCCCGCCACCCCTGCCCCGTCACCCCCGCCCCGCCACCCCCGCCCGGTCCATCATCATCTCAAACACCAACATCAAACCACCTCCGCCCTTGCGGGCATGGAAACAAGGCCATTGTTCATGTGAACGGTGTTCACTTTGTTGAGGGGGACAGTCACAATGCAGCATTTACTGCCCTTCTCTGAGCATCACTGGGAACACAAAGTGTCAACCATGTGGGACTGGGGTCACATGTGTAACAGGGTGCGTGGAGTGGCTCTTTAACTGGCTGACAGTCGCTGACCGTGCAGAGTTAGCGAGCGATTGCACTCAGGGCTTTACGGTCGTCCTAATCACCTTTGGAATTGGGGAAATAAAACAATACTAGTGAGCATTGTAATGTGCATGAAGCTACTCTGGCCTGGATTCACGCGTCTAACAGTGTCCCAGTGACCTCCAGCCAGTCAGTGTGAACATGCAAGAAGACAGTTGGCGAGGACAACACACTGAAGCCTCCTGAGATGAGCTGGAACCTACTCTTGACTTGGAGCATGATTCCACTGACTGGAGCTACCCTGGAAGACAATTAATGTCGGGCTACCTTGCCTTTCTTCTTTGGGACGCAGGACAAATATTAACAAACCAATTCACGAGTAGTTTGAGCTAAGTTTGTGCTTACTTGGGCTTGGGGAAGGACCTCTGGCACCTGGAGCAAAATCCTTTGGAGTTAATCCACCACTGGCAGACGAGAGAGACACAGAGCCGATGCTCTTTGTGAAGATCCCACTGATAAACTTCAGCATCTTGCGATCCCGTGCACCCGACTTTGTTTTTTCTGGGGTTGGGATGTCGTGACCCTGCTCGAGCACTTCGGAAAGAGTGTGGATGTCACTGTTATCCAAGGTTCTGCTCTTCCCTCTCCCTTGTTCAGCCGCAGTCTGGCCCACTCTCCTGTGCAGCATCTCGCCGGCATTTCGCAAGCTCTCCACTCTTGGATACTTCTTGCTGCTCACTTGGATTTTCACCTTCATTTCACTCTCTTGCCAGGACAGGCGGTTGGTCTGCCGGACTGGCTTCTCTCTTCTCCCTGTTTTACCCTGGTTGCCACTGGGGCTTCTCATTACACCCGGGCTCTTCTCAGCAATGACGGGCAAGGACTGGGGTTTAAGTTTGACGTAGTCTTTCTCTGCGTGTTGAGAGACAGTCACAACTTTCTCGAGTGGCAGACCACTCTCGACTCCAGTCTTCGTCTCCACCTGGGTGTCTGGATGTTTACCTGTCAAGTCGCGCTTTGGGAGGATACAGGAGCTCACGACTCTCTCGGTTTGATCTTTCAAGGCTCCTTCCTCCTCTGGTACTTTGCCACGCTCCGCATCAGTCTGTGCTTTGCCGTGGCTAGTCCCAGAAACCAAGGGAAGGGCGAGACTCTCCTCAGTAGTGGGAGCGGCACACAACTGGGCATCTTGCTTCCCCTCATTCGGGCTCTTGGCATCGGTGTGCGTGCGAGGGGCTGTGGGCTGGCCGCGGAGTGCACAAGGAGGCGACAATTCAACATTTTCAGATGTACTCACAGATTTTGGCGGTGGTTGAAGGTGTGCTTTGCCTGGAGATTCGTCCTCTTCACTACAAGCTGGTCCGAAATCCAATGGTGCTTTTCCTTCAGGTCCAATAATGAACTTGCCGCCTATTGTTCCCGGTTGAATTGCCTCCGCATTCTGGACGGTTTTTAACCGTGCGTTTCGGGGCGCGCGGCCGGAGGCACCCTGGTCATGCAATAAAGAGACCTCCTCTGCAGCCTCCGCCGCTCCAAGTTCCTCTTCAGATGGGGTGGCTTTGTCCCTCTGGCAAGTCTCACTCCCACTGCCTCCATCGCTCAGAGGCTCGAATTTCACAAGTGTGAGAGAGATATGAAAAGTAGTCCTTCGTTGCAAGATTGCTCCACTGTTCATGAGTTCAGAGTACGAAGGTAGCGCAGGGCTCCGAAAGGTTCATGGCTCCAACACAGACCACCCATCCGGACTATAATTCAATGGGCTAGATTTCGTGGAATCCACGGTGCAATACAAAAGGATACATGCCTTGCGCTGCAGAACAGAGATGATCCTCGGCATCAAGCATCCTCATTACCCACCCCGCTCCCTCCCCTCCCTCCCCTTACCACAGCTGCAGTGCTCTTTCCAAGGTTTCCGGACATATTCCTATTTACATTTCAGGTGCCAAAAGGAAGTGGAGGAAATACTGAACGGGGAGAAAAAATGATATAAAACCATCACAAGGCTTAGGGAAGGGAGGAGGAAGAGGAAAAAAAAACCAAGCAAGCCCTAGTTCTGTGGAATAAACCACTGAAATCCTTTCAACACTTCTCGGATCAAGCAGCTTGATGAGATAATGAAGACACCAGAGTATACATTGAGAATTCACATTGATTCGGGTCTGAAAGGCTCAGCGAGGGTCCTCTGCAAAATGTGGACTGGAATCCCCATTCCCCCTTTCCAGCTCGGAGGATAATGGTGTCTTGCATTAGTGGTTGTCCCCCTTCCTGTATCGTTCAAACCCCTCATTAAAAACGCTCGTGTGCTCCGTCGTGACCTCAGGATGACAGGAGTGCAAACGAAGGTGCTGAGAAGCGAGAGGGTTCGGTGTGGGGGTGGGCTGGAGGGCGAGGGGAGAGGGTGGGGGTGTGGTGGTGCGGTGGGGGGGGGGGGAGAAGATAAGTTGCTCAATGTTAATCGCTCGGGTAGAAATCCATCTCTTATTTGTCAGTAAGGCAATTACTGCGGGAGAGGGAACATGGATGCAGGATAACACATTCCACATCAACAGCAAGAGTGCCAGCAAGCTGCTTGTGTGAGCTACAATTTACATCACACACAAAAAAAACCACACACTCAGAATTTCAGCAGGAAAATGGGTGGATAACGCATTGATGGACAGGGGAGAGAGGGGGTGGAGAGAGGGGGGGGGGAAGAGGGGGGGAGGGAGGGGAGAGGGGGAGGGGAGAGGGGGAGGGGAGAGGGGGAGGGGAGGGGGAGGGGAGAGGGAGGGGAGAGGGGGAGGGGAGAGGGGGAGAGGGGAGGGGGGAGAGGGGGGGGAGGGGGGGGAGAGAGGGGGAGAGAGGGGGGGAGAGGGGGGGAGAGAGGGGGGGGAGAGGGGGAGGGAGGGGGGGAGGGGGAGGGGGAGGGGAGGGAGGGGGAGGGAGGGGGAGAGGGGGGGAGGGAGAGAGGGGGGAGAGGGGGGAGAGGGGGGAGAGGGGGGGGAGAGGGAGGGGAGAGGGGGGGAAGAGGGGGGGAAGAGGGGGGGAAGAGGGGGGGAGAGGGGGTGGAGAGAGGGGGGGGAGAGAGGGGGAGAGGGGGGGAGAGGGGGGGGAGAGGGGGGGAGAGGGGGGGGAGAGAGGGAGAGTCCTAAAATAATGGGCACAGACTATAACTGTCAATCTCAATAACAATTGAGGTAAATCACAGAGCAGACAGGATTACAACATTCTCAACATCAAATCTAACAAGTCAATCGGCTGGGAATGTTCATGCAATTTACAAAAACGAAGAGAGACGATGTCTGCAATGCACCAAATAAATTCCGTTATTTACTGTCCAGTGGGTTTATAAAAATTAAATCACCTCTCAGCCACAAGCAATCGCTGTGAAGTTCGGGAGATGTCTGATATTAAACAAAATAAATAGTAAATGCGCTTTCTTTAAATTCAAATTAAACGCCTTAAATGCCGGCGATTTTAGACTGTGCTGGCAAGTCAATTTGCAGATTCTAACTTCTGACCCGTCAAAGTGCGGAAGGATTTGCTTTTTCCAGTTCAAAATTTGTCTTTCATTAAATTGTGGTCTCCTTTCTCTTCCCACAATGTAAAGTAATAATCCTGATTGAAGCGTTTACAAACCGTTTATTATGTTCTAGGCCTGTAAACAAGCAACCTATTTCTAGCTTCAAAAAGTCAAATTATTTCCCAAGGTAAGACACAGAGTGCTGGAGTAACTCAGCTGGTCAGGCAGCATCTGTGGAGAACATGGATAGGTGACGTTTCACAGAGTGCTGGAGTAACTCAGTGGGTCAGGCAGCATCTATGGAGAACATGGATAGGTGACGTTTCGGGTGGGGACTCTTCTTTAGTCTCAATGTCAACACCTTGGGAAATAATGAAGAAACAAGGAACTGCAGATGCTGGTTTACATAAAAAGACACAAAGTGCTACAAAGCCCCCAGCCTCTTCCCCATTCCCGTCTTTTGTTCCCATCCTTTTGTCTCCCCACCCCCCCCTTCCCTGTGCCCCACGTGGACTCTCACTGGTTTCTCCATCTACCTTCCTTCCTCTAGCGTCACAATCCTTTGACTCACACCGACTGTCTTTTCATCTCTGTCCCTTGTCCAACCATCTGCCTATCAACCCTCTCCCCCCCCCCCCCGCACCTGTATCCACCTATTACCTATGTTTTAGAAAGAACTGCAGATGCTGGTAAAATCAAAGGTAGACACAAAATGCTGGAGAAACTCAGCCGGTGAGGCAGCATCTATGGAGAGAAGGAATGGGCGATGTTTCGGGTCGAGACCCTTCTTCAGACTGATGTCAGGGGAGGGGGTAGGACTTTGAAAGGTTCCATGTTCAGTGCTGGCTCGGTGAAGGGAGCTATTGTTAGCATTGTAGGCGTTAGTTGTAGGCTTCGGGAAGGGCAGGGTATTTGACTAGGACACCGAGCCATGCTGCAAGGTGCATGGAGCCAAACTTCACACAGCTTCAGGAGTGGAAGAGCAAGGTATTAAATACTTCTGTTCCTTTCAACCGCAGGCCAGCCAAAGTGGAGGGGTTGAAGTTGCAAACCACTGCAGGTAGTGACACATTCTTGTGTGGTGTCATTGAAACAGGTCTGTAATAATCGCACCAAAAAGCTTTCATGAAGCCAGCTTTGTTGAAGAATGTTTGCTTTGAGCTTTGAGCAGAGCAGTGTTTAACGAGAGTACACAAAATTTCTGGGGAAACTCAGCGGGTGCAGCAGCATCTATGGAGCGAAGGAAATAGGCGACGTTTCGGGCCGAAACACTTCTTCAGACCTTTAACGAGAGCCGTGCTAAAAAGGAAGGCAGCCTTGTTTAGTGAGCAACTTGTTACTCACAGTACATTAAACTTTACTGTTGGGCTCTGCCGTTGCCATTTACCTGCACTCTGTGTGGACTCTGCTGCTCTGCTCTGTTCCAAATCCAATAAACCATGCTGAAATTTGTAATTATTTCTTCAGTGAAGCATGGTACCCGAGTGACCCAAGGTGGGGAAGTCTAGCCCCAATCATAAGTTTATAAATTCTAGGAGCAGGATTAGGCCATTCAGCCCATCAAGTCTACTCCACCATTCAATCATGGCTGATCTATCTTTCCCTCTCAACCCAACTCTCCTGTAACCCCTGACACCCGTACTAATCACGAATCTGTCAATCTCCGCCTTAGTCAATCCATTGGCTTGGCCTCTACAGCCGCCTGGTGAAACTGAAGGGCTTATAGCCCCTTGAATGTTGCAGATTAAGAATTGATCTAATTGATTATGATTGAAGGATTTGATCTGGTTTGGGACTTGGGGGATGGAGCAAAGCGACTGGGTGTGAGGATGTCCAGAAACAAGGGGATAGAATCTTAAAATGTGAGCCAGACCAGTCAGAGATGACGGCAGGAAGCATTTTTACTAAACGCATGATGTCTTTCATGAAGACCGTTGAATGCAGGGGCCAATTGAAAACGTCAAACGTTAGATGGAGATTTTGGCTGAGCAAGGGCAGTGGCCGTTCTGGTTCCCTGGAAGGCAGATGTTAAGATACAGCCAGGTTTCATTGAATGGCAGAATGGGCTCAACAGGTATTTTGATTTTCTCGTTTCCATGCTGGCTTTCGTTGAAGGTATGGTTATGCACTGCAACAACCTGGAGCGTCTGGGCAGGAGGGGGAAATAAAGGCCAATCTCAATCCAAAATGTCACCCATTCCTTCTCTCCAGAGATGCTGCCTGACCCGCTGAGTTACTCCAGCATTTTGTGTCTGATCTTCGGAGTAAACCAGCATCTTCAGTTCCTTCCTACACACGTTCTTTTTTATTGTACCGCTGCTGGCAAATTCATTTCACTTGCACTTATGTGCAAGTGACGAATAAAACTTGATTGGTTGATTCCGATCCATGTTCTCCAGAGATGCTGCTTGTCCTACTGGCTTACACCAAAGATAGACACAAAATGCTGGACTAACTCAGCAGGTCTGGCAGCATCTCTGGAGAAAAGGAATAGGTGACGTTTCGGGTCGAGACCCTTCTTCAGACAATTCTTCAGAATATGAACATGCTTTATGACCATATTCAGAGGGTGCTGACCCAAAACATAACCTTATCCATGTTCTCCAGTGATGCTGCCTGACCCACTGAGTTATTCCAGCACTTAGTGTCTTTTGTTCACTAAGGAGTAAATGTTTAGTTTAGTTTATTGTTGTTACTTTGGAGATACAGCACAGAAAGCGGACCTCCAGCCCATGGAGTCCACACCGCCCATCGATCTCCCATTCACACTGGTTGTACATTACCCCACTCCCTACACACTCAGGGCCATTTACAGACACCAATTAACCTACTGAACCGCACGTCTTTGGGATGTGGGAGGACTTCTGCAGTTGTACAGAGCCCTAGTGAGACCACACCTGGAGTATTGTGTGCAGTTTTGGCCCCCTAATTTGAGAAAGGACATTCTTGCTATTGAGGGAGTGCAGCGTAGGTTTGCAAAGTTAATTCCCGGGATGGCGGGACTGTCAAATGCTGAGAGAATGGAGCAACTGGGCTTGTACACTCTGGAGTTTAGAAGGAAACATTGAAACATATAAGATTGTTAAGGGCTTGGACACGCTTGAGGCAGGAAATATGTTCCTGATGTTGGGGAGTCCAGAACCAGGGGCCACAGTTTAAGAATAAGGAGTAAGCCATTTAGAACGGAGACGAGGAAACACTTTTTCTCACAGAGAGTTGTGAGTGTGCAATTCTCTGCCTCAGAGGCCGGTGGAAGCAGGTTCTCTGGATGCTTTCAAGAGAGAGCTAGATAGGGCACTTAAAATAGCGGAGTCAGGGGATATGGGGAGAAGGCAGGAACGGGGTACTGATTGGGGATGATCAGCCATGATCACATTGAATGGCGGTGCTGGCTCGAAGGGCCAAATGGCCTACTCCTGCACCTATTGTCTGTTGAGACCGGAGCAGCCGGATATGAAACCCACGCGGTCACTGGGAAAACGTGCAAACTCCACACAGATGGCAACCAAGGTCAGGATGGAACCCGGGTCTCTGGCTCTACCCGCTGCACCACTGAGCCGCCCTCAATGTCAACATGATTCTCTCCTCATACAACTAGCCCCCTTGCTTCAAGTCAGTCCGGTGAATCGGAGCCGCAACGCCCGTGTTTCCTTTGAGCTGCTTTTTGCGAAATGTGCAGGCCACAGCAGAAATGATACGCATCCAATTTTGAAAGAAAAAGCTGGAGGGAATTCTGTGCGAGGTAGAGCAGCTGGAGTCTGCGCCGGGCAGATAGCGTAGAACGCATCGACTGCACGGCCATTACAGAGGGACAAGGGGATTGTATTAGACATTAGCCGCAGAGTCACTGGCAGCCAGCAGTAATCAGACAAGAACCTCTTCACAGCACAGCTACACACGCAGCATGTGGCCCAGCATAGAGGAGGCACATTACAATTACATTGTCCATATTGAAAAAATGAATTCAAATACATAATACAGACCAGCCTCCCCTTCCCCAAGGGATCATCAGAACACAAAAAAAACCCTCAATTACCAATGCACAGGAGTGCTGCAGATCCAGGGAACAATATACAAGGCCCGGAGATTAGGCTACTTGGCTCTCGTCTCTCACATTGACATTTACCATCTGGTCACTGGGCATAAATCATTCAGATTACCTCAATGCCACAAAGCAGAAATACAAGGAGGTTTTAACGAGTAAAAATTTAGTGGCACGATAAAAAAAATAAGTGTATACGAGTGTCATCCTGGCTGCAGCCCACAGCAGTAAAAGCTGAGCAGGTGCTGGAGCGCTGCTGTTTGCAGCAACGGAAAGTTAGACAAGGTCGCACATCAGCAACAAAGTGCAGAATACTGACAGTAGAGAAGTTCAGGGGATAATAGACAGGTTGGGTTTAGCATTAAAGGGGAACATTGGTGCTAGAGGGGCACTTCCAGTCCAGACTGATGGACGAGATGTGTAGAAGCTGCAGATGCTGGTTTACACAAAAAGACACAAAGTGCTGGAGTAACTCAGCGGGTTAGGCAGCATCTCTGGAGAACATGGATAGGTGGCATTTCAGGCCGAGATCCTTCTTCAGCTTTCTTTCCCCGCCACACACAATCAGTCTGAAGAAGGGTCTGATCACCTGTCCACGTTCTCCACAGAGATGCTGCCTGACCCACTGAGTTACTCCAGCACTTTGTACCTGTCCACGTTCTCCACAGAGATGCTGCCTGACCCCCTGAGTTACTACAGCACGTTGTACCTGTCCACGTTCTCCACAGAGATGCTGCCTGCCTGACCCACTGAGTTACTCCAGCACTTTGTACCTGTCCACGTTCTCCAGAGATGCTGCATGTCTGACCCGCTGAGTTACTCCAGCACGGTGGGTGTCCTGTTGGACACTATGGTGGGACCAGGTGAGTGTTTCCCTTACGGAGGACTGGGTGGGAAAGGGGAGAGAACGCGGTGCCTTACACAGCAGAGACTGATCAATAAGGATCCGACGTCCTGGAGCTCGGCCAGCTGGCAGGTCACTTCCACTAGGCTTCCCTCTTCCCAAAGCTGCTGCACTCTACAGTGGGGCTGGTGTGTGATCGATCCGAGGGCAGCTTCAGTTACAAGGCCACGGACCTGCTGTCCTTGTAAATGGGATGAGACGTTTGTCAAGGTGTTTGTCGAGGAACTGACATGTGGCAGAACAGGGGAAAAAAGAAAATCTGTCTCTCCTCTCAAAGAATTCTGAGGTGTTGCCGGAGTTACAGAGTGAGAGATCCAGCACGGAAACAAGCCCTTCGACGCACCAAGATTAGTTGAACTCGGCAACATGTTCGGCATGGACATTGTGGGCTGAAGGACCTGTTCCTGTGCTGTACTCTTCTATGTTTTTAAGTCCACACCAACCAGCAACCACCCATTTACGTGAAACCTACAGGAATCTGATTTTCCTTTAACCCCACCTTCCCATCTACTGCTCCCAGACTCCACCACTCACCTACACACTTGGGCTCATTTACAGCAGCCAATTAACCAACCGACCCGGATATGAGAGGAAATCGGAGCACCCGAGGAAAAGACAGGTGGTCACAGGGAGAACGCACAAACTCCACACAGACAGCGGCGGAGGTCAGGTTTGAACCTGGGAGGTATTGGCTCTACCAGCTGTGCCACTGAGCTGCCTGACCAACGAGAACATCTTCACCTGCTCACGCCGTAGGAAGCACCATCCTTCTGATGAAGCCTTGAACCAAAGTCATCAGCAGTCATTTTCAAATGCTCCCTCCGCCACCCCTCTATCCCACTACCCCTCTCGAGCTTCCATAGTCCTCTTTTTACTGTCCGATTTTTCCCATTTGGGACAAGCCAGAGATAGGCGGCCCATCCCAGATTAGAAGTGTCTGAAGTCAGGCTCCAAGGTGACCTTGTATTCCCAGGAGTAAAGAGGGTTCGTTCAAACATATGAAATAGGACCTTTACAGTAATAGGCCACTTGGCCTTTCAAACGGGTTCTGCATTTTTAAAAAAACATGATTTATCAATTCTGCCCGCTTCAGTGCATTGGTGGTTGCTACTGCAGAGCTTTGAGAATCATTTGTAGCTTTTAACATTAATGCTTGGGGCATCAGCAGAACCTTTGGAGTTGAGGCCATGAAATTGTTCAATTGCTATGCATCCCAGGGTGCAGCACAAGTGTACGAGTGCCACTTATCCTCCTTATCCAAAGCAGACAAGATAGACGCAAGATGCTGGAGTAACTCAGTGAGGCAGGCAGCATCTCTGGAGAGAAGGAATGGGTGACGTCTCGGGGTCGAGACCCTTCTTCAGACCCGAAGCATCACCCATTCCTTCTCTCCAGAGATGCCGCCTGTCCCACTCAGTTACATTTTGTGTCCATCTTCGATGTAAACCAGCATCTGCAGTTCCTTCCTGCACAGAGTACAGACCCGTGGGTTGGGTATTTAATGAACACTCTCAGAGACTGCTTGGCCATCTTGAACAGCGCCACGAATGGGCCAATTGCAGAGCAGCATTGGCTGTTGCCATGAGCATCCTGCATGGAGCGGCAGACTCCACAGCGAGTCAATGGGTTGGAAATGGCGCAACATCCAGAGAGACCGGCAGAAGGGGTCTGTTTGTTTAACAATGCAAGCCCGGCAATATGCAAAGCATCTGGGATACTTTTGCACGTCGGCCTGAGCACTCTTTTCAGCGGCGTTAATGATGTGCGCAGAGATACAGACAAATGTCGCCTCCCCTGGAAGAAAGTGGTGATTGGTGCACAACCTTCACGTGGCAATGGTAATTGCAGGGTGCTGGTCCCTGGATGCCAGCCTGACACCATCAACGCTGCACCTGGCTTTATTCCTGACTTTGGGGGGGATGAGAGGGGAGAGCAAAGTGACATCAAACTACTGGTTGTAAATGTCAGCTAACCCAACTCTTATTATTACCCTTAATGTGAACACAATGAGGAAGTTCCTCTTTGTTTCCAACCAAAAGCATTCATTAAGTTGCTTCTCTGTGATCACCGCTGGCAGGTTTTTTGCTGAAAGATGCTGTCGCCACGATTCATTCTCAATGCGCCTGATTAAACAGATTGTCCGCTGGTTGTGCAGACTGCAGTTTGTGGGAGCCTGCGATGCAAATGACTGCCACATTACAACAGTGATCACACTTCCAGGCACAAGAGGCTGCAGATGTTGGAAACTCCTGGAGGAACTCAGCAGGTCAGGCAGCATCTGTGGAGGGAATCGGACAGACGACGTTTCATGTCGGGACTCTCCTTCACATTTGTTAGAGGTTTAGTTTGGTTTAGAGATACAGCGCAGAAACAGGCCCTTCGGCCCACCGAGTCTGCGCTGACCAGCGATCCCCGCACACTAACACTATCCTACACACACTAGGGACAATTTATAATTTTACCAAGCCAATTAACCTACAAACCTGTATGCCCTTAGAGTGCGAGAGGAAACCGGAGCACCCAGGCGGTCACAGGGCGAACGTGCAAACTCCACACAGACAGCACCCGAGGTCAGGTTCAAACCCGGGTCTCTGGCGCTGGGAGGCAACAGTTTTACGAGCTGCACCACTGTGCTGCCCCAAAACATCCCCAGATCCTTCACAGTAGTATTAAACAAACAAAAAATAACATTCAGCCCCAAACGGAGATATTGGGCAGCGGATCAAAATCTTGCACAACGGGGTAGCAGGTGTAAAGTGAAAGATTCGAGGCGGGTATCTCAGAGTAAAGCACCCAGGCAGCTGAAAGCACAGAGTCCAGTGGTGAACAGATTCAATTCAGACAGCATTCAGGGGTTAGAAATGGAGGAGCGCAGACATCCCACAGGGACTTTGAGCTGGAGCTGGAGGTGATTCCAGCGAGGGAGAGGTGCTGTTTAAACAGGAACCAGACGTCAGCCAGCAGTGGGGTGGGGGCAAATGGGGCACTGCAGACAGCAGAGCTTGGACGAGCTTGAGTTTGTGGAGATTTGAATGAAGGGGGTGAGCCAGGCACGCAGTGCAACAGTGAAGTTCAGAGGTGGCAAAGGCTGAATGAGGACAAAGTCAGTGCTTGTGCATGTCAGCTGGCCACAGTCCTTGGCTCGAGTGCAGGGCGCTGGCTTTCATAACC
Organism: Amblyraja radiata; assembly: GCF_010909765.2. NCBI lineage: Eukaryota > Metazoa > Chordata > Chondrichthyes > Rajiformes > Rajidae > Amblyraja > Amblyraja radiata. The sequence continues at coordinate 7,801,301 of NC_046001.1, forward strand.
CTCCTGCAGTAAATGTCAAGGATCACACAATAGGTCCAGTCATTTGGAGGCTGGTTCTGGTTGGCACAGGATCAGTGCCATTAACATATGAATGAACAAAGTGTGTGCGGTAAATGAGTGCTCAGAGAGTTCTAGAACATTGTACAGTACAGCACAGGAACGGGCCCTTTGGCTCACCATGTCTGTGCCAAACATGATGTACACATAAACTAATCCCCTCTGCCTGCAATTAATCCATATATCCCTTCATTCCCTGCACGTGCAATCTTTTTAAACACCACCATTGTGTCTGCCTCCACCACCAGCCCTGGCAGCGCATTGCAGTCACCCACCACCCTGTGTAGAGAAACTTGCCCACACATCTCCTTTCAACTTTGCCCCTCTCCCCTTAAACCTGTGCTCTCTAGTCTTTGACATTTCAACCCTGGGATAAACGTTTCCAACTGTCTACCCCAGGGATGGGGAACCTGCGGCCTTAAGGCCATTAAGTGTGGCCTTTTGAATGAATCCAAATTTTGTGGAACAAATCCTTTTATTTTTATTAATATGTTTTTGTTCGTCTTTTATTATTTTTATTTTAATCTTAAAAAGAACGTATTTAAAATACCAAAGAGTAAAAGAAGATTCAACAAAATAATCCTCCCCGACTGACGGCCACAATTAAAACATTAGTAAGTCATGAGGGCTATTTTAACACCTGTTATGCTCATGATTTATGTTCAAGAAGGAACTGTAGATGCTGGAAAATCGAAGGTAGACAAAAGTGCTGGAGAAACTCAGCGGGTGCAGCAGCATCTATGGAGCGAAGGAAATAGGCAACGTTTCGGCCCGATAGATGCTGCTGCACCCGCTGAGTTTCTCCAGCACTTTTGACTTCCATGCTCATGATTTAGTTCTAATGCGACTCTAGAATGTACATTAACTTTGACATGCAAGTAAAATGCTTTCTTGCTTTTCAACCACTTATTGCTGCAAATCTACATTCTCCTACCTAACCCAAATCAAGCCGCCCTTAAGGTCACAAATTACGGACACCCATCTAGAAGATCAGCTGAAACTGCGTACCTCCATGTTGCAACCAAATATTCAAATGCTTTCCCACAAAAAGCAGTCACAACAAAGTCATTAAAAGGTTCATTAACTTTAGAATTAACTTTTTTTTCTTTTTCTTGAAGTTAGTACATAGTAGTTAGATTTTTACAAAATAACGTACATTTTGAAGTATACCTAATTGAAGTTTCTTGGATGCGGCCTTATTAGATTACAGCTAACTTAATGCGGCATTCCAACATGAAAAGGTTCCCCACCCCTGATCTACCCTATCTCTGGCTTTGATCATTTTATATACTTCTCTCAGGTCTCCCCTCCTCCGCAGACGCTGCAGAGAAAACAATCCAAGTTGATCCAACCTCTGCATTGATCTGGACATGGCCACGCCTGTCAGTCGGACTGGTTTCTCTCTTTCCCAGCTCTGTGTGTCAACGGCTCGAAACATTGACTGCTTCTCTTTCCACAAATGCTGTCTGACCTTTAGACTTGACTTTGGAGTTACAGCATGGAAACAGGCCCTTCATGCCACCGTGTCCGCACCTACTACCAGCAATCACCCCGTACACTTTCCTGCGCTCGAGGGACAATTTTACCAAAGCCAATTAACCTACGTCTTTGGAGTGTGGGAGAAACCGGAGCACCCGGAGAAAACCCACATGATCACATGGAGAATGTCCAAACTCCACACCGACAGCAACCGTAGTCAGGATGGGACCCGGGTCTCTGGTGCTGTGAGGCAGCAACTCCACCATTGTGCCAATGCCTGCTGACTGTTTCTAGCATGTTTGGTTTTTATTATGCAAATACTTACAGTGGACGTTTTTGAAAGTAGGCACAGCCACACTCCACTGCATGCCTTGATTAGTTTGTGATATTTTATATTCTGTGCATTGCAGCTCTCTCTCGCCCAGGGGGGGTTAACTATTGTTCTAAAGAATGGCATCCAATGCAATATGATTTGCACAGCGTTAAATAAATAGAGCACAAGACTCAACTGCCTGAAAAATCCAACCTGATTTCCTGTCTGATTTTCTGCACTCTTCAAGTCACCAGAATACCCAACCAAGGGACTCTTCCACATAACTGTCCTCCTCACCTCAAAGTCAAAGAAGGAAATTCACAAAATGCCACTTAGCTTCCCCCCTTCAAATTTGTTTTTTGCTCCTTCAGATACTTTCAGAGAAGATTTCAACTCCTGGATCTTTAGACTTTCGAGATACAGCGCGGACACAGGCCCTGCGGCCGACCTAATCCGCGCGGACCAGTGATCACCTCGTACACCAACACTATCCTACACACACACACACACAGAGGACCTACGCGCTGTCCACGGGCGCCCTGGGGGATTTCTGGGACCACTGGGGGTTGAATGCATCCTTGACAAGGAGTGTAAGATAGTTGTATATAAGTTTATCATGTATTATGGTGGTGGGTTTACTGTACTGTATATATTATTTTAATATTTGAATAAAATACAATGCGGCACTCCCTCAGCACCACCCTTTAGAAACCTAGAAATTTACATAACCAGATATGTGTATAAGATACTGCTCGGTCAATTAGTTGGTGCAGTAAAACGTAATCCACTCAATGGATTAAAATCTTTGATACACACATACGTATGCCACACACACACATATATATATGTACATAGATACATAGACAATAGGTACAGGAGTAGGCCATTCGGCCCTTCTAGCCAGCACCGCCATTCAATGTGATCATGGCTGATCATCCACAATCAGTGCCCCGTTCCTGCCTTCTCCCCATATCCCCTTGATTCCACTAGCCCTAAGAGCTCTATCTAACTCTCTTTCGAATGCATCCAGTGATTATTATATATATATATATATATATATATATAGATGGGTGTGTGTGTGTGTGTGTGTGTGAGAGTGTGTGTGTGTGAGTGTGTATGTACGCTGCCTGTCCCACTGAGTTACTCCAGCATTTTGTGTTTATCATCTTTCTTATATATAATATACTTTAAACTTACACCAGGGGGCCACATTGTGGTTCAATTAGCCAAATTAATTGTAACCGGGTAATAATTCAAGATGCATTCACTGTAGGTCGTTTCCAGGTAACAAATTGATTTGTTTTTTATAGACATCTATGAATCGATTTTGTCCTTACGTCAGAAAACACATACAGAAATCACTCAATAAAATCACTCAATTGTATCTCCGGTCGCTCTGCGGCCGAACATCAGCGAGCTGGCGGCCTTGCTCGAGTCTGACTTTGAGCCCCACCGCAGGGCCATGAACTTACCATCGGAGCCTGTGATCCCGTGCCTGGGATCGACGCTCCAACCGCGGCCTGCGGATTTCAACATCGAGGAGCTCGCAGTCTCGTGTAGAGACTGATGTCGGGAAGCTCCAAAGTGGCAGGAGGTTCGACCAGACCCGACCCGGGGTCCGATCGCCCGGCGCGGGGGAGCTGAGATCCCAACGATGTGGGAGTTTGATCGCCCCGACGCGGCGGGTCCGATCGCCGGCTACGGGAGTCAAGATCGTCCCGTCAACAGAAGGCTCAAGGCCCCCAACCGCGGGAGAACAAAGAAAGGGAGAGATTGAACTTTTTTTCGCCTTCCATCACAGTGAGGAATGTGGAGGAGTCACTGTGGTGGATGTTCATGTTAAAATGTATTTTGTGTGTTTTGTTGCTTTTTATTGGTATGACTGTATGGCAAATGAAATTCCTCGTATGTTGCAAAACATACTTGGCTAATAAAGTATGATTATGATTATGATTACAACGAGAATGCTATTGAACCTTTCAATCAGATATTTCTGTTTAAATGAAAGCAGATGAGTACATTTTCAATTGAATTGTCTGTGTTTAAGCAATGAGGAATATGGCTGGGGTTTTACGAGTGCCTGCAATTTTTATGGTTATCGGTCTCAAGGCTCCCATTTTCCTTGTTAAGTGGCAAGTGCAGAGATAAAAATGTTATTGTTATAGACGATCTCTGGGGACGTTCGCCTTCCGACCTTGCTGGCTCTTCAACCAGGATGAAAAGAAATGATCAAAACCCCCAAAATTACCAACTTCCATCTCGTCCAAGAAATACTATTGAAGAGAGTTAGACAAGAGAAGAGGAGAGATGTACAGGAGAGTGGAGGGGAAGTAGAAGAGGGGATGGTGGAAGGAAGAGATAGAGATTGTGCATCCATCTCTCTCCCCCCCTCCCCATTTTCTTCTCCTGACCTGCAACCACTGACCCATGTTGTATATCTACATTGTGTTCCAGAGTCTCTCTGGCACCTGGCCCAAGTGCAGAATGCTACAGCTTTTGAAGAGGGGTCCCGACCCAAAACGTCTCCTGTTCTGACCTGAAACGTCGTCTGTCCATTCCCTCCAGAGAAGCTTTCAAGAATGAACTGCAGATGCTGGAAGATCGAAGGTACACAAAATTGCTGGAGAAACTCAGCGGGTGCAGCAGCATCTATGGAGCGAAGGAAATAGGCGACGTTTCGGGCCGAAACCCTTCTTCAGACTGATGGGGGGGAGAAGGAAGGAAAAGGGGAGGAGGAGGAGGAGCCCGAGGGCGGGCGGATGGGAGGGTGGTGATGGGGGGTCTCCTCCCACCCTCCCATCCGCCCGCCCTCGGGCTCCTCCTCCTCCTCCTCCTCCCCTTTTCCTTCCTTCTCCCCCCCATCAGTCTGAAGAAGGGTTTCGGCCCGAAACGTCGCCTATTTCCTTCGCTCCATAGATGCTGCTGCACCCGCTGAGTTTCTCCAGCAATTTTGTGTACCTTCCCTCCAGAGAAGCTGCCTGACCCACTGAGTTACTCCAGCACTTAATTTTAATACAGAACACTGGGGCCTAGAACAGGAGCAGCAACTCTCCTGTGGAATGGTTACTCCGACAAACATTTGCATGCCTTTAGATTCAGTCTGCTTGCCTGATTGGGGACAGTATTTAAAAACTCTATTGATTAAAAAATGTATTGTGTACTTTGTTACAACCCAAGACCACATAAATCCATGTCCTTTTTATTGGGTAGAACCTTGTGTGCCAGCCAAAGTCTATTTTTAAAAGAAGCTTAATAAAAACACAATGCACTCAGGCAAGTACTGAAAGTGGAAAGGAATGACGAATCTTTTGTGTGCTTTAAGTAAAATTCATTCAAAATTCGTACCCTAAAGCAAATTCCAAAATTAAATTAAACTGGTGATATTCTTTCCCTTGGGCATCACTTTGCCTCCTCCACTTCCTGTGGGCACACTGGACTTGCGGACAGCCGAGCCGAGTATCGGACAGCACGCAGGATTGGAACCAAGTAGTCAGAGGCTTCCACTTTCTCGATTGTCCTCTGGATCATGGCTTCCGAGTTCATTGATGGCTCTGGTACTGAATGCCACCACATACTGTATGTGGTGCTGGGCCACAATTTCCATGAGGGCTTCATGTTCAACCTCTGGACTGCATGGTTTGTTCATCATCAGCCAGGGTGTCAAATTCTCAGCACATCCTGTCTGGTCCTACCCGTTTTTATCCACTTCTGGCCTCTGGATCGTTCACAAATGTCATCACTTGACCAAGCCTTCAACCTCCAAAGGCTCTTCCCAGAATGGCACAGTGGTGTAGTTGGTAGAGCTACTGCCTCACAGCCAGAGACCCAAGTTTGATCCTGACCTCGTGTGCTGTCTGTGTGGAGTTTGCATATTCCACATTTGAACACGTGGAACTTCCCTGGGTGCTCCGGTTTACTCCCACATCCCAAAGACGTATAGGTTTGCAGTTCCTTCCTACCCAGGTTTGTCAGTTAATTGGTTTCTGTAAATTGTCTGCAGTGTGTAGGATAGTGCTTGTGTACAGGGTGATTGTTGGCCGGTGTGGGCTTGGTGGGCAGAAGGACCCGGTTCCATGCACTATCTCTAAAGCCTAAAATAAAGTCTAGAGATTACATTTCGGGTCGGGACCTTTCTTCAGATCCTCAAACTGGGTGAGAGTTTGTGCGTTAAAACGGACAGCACATTCTTGTGTTTCAATTTGTAGAGCTTTGAAATCTACATTTTCAAGGAGGTCTGAAGTTTAAAACACATATCAAAGCAATCAGGAGATACAAGGAACTGCAGATGCTGGGATCTTGAGCAAAACACAAAGCGCTGGAGGAACTCATTGGGTCAGGCCGCCTCTCTGGAGGGAATGGACAGATGACGTTTCGGGTCCCATCAATTCCCTCCACAGATGCTGCCCGACCCGTTGAGTTCCTCCAGCATCTTGTGTTTTGCTTAAAGCAAAACAGCCAAGACTTTCATTGACCCAGTCACTGTGAAAAAAAAGTCATGCCTATTTTCGTTGCTATGGTAACCACTCAACCCTCGTCGGAGCCAGCGGTAGCGGTTATTCTGACCCTTTACAGCAAGCTGCTCTTCCAGAATTATTTTAAGTCACAAGAACAGATTTAGCAGCTATTAAAGATGTGTTATTAAAACTACCAGGCAATGGGAGGCAACTAGTCACTTTTGTCAATACCTGTAGCTTTTGTTATTTCCTCCTGAAACTCATTTTGAAAAGCAGTCACAGCAATTACTTGAACTCCTTCACCGTACCAACCACCTAGATCAGACTCGTACACCGATCGCCAACTTTGATCTCCATTCGAGCGCATACAATCATTCTTGCGTACAAACTCAAGATTGGTTGCCATGTTCCTTTAAAATAGAAAGTCCATGTTTCTTGTAATGAAATGCTAATATTACAATTACTTTAACAACCGAAGCCTCGACATTCTTCCAAAGATGCCTCAAGGTTTAACAATGTAATCGAGAGCTAATGCCGCCTGACAGAACAAAAAAATAACTGGTACACAAACACCATACCCTTCTTCCTCTCTGCCACCAACGCTGCAATGAAGAATGACTGCAGTAAAAGTTCCTCTTCAATGAGGAGTCCCTTCACGACACTGCTGATGGGGACTGCCGTTAACTAAAGCGGTCCCTAGGCTCCCTGCATCTCTCTCTTCCCTCAAGAGTCGCCTTAAATAGACAATAGACAATAGGTGCAGGAGTAGGCCATTTGGCCCTTCGTGCCAGCACCGCCATTCAATGTGATCACGGCTGATCATCTACAATCAGTATCCCGTTCCTGCCTTCTCCCCATATCCCCTAACTCCGCTATTTTTAAGAGCCCTATCTAGCTCTCTCTTAAAAGCATCCAGAGAACTGGCCTCCACCGCCCTCTGAGGCAGAGAATTCCACAGACTCACAACTCTCTGTGAGAAAAAGTGTTTCCTCGTCTCCGTTCTAAATGGCTTACTCCTTATTCTTAAACTGTGTGTGGCCCCTGGTTCTGGACTCCCCCCAACATCGGGAACATGTTTCCTGCCTCTAGCGTGTCCAAGCCCTTAACAATCTCATACTCCCTCACTTAAAATATCTTTCTATTATACATTTCTGACCATGTTTTGAAAACTTTAAATATCCTTCTGTGTTAAAGGCCAATAGCTATTGTGTCGGTTGTTTTATACCTGTTCTTCCCGAGGGATTTTGGAACTTCATCCTTCCTCAGTCTGTGAAGCACAGGATCAGAAAGGGACCATGCAGTCCCACCAGCCAGCTCCACTGTTTAGTTTAGTTTAGAGAGATACAGCATGGAAACAGGCCCTTCAGCCCACCCAGTCTACACCAAGCAGCAATCCCCGCACACTAGCACTACCCTCCACACTAGGGACAATTTTTCAATTTTACAGAAGCCAATGAACCTACAAACCTGTACTTCTTTGGAATGTGGGAGGAAACGGAACTCCTGGAGAAAGCCCACGCAGTCTCAGGGAGAAGGTACAAACTCCGAACAGAAAGCACCCGTAGTCAGGATCAAATCCAGGTCCCTGGCACTGTCTGGCAGCAACTCTACCACTGCGTCACCTTCCAGCCCTACCTGGGTAAGGAGAGGGAAAAAAATCTTTCTCCTTCCCGAATATCACTCACTTACTTTGAGACTCTAACTCCCAGTTCCAAACACTCCAGCGAGGGTAAACATCATCCCGGTACTGACCCTACCAAGCCCAGCAAGAATTTTGTATATTTCAATGAGATCACCTCTCATTCTTCCAAACTCAAGTCTACTTAATCTCACCGCACGAGGCAAGCTTGCCAACACTGTCCTCAGTCAGGTGAACCTTCACTGCACTCTCTCTCTCTCTCTCTCGTCTACCTTGTCTTAGATTGAGCGATCAGACCTGTACACGATGTTCCAGAGTCCTATATCAGTGACGGAAAATGTCCCTACTCTTGCACTTAAATCCTCTTGCAATAAAGGCCAATGTAGCATTGCTTATTGAACCTGCACGTGAACTCTCAGTGATTTGTGTACAAGGACACCCAGCTGCTCCTGAGCACCAATACAATCTCTGACCACTTCAAGAATTACTCCACCTTTCTTTTTTTTTCCGACCAAAGCTGATGAGCTCATCCTTTTCCGCGTTATATTTCACCTGCCATGACACCTCCAACTCGTGGAACTGGTCTATATCCTCCTGAAGCCTCTCTGCATCCTCCTCACATACCACACTGCCCAGATTTGTATCATCCATAAACTTGGATATATCACACTTGTTGATTTAACTAAATAAGCTTTGCACTTCCAAAACTAAAATTCTTGCCCTCACCCCCTCTGCCTCTCGAACTTTTCGTTCTCCTTTAAAACCTCTCATCAAAGATTTTGTTCACCTGCCTCGACATTCTGTTGTACCTCATTGTCAATTTGAATTTGATAATAGCACATCTGTGAAGCAACTTCACGTTTTGCCACATTCAACGTTCTGTAGAGAGAGATGGACATGCATGGCAGCCGTGCCAACAGCCTCACGTCTCGTCTTTTTTCTTCTTTTGCTGTTTTGGTCTACTTGTATGTTTTAGTGTATCTTTAGTTTTTGTATTGTGTGTGGGGGTGGGGGGGGGGGGGTTATGGGAAACCTTTTTTGTCCCTTTCCTCGACGGAGATGCAACTTTTTCCCATTCATATCTCCGTCTGCACTGCGGTCTCAGACTCCCCAAACAGATGGAATTTCTGCTCGAAATACATGCTGCAGACATGTGGAGGCTGGGAAGAGGTGGGCCTGTCTAATATAAAAACTGCATCCAACTGAAAATAGCAAGTAACAATGACAACAGCACAGCAAACCACTCCACTGAAAAGGCAAGTGGATCAGAAGAAGAAACCGAACGTAAAAGTTGAGGCTTCTATTTCCAGAGCAGCTTTAACACAGAAAAAATATCCCAAGTGTCACAGAAATGCGAATAATCAAGATTCAATAACCACATAGAGTGTCAGGTGACCAAACACTCAATGAAGGAGTTCCTCAAAAAGGAGGAAAGAAAAGCAGAGGGACTACAGGAGAGCAATCCAGAGCGTAGGATCCAAGCAGCTGAAGATATAAGACTTCAGCCAATGGTCATTTTAGAGATGGTGGCGCAGCGGTAGAGTTGCTGCCTTACAGCGCCAGAGACCCGGGTTCCATCCTGACTACGGGTGCTGTCTGTACGGAGCTTCTACATTCTCCCTGTGACCTGCGTGGGTTTTCTCCGGGTGCTCCGGTTTCCTCCCACACTCCAAAGACGTACGGGTTTGTAGGTTAACTGACTTGGTATAATTGCCAATTGTCCCTAGTGCGTGTGTAGGATAACGTTAGTGTTGAGGGATCGGTGGTCGGCGCGGACTCAGTGGGCCAAAAGGCCTGTTTCCGCTCTGTATCTCTAAACTAAAATACTTAACGCAAAATAAACTGGTGACCTAGTTAACCGACAAAAACCAAAACAAAATTGATACGTCATTACTGAGGAAGTCACTGTTACTGAGAAAATAAAACGGGTTAAGTTTATCTCATCAATGGTTTGAGTTGCTTCACACTTTGTAACAGTGGGTGCTCTTTTCTGTAAAGCTGGTGATACCTGATAATGTTATGGTTTCATATCCAGCCTTGCTGAGAATCAGGAAGTCGAGGGAGATAGACGATTAGTTGCTCGAAAAAAGACACAAAGTGCTGGAGTAACTCAATGGGACAGGCGGTATCTCTGGAGAACAGAGAACATGGATAGTTCAGTTTCAAGTCAAGTCAAGAGAGTTTATTGTCATATGTCCCAGATAGGACAATGAAATTCTTGCTTGCTGCAGCACAACAGAATATTGTAAGCAAAAATACAGAACAGTTCAGTTCAATATACACATAAATAAGCAGATAAAGTGCAATAGGCTGTTGCAGTTCAGAGTCTGTTTGTTGGTGAGTTTAATAGTCTGATGGCTGTGGGGAAGTAGCTGTTCCTGAACCTGGATGTAACAGATTTCAGGCTCCTGTACCTTCTGCCTGATGGTAGCGGAGAGATGAGTGTGTGGCCAGGATGGTGTGGGTCCTTGATGATGTTGGCTGCCTTTTTGAGGCAGCGACTGCGATAGATCCGTTCGATGGTGGGGAGATCAGAGCCGATGATGGACTGGGCAGTGGTCACAACTTTCTGCATCCTTTTCCGCTCCTGGACGTTCAAGTTGCCAAACCAAGCCACAATGCAACCAGTCAGCATGCTCTCTACTGTGCACCTATAGAAGTTCGAGAGAGTCCTCTTTGACATGCCGACTCTCCGTAATCTTCTCAGGAAGTAGAGACGCTGATGTGCTTTCTTTATGATTGCATCAGTGTGCTGGGACCAGGAAAGATCTTCGGAAATATGCACGCCCAGGAATTTGGAGTTCTTGACCCTTTCCACATTGTCCCGTTGATATAAACGGGACTGTGGGTCCCCATCCTACCCCTTCCAAAGTCCACAATCAGTTCCTTGGTTTTGCTGGTGTTGAGGGCCAGGTTATTGTGCTGGCACCATTTGGTCAATCGGTCGATCTCACTCCTATACTCTGACTCGTCCCCATCAGTGATTCGTCCCACGACAATGGTGTCATCGGCGAAGTTGATGATGGAGTTCACACTATGTCCGGCTACGCAGTCATGAGTATAGAGTGAGTACAGCAGGGGGCTGAGCACGCAGCCTTGAGGTGCTCCCATGCTGATTGTTATCGACGTTGACACATTTCCACCAAGATTTTTATCTACCTTCGATTTTTCCAGCATCTGCAGTTCCTTCTTAAACATCATGCAATGAAGGTGCCTTTAAAATGTATTGTGACTGACACTGAAATACCAACAGTATCAGGGTTTCACTTTGTCCAAGCCTGATGGTTCCAGTTTCATGTCTCACTCCAGACACTTGAGCATGACAATGTAGTCTGATCCTTCAGTGCTACGATGAGGGACTGACGCACTATCAATGGTGCCACCTTAACGGGTCAAATGTTGAATTGAGGCCCCCAATCTGCCCAGTCAGCTGGATGTCAAAGATTCCATGACACATAGACATAGAAACATAGACACCAGCTTCAAAAAACAACATCAAGCTATTCCAGATTTCTCAGCCGATATTTATTCCCCCTTCCCCCGCCTATTGCCAAGATTGCTTAAATAGGTCACTGATAAAATATCATATTGTTGCCTGTGAAGTAGATCATGTGCAAATGAGTGCTGCATTTCCTGCATTGTTAAACGAGCTGCACTACAAACTGTACTCCATTAGCTGGAAAATGCCTTGAGGCATCCCGAAAAGGACGTGAAAGGCACCACAGAAATGCAACCTCCGGATTCCAGCATCTGCAGTCTTGTGCCACCGCAGAAATATGCCGATACTTTAAGAGAGGAGGGAGGGGTGATGTGAATTTGAATCTGCCGAGCAGCATACAGAACTTTCTCTCTTTGTTTATACTCCCACCATTTAACTATCCCACACCTTCTCAACGGTGCAGCTCCCAAAATATTCACACACCCCCAGCTTTCTATTCTTGCTGTTCTTTGACTATCGACCCTGGTGACAACTTAAAGGCTGTTTTCTTTGGCACTGCCACAGAGACGTCCGTCCCACTCACATCTACACACATTGCAGTGAATGGCAATCAGCAGCATCCAGCATCATGCTGGTTCCCAAAAGGACCCAGGCAGAGCTACAGATGGAGAATTTGCCGTTTCATTAGAAATAGGGCACTTGTGGTATTGTGGGCGCTCTCCCTAGACATGGCTGACTCCGCGGTGAGGCGCTGTCTTGATGCCGCCTCTCCCGCACGCTGCCGTGGTCCCTCAGCCCCTCCACTTCCACCGTGTGTCGATCCCTTGGCATTGCCCCTCTTACAGTGCGGCACTCGCCCTGCCACCATGCCGAGCTCTCTCAGCCCCCACCACCGCACACGGACAGCGTCATGCTCCCTCAGCCTGAACTTCAGCAGCGGCATCCAGCTACATGAGGGCAACTATCATCCCTGCATTGCATGGTCTCTTCAGCAAGGACGTTAAGTTTGGATTACAAAGTCAAATTCATTCATGGCCATGGCTCCCACACTTGGACATGACTGCCAGGCACGCAAACGTTACAGGGTGAGGGGAAGAAACAAATACAGTCCGGACACAGACCCAGATTCCTGTCGCAATTCGACATTACAGACCCCGTGAGGAATGAGAACTTAGACCAAGAATAAAATACTTTTACTGGTTTCCAATCATTTTGCCCAGTGCTCTTCAATATTAATCTGACCACAGAATAGGAGCTTTCTGCAGAACTGAATGTGATATCAATCAGTTTAAAGTGGTGCAATCATGTGAGGGCGGGTTAACCGAGAAGACAAATTGGATTTGTTCAAGTATTGACTATTTGAATAATCTAACTGTGTTACTCTCAGCAAAGGCTCAAATATCTTCCTCCCCACAATTTATCTCTACTTTGTCCCCTTGTGTTGTCTCCACGTCCTCCACTTCCTCCTGGTTCCCACTTGATCTGAAGGTGCCTCACGGCAGAGGCAGGTCAGGCAGCATCTCTGGAGAGCATGGATAGGTGACGTTTCGGATTGGGACCCATCTTCAGACCGATTATGGGGTGGGGAGAGAGGGGGGGGGGGGGGGGGGGGGGGGGGGGCAAGTACAGGGTGAGGAGCGTTTGTTGATAGGCAGATAATTAAACAAAAGCCAGAGATGAAAAAAAACAGAATGTGTGGGACAATGGGATTGTGGAGTTGCAAATTGCAAAGCTGGAGGAAGGAATGTAGCCGGCAGGGGAGGAGGGGGTAAGAAATAGGTGCAAGTCCAGACGGGGCACAGGGGGAGGGGGGGGGGGGGAGAAGTGAAGGGGGTGAGGTGAAAGAAGAGCCCGAAAAAGATATTTGAGCTTCTGAGCACTTTCAAAACAAAAGGTTTCCACTGTACCTCAGTACAGGCGACAATAAACGACAGGGAACTGAAATCCCTTTTGTGGCCAGGCAACTCTGCACAGGACAGTTCTCAGCACACGTCAAATCCCGACACCCTGTGGCACAGACTGAGCTACAAGAAGTCACAGACTCTTGCTGTCTGCAAGAACCCATGTCCTGGGTTTAGGAGATTCTTCTTGACTGAGTGACTGTGGGTGGGAGTCTTCCAGATGGTTCTTTTACCTGCTTGACCAAAAGCAAAAGACCTTCTGTCTCTGTTCTGTGAAGATGATGCTCCATGGTGTTTGCAAGCCAAGTACCAGCAGGACAGCTGCCAGCCTCCAGCACTCATCCACTTAAGCACTGTGTTGGACTGTCTGTCCTGGTCTTGGCTTCTAGCAGACGTTGATTATTGGCCAAAACCAGCTCACATAAGAAATTAAAGAATGCCCTTCAGTTTACTTTAGGTTAGTTTATTGTCACGTGTACCGAGGTAAAGTGAAAAGCTTTTGTTGCGTGCTATCCAGTCAGCGGAAAGACAATACATGATTACAATCGAGCCATTTACAGTGTACAGATAGATACATGATAAGGGAATAACGTTTAGTGCAAGGCAAAGCCAGCAAAGTCTGATCAAGGATAGTCTGAGGGTCATCAATGAGGTAGATAGTAGTTCAGGACTTCTCTCTGGTTGTGGTAGGATGGTTCAGTTGCCTGATAACAGCTGGGAAGAAGCTGTCCCTGAATTTGGAGGTGTGCGTTTTCACACTTCCGTACCTTTTGCCCGATGGGAAAGGGGAGAAGAGGGAGTGACCGGGGTGCGACTGGTCCTTGATTATGCTGATGGCCTTGCCGAGGCAGCGTGATGTATAAATGTAGTCAATGGAAGGGAGGTTGGATTGTGTGACGGTTTGTGTGTTTGGCCCAAAGCAAAAGACCTCATGTCTCACTGTTCTGTGGTGATGATTCTACATGATATTCGGATGCGGAGTTTTAGCATCCACCTGCGTGTTTGAAGATGGGCTCCGGCCCCTTCAGGTGGTGTCTTTGGTGCCGACTCTAGAGTACTCCAGCAATTTGTGACTTTTAATGGGCGAGCAGTCTCGGGCATATCCCGATGCCTCTCGAAGTCATTGACTGACTGAATTATTAGCCCAGGTTTTGTTTCAGCTGTTCTTTGCAAAAGGCAGATAGTTAGATAGTGATGCCTCGCATGTAATTAATACTAATTGGGGAAAAGTGCTGGCTTCCCTGTCTAGGCACGCACAGGAGGAATAAGTCTTTTAGGGGAAGCAACTACATTTAGGGATCACCACAAGGCCAGAAATGATAGGACACAGAGATCCTGGAGGAAATTACAGGAAAGGGGAAAGATCCTTGGATGGAACTGAACACAAGGGTTAGAATTTTAAAATGAAGTAGGAATTATCTGCAGGTCATGAAGCAGGTCAGAGGTGATGGGTGAATCAAATGTAGTGAGAGTTAGGAAGAGTAAGTAGAGTTTCAGGTAACCTCAAGTCAATGGAGAATAGAATTAAGGACAGCGTCACCAAATAATACTGAAAGTATGGTCACTATCTGGTTGAAATGAGCAACTCCTGCATGCAAGGACCAGGCTGTGATGTGGAAAACGCCTGGTGCAATGAACAGCTGGAGGCAACATCTGAATGAAAATGGCAGTTGACAGCACATTTGACAAAATTCACTATCTAGAATCTATAAACTATCAGGATCTTTATTGAACGGTTTTCTTATCTTAGTGCTATTTTCACTTCACTAAGTGAACGATTTAACAAGCACCCTGTCGGATGTCTTCCAAGTGGGCAGGCTTCCTGTCAGTGTTGACATAACCGCAGCTGGATGCAAGGCCAATTCTAACCTATGATACCAGCTAAATGAGATCAGCTAACTCAGTTCACACCAGAAATGGAAGCCAGGCCTTTACTGATCTGTATGACACAGCTGTTTTCCACTTCCTGCATTTTGAGGAGCCACACACGTATTGTCAGACAAGCTTGTCTGAGAACTTTCCAGGGGTAACGAACAATCTGCTGGACGAACTCAACGGGCCATGTTCCCATCCAGAAGTCTCTTAAACGCTACTATTGTATCTGTCACAACGGCCACCCCCAGCGTCGCGTTCCAAGCACTCGCCACCCTCTGTGAACCTGCCCCGCACATCTCCTTTAAACTTATCCCTTCTCACCTTAAAGCTATGCCCTGTAGTGTTTGATTTTTCCATTCTGGGAAAAGTGTTCTGATCGTCTCCCCGAACCATGGATCTCATAATTTTATACACTTCTCTCAGGTCACCTCGCAAACTCCGGCATTCCAGAGAAAACGGTCCGAGTCTGTCTAACCTCTCCCTCTTGGTAATTGCCCCCTAATCCAGACGTCATTCTGGTAAACCTCCTCTGCACCTTTCCTAAGCATCCACGTCCTTCCTTTAATGGGGTGACCAGAACGGCCCGCAATACCCCAAAGCTGCATCAAGACTTTCAGTCTCTTCTTCTCAATGCCCCGACCAATGAAGACAGGCAGAGCATGTGCCTCTTTTTCACTCTATCTACTTGTTTTGCCACTTTCAGGGAGTTATGGAATTGGACTCCGTGAAGCCTGTGGCTTGGAGGATCTCGAAGGTGAGCTAAATGCAAATCAGTCTGAAGAAGGGTTTTGGCCCGAAACCTGGCCTATATCCTTCGCTCCATAGATGCTGCTGCACCCGCTGAGTTTCTCCAGCATTTTTGTCTACCAGCTAAATGCAAATGATCCCAGGCACAGGTATGACAACTCTTTTCCCACATACAGTATTACAAGTCACCTTAATTCTCTAGGCTACTTTTGTTAAGAAGGAATCAATTCATTTCTCACCCCAGCAGTCTCCTGCTTTCCATTTAATCAATAAAGAATAAATTAATTCTTCAGGAGTTTTTTGAGGCTTTTCTTTTGCTTGCATGAAGGACATTTATGCTTCCACATTGACTTTCTTCTCCAGTTTACACAATACGATATTGATGATTAACCTCAGATGAGAAAAAAAATCAACACCTTTAGTAAAACAGAAGTATCACAAGTCCATGAGAGGCAAATTAAAAAAAAGCTACTTTGTGGTGAAGTTACAGACAGAGGCTTGGACTTATGACACGTGTTCAAATCCCACCACAGCAGCCGAGGAACTTACATTGAATTCATTAAATAAACTGGAATAGGAAGCTAATATCGGTTATGGCAACCCTGAAACTGCCAGAATAGCATTGGCTCAGAAACATCCTTCACGGTCTGGCCTGCACGCAACTACCCAGCCATGTGGCTCACACCTCAGAGGCAAGCAATTCAAAGACTCATCAAAATGGACAAGAAATGTTACCCTTGCCAGTAACAACCACATCCTATCAATGAATTTAAAAAAATTAAACCTTGCTTTGGGAAAGTATCCCAAAGCATCTTAATTGGGGTTAGACACAAAATGCTGGAGTAACTCAGCGGGTCAGGCAGCGTCTCTGGAAAAAGGAATAGGTGACGTTACGGGTCGAGATCCTTCTTCAGACGTCTGAAGAAGGATCTCGACCCGAAATGTCACCTATTCCTTTCTCCAGAGATGCTGCCTGCCCTACTGAGTTACTCCAGCATTTTGTGTCTATCTTCGGTGCAAACCAGCATCTGCAGTTCCTTCCTACACATCTAAACTGGAGTCACTGGGCCAGGGGGAAATCACAAAGAATATGGAGGAGAGAGATTAGAAAAATCAGATATCAACATTTTGCTGTTCCTCGCTGTTAACACCCACTGATGCCGTTGGACAAGGCGACATATGAACTGCAAGCTCTCCTCATGAGGAACGTTTTGAAAAACATGGAGAAAGAGGGAAAGCGCACAAACACGAACAGCCCAGCACGACTGGAGCAACTTCTCCCTCGTCACCCCCAACCTTCTGGATGCTTGTGGCCAGCTACCTAGAGCCAGGCTGGAATTCACCAACTTCAGACTTGAACAGCAAGGCAGCCATCCATTGAAACAGTCAATAATTGGAACAGTGATGGGCAATTCACCAGCACTTTTGCTTTGCTCAGTGCTGGGCAGGGCACTGTCGGTGAACAAAAAGTACATCAATCAAAAAATATATAAACTGGTGATAAAGATCAAACTCTGTGACATGCAAGACTACGACTGAGAGCTTGGACTTCAATAAAGGATCTCTCCAGCTCAGTGCCCTCCATAATGTTTGGGACAAAGACCCATCATTTATTTATTTGCCTCTGTGCTCCACAATTTGAGATTTGTAATAGAAAAAAATCACATGTGGTTAAAGTGCACATTGTCAGATTTTATTAAAGGCCATTTTTATACATGTTGGTTTCACCATGAAGAAATTACAGCTGTGTTTATACATAGTGGGGGAGGAGTCAGTCTACCTCACGACACCTCACAAGTGGAGGCAGTATTAGGGTTGCAGTGATGACAGGCATTAGGTAATAGATACAGCTTATTCTTCCATACGCAGCAAGATTTTGAATTACATTAATAAATACTCAAAGGATTTCACTGGTCGCACTAAAAAATCCTCCTGATGAGAGCTTAGCGAATGTCAGCTTCCTTCAAATGATTCGCTGTTAACCGTGAAGGAGCAACTATTCTAACTATTCATTTTTCGATAGACATTCACCTGGCTTTCCTCAACACTTCACTTGCTTATTGGGTCCATGCAGTAACTGGTGTTGAGTGTCTAGCCTCATGAGTGTTGAGCCTCATAAATAAACAGGATGTGAAATGTGTACTACAATGAGGCACTTTCAGAATGAGTTCTCTCCCCTTTCCGCATTTCAACATCTGCAGATTGTATTCAGCAAAGGTCTTAACCTGCTGTAAGGTTGCTGAGGGAAGCCAAGGAAATGGGCTGCTCATTGCTGATAGTACACAAGCCGCACCATTCCACATTAAGAACACAGCAGGACTGGTCTGAGCTCCTTGCACAATGCCAATGGGATGAACAAATATGATTTTATACCCATTTTTTTAATGAAATAGGTTAGTAACCAGAACAAACCACCGCAGAGGTAGGTCATTGTGAGTCCTATCAGATGGCAGTTTGAGTGAAGCGTTAAAGTTGGCTTCACACAAAGTGCTCGAGTATCTCAGTGGGTCAGGCATAATCTCTGGAGCGAATGGACAGATGATATTGTGAGTCAGGACCCTGATTCAGAAGTTAAAGTTGGCTTCCTTGGGCAGGCAGGGGATGGGAGGTGCTGTTAGAAGGTTTCTACTTCTGCTATCCATTGGCTCATCTTTGGATCGGTGGAAGAATGAGCATTGAAAAGAAAAACTTGCAACTGTGCAGCGCCATTCACTTCATGCTCAGCTCATGAAGAATTTTCTGAAATGTGGCGATTATTTTTTTTATTTTTTTAAAAATTATTTTTATTAGAAGTACGGTAAATTACAATAATACACAACACATATATCTTAATACATTTTTTGTACCGCTTCATTTTTTTGAGCTTTAAGAAAAAGATAGAAGTAAGGAAAGTAAAGAAGGTGCGCAAGAGTCGTGAAGTGCAAGAGAGTGTTGGGAAAAGAAAGCCCCTTAGAAAAGAAGTTAGAGAAGGAAGTAAAGTAAGAAAGTAGACCCTAGAAAAGAAAGAAAAAGAAAGTAGGAACAATCGCTCTATTTAACATTAAACTCCGCAGAAAGGGGACTACCAACCAAGTCTGTTTTTGTTGTTTTACCTCCCATTGCCAGGTCCTGATACCATTTATTTATTTATTTATTTTTAAAATTACTATTGCACCTCATGCTTGTAATAGGTCCAGAAACGTAGACCACGTCTTTTGGAATTGGTCTGCTTTACCTGCTAAGAGGAATCTCATCTCTTCCAGATGTAATGTTTCAAACATATTTGATGTCCACATTTTTATTGTTGGTGTGGGCGCATTTTTCCAGAATTTAAGTATAAGCTTTTTTCCCATTATTAGCCCGTAATTGAATAAATTCTTCTGATACACGTTTAATTCAGGGATACCTTCCGATATTCCAAAAATGATCCATTCTGGTTTTGGTACCAGTTTTATTTTAATTAATTTTGAAAAAATATCAAATATTTCATACCAGAATTTTTGGATTTTTGTACAAAAAACAAAAGAATGCGCTATGGTAGCTTCTTGACACAGACATTTATCACAGATTGGTGAAACATTAGGAAAGATTTTATTTAATTTAGTTTTTGAATAATATAGTCTATGTAATGTTTTGAATTGGATAAGCGTATGTCGTACATTGATCGAGCATTTATGCACCTGTAGTAAATGATTATCCCAGCTCTCTTTTGAAATTTTTATAGCTAATTCTTGTTCCCAGTCTCTTCTAATTCCATCTATTTCAATGTTGGAAATGTAGCATCCAATGTCAGCACAGCAAGCTGCCACAGCTGTAATGTTACAACAACTTGTTTGACATTGAGACTAAAGAAGAGTCCCAACCCGAAACGTCGCCTATCCATGTTCTCCATAGATGCTGCCTGACCCACTGAGTTACTCCAGCACTCTGTGAAACGTCACCTATCCATGTTCTCCATGGATGCTACCTGACCCACTGAGTTACTCCAGCACTCTGTGAAACGTCACCTATCCATGTTCTCCACAGATGCTGCCTGACCCGCTGAGTTACTCCAGCACTCTGTGAAACGTCACCTATCCATGTTCTCCACAGATGCTGCCTGACCCGCTGAGTTACTCCAGCACTCTGTGAAACGTCACCTATCCATGTTCTCCACAGATGCTGCCTGACCCGCTGAGTTACTCCAGCACTCTGTGAAACGTCACCTATCCATGTTCTCCATAGATGCTGCCTGACCCGCTGAGTTACTCCAGCACTTTGTGTCTTTTGTTATAACAACTAATGCGGGGGTCAGGGGTTAAATGTCAATTTGGACATTGGGGATAACACCTGTGTCATCGGGATCTTTTGTATCTCCTTCTGACGGCAATTGGAGTTACGGTTTAATTCCTCATTCAAAGAGAGCATCTCTGACAATGAGACACCCCCACACATGGCACAGGAGTGTTCACCTGGATTTTTCTGCTCAAGTCTTTGGCAGCAGGACTTCAAACCACAAACTTTTAATTCCGAAGATAATGTTCACTGAGGCACGATTTATAGTCATACAGCATGGAAACAGGCCCTTCGACCTAACTCCATACCGACCAAGATGGCCCATCTAAGCTAGTCCCATTTGCCCGCAATTGGTCCATATCCCTTTAAATCTTTCCTATCCATATATCAGTCCAGATGTTGTCCCTTCAATGTTGTTCTTGTACTGCCTCAACTACCTCCTCTGGCAACTCATTCCACATATCCATATTGTGTTAAGTTGCATGCACTAGTATTAATAACATCCTCCTCATGTTCAGTGCCCAGGCTTGCACTTGTGACGTAGTCCCGTGGGTGTGATATTAGTCAAAGGGAGAATAGATAAGAGGAGAGATTTAGGAAGAGGAAAGAAAGAACAAAACTTCATCCCAACCTCCTCCACGAATGCTCAGGAATGGGCCCTTTCCCTCTCACAACGAAAGTGTTTAGGCAGCATTAGTACCTGACAACTCTGATGCAAGATAAAAAGCAACCCGCAAGTATGACTGCAATAATGCAACCACTAGGTCAGTAGAAGCTACCCAGTAAAACGCAGTGGATAGGTAATAGTTTGAACCCATGCCAGCTTTAGACAAGAATACAAGACACTGATCAAATATTTACAGGAGGCAGCTTTCCCAAGGAGCATTTGATTCAAATCTTGTAACAAAGCCCAGCAAACGCATCTAGATCGTTCGTGATTAAAAATTAGAAAAAAAATCATAATGTTCCATTCTGGGGGAGGGGGAGAATATTTTACAAATCTCCCTTCTGTTTAAAACCATCTGTCAAAAAAATGCCAGTGAACCACATAAACCACCCAGTTTGAAATTCAGGCTTCTATTCTGTTTCCTGTCCACCAGCCACATCCGCAGTCTGCCATACTCAAAACAATTCACATCTTAACTGTGTCTCTCTCATTCTGTACCATTACCAGAGCAATCATTTTATTGGGTTGTACTATATTTAAAAAAATTGAAAAAAAGAACGGGCTATACTTCATAGCAGCGCGTGAAAACCACAGCTATGATATTTATACTCACCAGCCACAGGTCTCCAAACCCCAGAGTAGGAATTCTTGGGAGCAGCAACATGGAACAGAAGAGGAGCAGTCTCCCCATCCAGATGAACAGCAAGCACAAAGAGGATTTGCATGCATGCCTCCAATATGCTTGCTAAAAATGCCTCTCTAAATAGGTCCTTTTTAAATGGGTGCGTGTTGCCCTGGCTTAAGGCATTTGGTGCCAAGATACACAACGATTCTTCTGCACTCTGAGCTCCATTCTCACACGCAAACCAATAATACACAGACGCTGCCATTCCTGATGGTATTTTAAAATATTTGTAGTGGTTGTTTGCAGTGTTTTTGTTTGGGTGAATTTTACAGGCTGCAGGACGCCATATTTGCACAAGCATTTAACAAGGGCCTCATACTTGACACTGGTTCCTGCTCTTAGGCCAAGTAAGCCAATGTGTTAGTTTGCCACTGCCAAAACCAGTGCATAAACAACTGAAAAGATGGTTACTCAGTTATTATACATTTCACAATGACAACATGCTTGCTGAAGAAAGCATCGACTTCTTGCTATGATCACAGCCACCTGTCAATCCCTTGCACAAGTTGCTGCTCATCATGAAGGACGGCACAGTGGCCTGCCTCATGGTGCCAGAGACCCTGGTTCGATCCTGAACTCAGATGCTTTATGTGTGGAGTTTGCACCCCCTCTCTGTGACTACGTGGGTTTCCTCTAGGTGCTCCGGTTTTCTTCCACATCCCAAAGATGTGAGGGTTTGTAGGATAATTGGCTTCTGTAAAATGCCCGTCGTGTGCAGGGAGTGGATGAGAAAGTGGGATAATGTTGGGCGTGGACTCAGTGGGCTGAAGGGCCTGTTTCCATGCTATATGTCTCTCTAAGCTATATGCTTAGAGAGACATATATTGGGACGACAGATGGCGCAATGGGACGACAGATGGCACAATGGGCTAAGTGTTCGGCTGGCAACCGGAAGGTAGCCGGTTCGAATCCCGCTTGGAGTGCATACTGTCGTTGTGTCCTTGGGCAAGACACTTCACCCACCTTTGCCTGTGTGTGAATGTGTGAATGTGTGTGAGTGATTGGTGGTGGTCGGAGGGGCCGTAGGCGCAGATTGGCAGCCACGCTTCCGTCAGTCTGCCCCAGGGCAGCTGTGGCTACAGAAGTAGCTTACCACCACCGAGTGTGACTGAGGAGTGAATGAATAATGCGATGTAAAGCGCCTTGAGTATTAGAAAGGCGCTATATAAATCCCATCCATTATTATTATTATATAGTAAAGAGGTTCTTCTGCAGTTGTATAGGGCTCTGGTGAGACCACATTTGGAGTATTGTGTACAGTTTTAGTCTCCTAATTTGAGGAAGGACATCTTTGTGATTGAGGCAGTGCAGCGTAGGTTCACGAGATTGATCCCTGGGATTTCGGGACTGTCATATGAGGAAAGATTGAAAAGACTAGGCTTGTATTCACTGGAGTTTAGAAGTATGTGGGGGATCTTATAGAAACATATAAAATTATAAAAGGACTGGACAAGCTAGATGCAGGAAAAATGTTCCCAATGTTGGGCGAGTCCAGAACCAGGGGCCACGGTCTTAGAATAAAGGGGAGGTCATTTAAGACTGAGGTGAGAAAAAACTTTTTCACCCAGAGAGTTGTGAGTTTATGGAATTCCCTGCCACAGAGGGCAGTGGAGGCCAGGTCACTGGATGGATTTAAGAGAGAGTTAGATAGAGCTCTAGGGGCTAGTGGAGTCAAGGGCTATGGGGAGAAGGCAGGCACGGGTTATTGATTGGGGACGATCAGCCATGATCACAATGAATGGCGGTGCTGGCTCGAAGGGCCGAATGGCCACCTCCTGCACCTATTTTCTATGTTTCTATGTTTCTATGCTGGCTAAAAGAGCTTTGCTATGCAAAATTAAATACTCATTTGACTGCAGCCTAAGCACTGCAGACAGTCTGTTCACCACATAACAGGAAGGATGTGATGGCATTGAGAAGGTGCAGTGAAAATTTATGAAGATGTTATCGGGGATGGAGAAATGTAACTACAAGGAGGGCCAGGTTTAGCTAGTGTTGCATGCTTTGGTACAAAGGAGGTATTTAATGTTTGAAATAAAAAGCAAATCCTACCATCGATTTAATACATGCTTAAAAATGTTCACAGCTCGGGACAAAGCATTAATTGGGAACCACTCTGCTTTTTGTTCAGCATGGAAGCTAATCAAGATGGAGGATGTTAGAACATACAACAGAGCAGAAGAGTTTATTGATCCAGTATCCACACTGTACCGGTCACCTCTGTACTGCGCTGACATTCAATGGAGTACTTGCATCCAATGGGAGTGAAGTTGGCCTCTCTGCACTTTACCTCAGACTCCCTCCATAACTCATTCTATTGAAATCCATTCTATTGATTGAAAGATACAGCATGGAAACAGGCCCTTCAGCCCACCAGGTCTACGCTGACCATTGATCACCCGTTCATTCTAGTTCTATGTTATCCCATTTTCGCATCCACTCCCTACACACTAGGGGGGAATTTACAGAGGCCAATTAGCCGATTTGTATATGGCTTTGGGATGTGGGAGAAAGCCAAAGCACCTGGAGGAAACCCACGTTGTCACAGGAAGAATGTGCAAACTCCATACAGACAGCACCCGCTGTCAGGATCAAACCCGAGTCTCTGGCACTGTGAGACTGCGGCTCTAGCAGCAGTGCCACTGAGCCCCCCTGTCTGGTCAAGCATGTTACTTCAAGTGTTCTGGAGTCATGACGTCCATAGAAAGATGATTTTCTTTACTTAAGAATGAAGAAATACCAAAATGTAATAAGTTCCATTAATGTAGCATCTTCAGCATTCAGACAGCTGCATGTTATCACAAGAAAGCATGAGCAGGAATAGGCCAGCGGGCCTCTCAAACCTGCTCTGCCATTTAATATGATCATGGCTGATCTCTGTTGGCCTTACCTCCTTCAGTGAAAGGCCTGGATAGAGTGGATGTGGAGAGGATGTTTCCACTAGTGGGAGAGTCCAGGACCAGAGGCCATAGCCTCAGAATACAAGGATGTACCTTTAGAAAGATGAGGAGGGACTTATTTAGTCAGAGGGTGGTGAATCTGTGAAATTAATTGCCACAGATGGCTGTGGAGGCCAAGTCAATTGATATTTTTAAGGCAGAGATTGACAGATTCTTGATTAGTAAGGGAAGTGGGGAGAAGGCAGTAGAATGTGGTTGAGAGGGAAAGATAGATCAGCCATGATTGAATGGCTGAGTAGACTTGATGGGCTGAATTGCCTAAATCTGCTCCTATCAAATATGAATTTATGTCTCAGTTCCTCAATGCAATATTGGGTCAGGTGACTAAAAGCTTGGTTAGAGAAGTCGATTTTAAGGAGGGAAAAGAATATGAGGAAGAGATTTAGGAAGGAATTTCTATGTTCGGGCTAAGGCAATTAAATTAACAGCCTCCAGAGGTTGCAGAGTTATGGAGGGCAGTTTGGAGAAACAAGAATGAAAACAGACTCATGAGCACTTGTCGCCTTATTGTTCATCAGAACCTTGCTGCAGGAAAAATTTCTGTCACAAGTAGTGACCCCACCTCAGAATACGCAAAAAAACCCCATTATTGAACAAGGCATACTGGCAATGCAGAACTACATTTGATAGACTCACCATTTTGTGGCGTTTCTGCTGACGTTATGGTCATAAAGGGAGGAGCCTTTAAGTATAGACCTCTAACACGGTGTGTCAATCCTAACTTCTCAGGACACACAATTGATTTCAGTCCCAAAATTCCACAAGAGTTGCCTCTCAAACCGACAGACCACATTTACCACCATTGTTCGTCTTTCTTCATAACTTATTTAATCATCCATTACTCTGTTTGGATTTATTTTGTCTGCTTTAAATGTCAACATGAAAATAAACTTTTCTGGACTTCAAGTCAACTGCTCACAAGAAACCTCACAGCAGCGTGGTCACCGCCAAATTACAGGGACAAGATTCAAGGCCCGTGTTCCTTCAACATCAAGAAAAGCAAAACTATCGACACATGAAAGAGAAAAACTATTCAGCTTCAAATGAATGTCAAAACACAAAATGCCCTTTAAAATTGAAACCATGGAGAGTGGCGTTGAGCGATATGGTCGGGTTTAAGTGGGATAGTGGGGTCTTCGGTAAAACACATAACAGATTCGCGTGCAGACACTCAGATGTGAATATCGACCAAACACGCAAATATTCGCCAGAGCAAATGTAACAAGTTCTTAGATCTTGCTTTTCTTTTTTTTGAAAAGAGTGTCGGGATCATGTCACAAACGCAGAGTTTGACAGATTAATTAGCCAAAGAAAACTGGCGCCTTGTGGCGACAAATAGCACCTTCCCAACAAACCATTTGTGACACCGAGGGGCTCTTCGCGAAGTCACGGCACCGTCTGTGGAAATCGGCGCTGCAACATTTTAATGGCCATCACAAGCCGACTGGTTCAAGCAATGAAACAGGTCCCGGGGATGAAATGACATGATCTCTTTTGATCGGCAAAACCTACGGGGAAAGCTGGTAATAAAGGAAATTCAAAGTAACTTTGCAAGTTAACCGCCCTTTCGCGAGATAACTGGGGGCGTTTTCCCCTCAGAACGCGGACTAGTAAAAGAAAACTCAGAAAGGGATATTTTCCCCTTTCACAAGACTGGAAGCTGGCGGCATGTTTTCGCAAGGAGAGATGCACCTGCTCACCTTCAATGCGTGTGACAAGTTCTTGGATGCTGCCCCGCAGCGAGGGGTCGGCGATGCGATGTAGCAACTTGTACACGTTGTATACGTTGGGCTGGACGCTCTCGAACCTCTGGATTTCGCCACGGATGGCCAGGGAGTGGGGCAACTGCTTTTGAGAATTCATCTTCTCCTCCGATGCGGTGCTACTCTGTGCGTTGTGTGTTTCCCTGCGGGGGCGCAGATTTCACCCATACTGTTCCAGCACAACGCGCCCACCCCTCAACCCCCCAGCAACAAAAAAATAAACGCAAGTTTGGATTTGAGTGACTTTAAAAATAAAACCGAAAAAAAAGATCCTTTGAGCTTCTTAACGGTGCTGAAACGTCTGCTTGGCTCGCACCTCGTGCAGAGAGAGAGAGAGAGCACTTCCGCAACTTGCAACCTGTGGCAGTTTCACTACCTGATCTGACATTCACTTCACTGACGTCAGGCTGTTGTTAGGTACAAAGTTTGGGAGACTGCAGCTATTAAAAAAAGTTTGATTGCCCTCCAACGGTTACAATCTCAAAGCAGGCAGCAGTTGTGCGCCGGTTCAGCCACAAGCCGCTCACAGCCCCGAGAATGTGCTTGCACCGTCTCCAAACAGTCGTGCGAGACGAACGCGAAGCCCAAACTGTGCGCAGAATAATCTTTCCATTTGTGTTTTGCTTGAGATTCCAGTTCCTTGTGTCAACAGAACCTTTCCATTATTCACAACTTGCACTGGGCGGAGTGTCGTGTTACTGTTGCTGCCCGGTGTTTACATGTAATTAACCAGTATTTGAATAAAAGTCAAAGTCTAGAGCAACAGCTGTATCGAGTCCCTCCTCTCTTCCAGCCTTCCCCCAACCCCCCTCTCTCCATCCCGACCCAAAACGTCACCTATCCATAGGTAGACAAAAGTGCTGGAGAAACTCAGCGGGTGCAGCAGCATCTATGGAGCGAAGGAAATAGGCAACGTTTCGGGCTTCGGCCCGAAACGTTGCCTATTTCCTTCGCTCCATACATGCTGCTGCACCCGCTGAGTTTCTCCAGCACTTTTGTCTACCTTCGATTTTCCAGCATCTGCAGTTCCTTCTTAAACACGTCACCTATCCATGTTCTCCAGAGATGCTGCCCAAAGATCCTATAGGATCTTTGTTGCTGCCAGACCCGCTGAGTTACTCCAGCACTCTGTGTCTTTTTTGTGTGTGTAAACCAGCACCTGCAGTTCCTTGTTTCTACAACTAGTGCCTTCAAAGCAAAAAAAAACATTCAAACGCGCTTGGTAGAAGTGTGACGAAACACCGAGCGCATAAAGAAATAATTAGGCAAATGACTAAAAAAAGTAGATCAAACAAAATGGAAACAAGGTTTAATGTGCCTGTAAATAAGGAGGGGAGAGGCGGAAATTTTTCGAGTGAATTCCAGAGCGCTAGGCACGGGGAATTGAAGCCACCAGCTGCGGCGAGTGGGAACGATGAAGAGGTCTGGTGTGGAGAAGCAGAAAGGTCTCAAAGGTTCACGGGATTTGAAGGGGTCACTGAGTAAGGAAGTATGGGGAACGGGTTTAACGTAGCCAAGAGAGCAAGGTGCAAGCACACAACAAAATATAGAGAAAACAACAGCGAATGATAATCAGATGGGGGGAAAAAACACTTTTAATTTGCATTCACGATGGAAGTAATCCCTTAAACTGTTTTGATCAAGATTCCAACATCTGCAGTTTCTTGTGTCTCCCTTAAACTCCTCAAAGTTTCCGAGTGATCCCTGTGAAATTCCCAGTTCTGTTCCTCGCCACCCCCACCCCTCTGTCTATTGTGAAGATAGATAGGTGTATCAGTGTCGCTCTTGCGTCCTTCTCGACGTTCCAGGAAACGTGGAGGTCACATGTCTGTCCCTTCTCCATCTAAAGGGGCTGTCCCACTTGGGCGACCTAATTGGCGAGTTTAGAAGAGTTTGAAAAAATGACATGTAGTAGACCTCCTTCGACTATGTAGAAGACCAGCTTCGACTAGCTACAACTAACTTCGGGAAAATTGGACACCCGGGAAACATTGGGCACATTGGGAAAAGTGGAGAGTGAAGACGACCTCCTTCGATCTCCTTCGACCTCCCTTCGACTATGATGAAGACTATCTACGACTACCTTCGACTACCCTCGATTACCTACGACTAACATGCCGACCTACTATGGCCTACTATGACTAAACCTACGAGTATCGATTTTTTCCATGGCGACCTTTTTTTACTCGCAAGCATTTTTTAACATGTTGAAAAAAACGCCGTGACCTAGCTGAGGCCTCGAGTACGCGGAGACCACTCTCGAGCATGACGGAGAGTTACGAAGACCTCCTACGACCTCGTGTCGACCATGCTGCGAGTATGAGTCGAGGGTAAACTCGCCAAAACTCGCGGATTAGGTCGCCCAAGTGGGACAGGCCCTTAACACGCACTCAAGAGAGAGAGAGAGGGGCCAGAAGTGCACAGACAACTATCATTACCAGGATTACCCAGTTCAATAGCTTCCCATTGGGAATACCCTGAACAGTGACATCAGTGGCAAATACATGATTAGCAGTTGAGTTCACACCCACCAGCAACACCTCAGAAGGCAGTAGAGGCCGATTCAAAAGAGAGTTAGATAGAGCACTTAGGGCTAGCGGAATCAAGGGATATGGGGAGAAGGCAGGAACGGGGTACTGATTGTGGATGATCAGCCATGATCACATTGAATGGCAGTGCTGGCTCAAAGGGCTACTCCTGCAGCTATTTTCTATGTATCTATGTATCTACAGTATCTACCACACGAGCATTGCAAGTGTTACTAAAACACAGCATGGAGTTTTCTTTTTTTGTTGGTTGAAAGTTAAGATTGCGTCTAAGGGCTGGTGAGATTGAAAAGCAACACAAGTGAAAGCAACCTTTTCCCCCCCAAAATATGAACACGAGAAGAACAAAATAAATAGGAGTTGGTCAATCAGCCCATCCAGTCTGCTGTGCCATTCATCGAGACCATGGTTGATGAATGCCCTTTATTCATAAAATTAGCAACATATTAGTCACCACACCTCACATGTCACCATTCACAGTACAAGGGAGAGAATTCTATTTACACACAAGATTCACATTCCAGCAACATTATGTCAATTTTCCCTGAGCACACATTTCGTGAGCCGTGTCAGAAGTGTTTTTATTACATAGGGTCTGGCCCGTCGGTGTGGAGTGAACCCTATACCCGTGGTCAGTCACACACCGTGGCTGGTCAGAGCTTCAGCGCGTCCCTCAGCAGGTACTCCTGGGCCTTGGAGCGAGCCAGGCGGCAGCATTCAGTTGCAGACAGCTCCTTGTACTGGAACACCAGTGATTTCAGGCAGAAACAGAGGGGCATCCACCACTGGATTGATGGTCTTCCAGCAGCAGTTGGTGTTTGTCTGTGTGTGTATCCTGAGAGTAGACCGCAGAGCACAGGGTCTTTGTTATCAGTTTAGCATGAGTCGTTCGAGATATGCTGAATTTCGGTAGCCTTCTGAGGAAGGGGAGGCGTCGGCAGGGCTGGCCTTCGGACGTGCGGGGCCCAATTGGGAACAATTTAGTTGAGCCCCAGGTTCCCAGCCAAGGTCTGTAGATTCATAGAAATATAATTAAAGTCTATTATAGACTTTATATCTCTATGGTAGAATGGAAAGTAATCAAAATGTGCGCTTAAAAAGTGCCTGCGACTTAATGGACCAAACAGATCTAAGCTACATTTTAATATAAAATTGCATACATGTAAGCCAACAAGTAACAAACAAAATGTGTAGATCACCTCTGAAAAGTACATAGTTACAATACCACTTGTTTTAGTGACTGTGAAATGAAAAAAAAATAAAAAAATTAAATAGATCCTGGAAAACCAATAACCATTGGTGAAAAACCAGTCCAGGCATTACATTTTGGGCTTCAGCCCCGCCGCGTCGCTGTGCTCTCGTGGCTGCAGTGTCGATGTGGTTGGACCAGGACAAATTGTTGGTGTTACTTACACCAAGGAGCCAGAAGCTTTCAACCATTTCCACTTCAGCGCCATTGCTACAGACTAGGGTGTGTATGCCACCACGCCTCCTGAAGACGATGATTTGCTCACATTGAGCGAGCAGTTGTTATCGTGACACAACATCATCCTGTACCCCTTTTATCATTGTTTGAGACGGCGGTGTCATCTGTAAACTTGTAAACGGAGTTAGAGCAGAACTTGGCCACACAGCCGTGAGTCTATGGGGAGTATAGTCAGGTGCTGAGAACAGCCTTGCGGAGCAACAATGTTGAGAATTATTGTGGTATATATCACTATTTTACAAGCCGTGTCATTCCATTCAGTCAGCTTGACAATTATTCTTTCTATACATTCCTTCAGCAAACAGTCCAAGGTAGTTTTACAGGTTCCAGCCCATCACTGCGCAATGGCAGGAGGGCCTTGGACTGTGGCCTTTACACAAAAGGACACAAAGTGTTGGAGTAACTCAGCGGGTCAGGCAACATCTCTGGAGAACATGGATAGGTGACGTTTTTGGGTTATTCAGACCCCCTGCAGCGGGGGAGTCAGCAGGTTCCATCAAGAGGTGACAAAAGAGATCGCGTAGGATCCGTACCGTCCGTCAACACGTGGAGCTGCCGGTCCCCGTAATGGCCGCACTCACCGCGCCAACCAGGGTGCAGTCCCGAGCCACACATCTCAGTGCAGAGTATCTGCACGGCTTGTAGCAGCCAGCCCAACACCAGCCCTTACACACTAAGCATTGGGCTGGAGGTAAGGCTGAGAGCAGGGATTTGCACACTGCTGGGCAGTGAACCTGGCACAAAGCCCTGCTCTCTATTTCTATCACACCTTCTCCAATCTCAGATCCATGTCCCTCCATTCTCTGCTGTTGTAACATAAACCCGGCACCTACAGTCGGTGCAAAATAAACGTCTCAAATATCCTGCCCTGGGCCCAGCACATATATGCAATCACCAAGAAGGCATGCCAGCACCTCTACTGTCGTAGGTTAAGAGATAAACCTTAACGAGCACACGGAAGACCGCTCCTTCTCTTCTTTGAACAACGTTGAAAGATCTTTACATTTCCAAGAGGCCAACAAGACAACATCAGCATCCTTCAGTTCTGCACTGGGGACGTCAGCCGGCATTAAGTGCTTTCGTGTCTACAGTGATCCTCAGACACGTGGCCTGATTCTGAAACGAGGGTGTCATCTACTGATCCATCGATGATACCAGCATAGTCACCGGCTTCACATAAAACCTGCCACTTCTACAATGCCTTTCCGAGCCTTGGCTGATATGAAAGCTTTCTGGACTGCTCACTTCCTGACCAAAGACTCAGCCACCAAAGTAAATGGAGCTGAGAAAATACAAACCTACTTTCAACACATAAACTGTACAGGAAATCGTACCAATGCAAATGTCAAAGGCAGCCATGTCATGTTAAAACAAGCAACTGGTTTCCATCAGTTAAACCAGGTCAAGATCAACAGCGTGGCTTTTAGTCTGCAAACTCACATCAGGTAACAATGGATTAGACACTGATGATTTGGTCGGCCAGACCTGCTGCTTTTTGCCCATATTTCTCAGCTTTATTACAATAGTAATTTAAAATTAGCTACACAAACAACTCACAACTGCACAGACCTCAATATTACTGCTAAATTCAAGTAATATAATGTGAAAGCACAGACAAGATTAATCCTTCAGAGCAAGATTTGTAAGCATTAAGCTTTCTTTCAAAACAAGACCATGTCTGGATAATTTTTTTTTAAAGTCTGGATTAAAGGACACATATATTGCAGCAAATTTTCACAGCTTCAGTACAAAAAGTGCATTTGAGTTACAAAATGAACATATGCAAAAATAGTTTAGCAAGGAGTGATTAAAATAGACAAAATAGGGGCAAATCATTCCCAAAAGTATTTGGAAATATTCTGAAGGTACTGTAATCCGTTATCAGCTTTTCCCAAGGCTGACGTGAAGGGGGTCAAAGATACCTTCTGATTTCCTGGCACCTGCAGAGATTAGTACCCTTGCAATCCTAACATACAACATAGGGAGCCGAAACTTTTACACGCAAGACTCAAAGATAGTAACAATCTGTATTTATACAACACCTTTAATGTAGTAAAGGTGTAATGCTTTACAGGAAATTCTTAACAGATGAAAACTGACATAAAACCAAAACGCAGTGGTAGAGTTGCTGCCTTACAGCGCTTAGAGTGCCAGACCCCCACACTCCAAAGACGTACAGGTTTGTTGGTTAATTGGCTTGGATAAACTGTCCCTAGCGTGTGTAGGATAGTATTAATGTGTTGATTCGGTGGGCCGAAGGGCCTGTTTCCACACTGTATCTCTAAACTAAACTAAACAAAGGAGGAAATATTAAATCAGATGACGCAATGCCAAAGGATTGAGTATTGAACAGCATCTGAGGGAATGAAGTGGAGTCATAAAGAGAATCGGAAAGAGAATCTGGAGCTTAGGACCCAGACGCAGAAGGCTTGGCTGTCAATGGTGGGGTTAATCAAGTGAGGGACACACAAGAGGGCAGAGATAAAGGAATGCACAGTTCTCAAAAGGTTGAGGGGATAGAGATAGGGACCTTGGAGGGATCCAAACACAAGGATTTTGTTTTATTGAGTTGTTGCTTATCTGGGAGTCAATGTTAATCACAGTGGAGGTGAGTGAATGAGACTTGGTACAAGTCAGGACACAGGCAGCAGGGTCTTGGATTAATTCAGTCACCGATTGATAGGGTCAGAGTCATACAGCACAAAACAAGCCCTTTGGCCCACTGGGTCCACGCTGATCATCAAACACCCATTTAAACAAATTACATTTTATTCTCCCCACCTTCCTATCAACCGCCCCCAGGTTCTGTCACTCCCCACATACTAGACGCTATTTACTGTGGCCAATTAGCCCACCAACCTGCACAATTTATGATATGGGAGTGCTGCTGTTGAAGGAAGAGGCTCCAACTGCTGCAGGAACTTCTGAACTGTAAATTCTTGCCAGTACATAATGCCCACTTCCACTCCCACTGGTACAGGATGAAGATGGACAGAACGCGAGAGGGAAGAGGTCTGGTCTGTGTAATTCTTTGTCACCTTTGTACGACAGTGTACAAAATAGCTGCCAAGTTTACTCAACTGTACAATGTAGTTCTTCCTTCAGAATATCGACTTTAGAGATACAGCATGGAAACAGGACCTTCAGCCCACCGAGTCCATGCCGACCAGCGATCACCCTATCCTACACATTGGGGACAATTTACATTTTACAGATTAACCTACAAACCTGTACTTCTTTGGATTGTGGGAGGAAATCAGAGCACTCGCAGAAAACTCACACGGTCACTGGGAGAACATACAAACGTACAAAGTCAGCACCCGTAGTCAGGATCGAACCCGGTTTTCTGGCGCTGTGAGGCAGCAACTCTACCGCTGCACCACTGTACCGCCTCTTTGTGCATTCCTTTCAATGTGAGGTGTTTTGGGCACTCCCGAGAAACATTAAGAAGACACCACGTAATTGCAAGTTCTGCCATTCCACTTAACAGCGCAGATGGATGCGTAGAACTTCTACTGACTATCCGCTACGTTCCCTAAAGGGCCTGTCCCACTTGGCCGTCATTTGCGCCTCATTTACACGTCATACGTAAAATAAGTTGACGTGTCGTGACGTGCGACGTCGCGAGCAAATCACGCATCATCAGCGTCTGGTGCGAGTGACGTCATTAGAATACCCTGCTTCCTTATTCTGCATCATGACCATGATGGAAGAACTACAGATTTTATTCTACAGCAACAACAGAGACGTCTGTTAGCAGCAGCCCTCATACTTACAGATCAGCCAGGCAGGAGTACAACAAGAAAGGCTAGCAAGAAACCCAGGAAGAGGTCTGTGTGGACGAGGTTAGAGGTTACATGACGCGTAAAAGGCGGGCCGACTGCATTTGGGCGGCGAGCAGCGTCGCATGTTTACGGACGTTGACGCATGGTGACGTAACCATGCTTCACCACACGATACAGCGTGCGACGCCAATGCATCAAAGTGCGTAGCCAATGCGTGAGTGTGCGTATCCAATGCGTTAGCGTGTGTACGCGATACGTCACGCAGGTGGCGCGCGAGGATTTTGTTACAAAATCCTGGAGCGCCGCGCGATACCACGCGCCACTACATGCGATTCCACGCCTCACCATGCGCAAAGCGTGCGTCACCCACACGCACCCCACGTCGACCTATTTTACATATGATGCATAAATGAGGTGCAAATGACGGCCAAGTGGGACAGTGTTTCGCACATTTTCAACAAAGATAATTAATAAATGTAATAAGGTAAAGGGCAAGGTCTGGATTTTGCAGGGCAGTTGGAATCTTACCAATCTGTGAGGGTGGGCTTCCGGCTTGCTTTTCCACTCCTTCCTGTCATTGCTCCTGCTCCTCATCATTATGGTGGGCTGCCAGTCATATTTCTGGTCCAGCTGTGATTCTTCTTTCATTTACATGATGTTGCATCCTGTAAAAAGCAAAAATAAAACATGTGGAATATCAATCTTAACCAGAGACTTTAACCTTCAGATGCTGACATGCTTACAATGCAGGTCCCAGCACTTTCCGACACTGAGCTGCCATTTTGAAGTTGCACAAGAGACTGCAGATGTTGGTTTACAAAAATTAAACACACAACGTACTGGAGTAACTCAGCGGCTCGGGCATCGAGTTGAGATGTTATGCTACAGTTGTACAAGATGCTGGGCCTGAATTATAGGGCGAGGTCGGGCAGGTTAGGACTTTATTCCTTGGAGTGCAGGAGGATGAAGAGTGATCTTATAGAGGTCTATAAGACCATGAGGGGAATAGATGGGTAAGTGCACAGAATCTTTTACCTAGACGAGGGGAATCAAGCAGGGGACATAGATTTAAGGTGAGAGGGGAAGGAGATTTAATAAGAACCTGAGGAGCAACTTTTTCACACAAAGGGTGGGGGGTATATAGAACAAGCTGCCAGACGAGGTAGTTGAGGCAGGTACTATGAACACATTTAAAGGGCTTTGGAAAGGTACATGGATAGGAAAGGTTTAGAGGGATATGGGCCAAATGTGGGCAGGTGAGACTAGTGTTGATGGGGTACCTTGGTCAGAGTGGGCAAGTTGGGCTGAAGAGCCTGTTTCCATACTGTATAACTCTATTCCAGCATCTGCAGTTCCTTGTGTCACTATATCACCAGTGTTCTCCAACAGTGAGCACTAGAGGGTGACAAAGTACCATTAACTGATGTAAACATCAATCCTGTACAATCGCTACATAACCTACACTCCCATAACGCTACATTGTCCTCCCAAGCAACAGATGTTACTTTTCTTTTTTAAACCGGATATACCATTTTCCTTTAGCCACTCATCAAAACCGAGAGAATTGCCACAAAAAACTACTACCCACTATTCTCTGTCCTGATCGGATATGTATTAAATAGTGAGGGAAGGAGGAGATGCTACTAAATATCAATAAACCTGATGATAAATGCTTCAAAACCTAGCCTTGAGAAAACAGTACATCCCAAGCTAATTGGAGCGTATAGGTGCCAGGGCACGAGAGAGGACACAAAAGTGCTGGAGTGATTCAGAGGCGGTTCAGGGAGCATTTCTGAAGAACATGGATCGGTGACGTTCCGGGTCGAGACTCTTCTTGGTCCCGACCCAAAACTCCACCTCTCCTT
Source organism: Amblyraja radiata (assembly GCF_010909765.2). Classification (NCBI taxonomy): domain Eukaryota; kingdom Metazoa; phylum Chordata; class Chondrichthyes; order Rajiformes; family Rajidae; genus Amblyraja; species Amblyraja radiata. Next base: position 7,837,216 of record NC_046001.1, read on the forward strand.
TCCAAAAAAACGGGAACACAGATTTAAGGTGAAAAGTGATCTCGGGGGTGCGAGGGAACATTTTCTTTTGAAGACACCGTGATAATCTAGAGCCCACTGTCTTTCAGGATGAAGGAAACAAAGTCAATTAGGGTTTTCAAAAGGGAAATGGATACGCACTTGACAGAAATAATTTACAAGGCGATGTGGAAAGAGACAGGACATTTCTGCTTATCAAGGGCCAACATGAATAAGATAGGTAATTTAGACACAAGAGCTGGAATGATTCTATGATTGTACATGTAAGCTGTTTATCTGGAAACTACTGTTTTCTTCAGATGTCCTTTGGGATAGAATCAATCTTTGTCTAAGTATTTATAACATTAAATTGCTGACATTTTTGCTACTATGTAATTATCTTGTAAATATTTTAGTGCAGGGGTTCCCAACCTATTTCGTCCCGTTTACCCCTGGCAACTTTAATAGCACTTAACAATGTTATTTCACTTATTCATGAACGACTAATGATGAATAGAACCAAACACAGTCAGTCAATGAGAAAATAAAATGTACAAATCCAGAATCAACAAATTTACCCTCTGGGGATAAATTTACCCCAGGTTGGGAACCCTTGTTTTAGTGCAATGCTGCTTTCAGACTAGGCAGGAATGTATAGGTGCATATAGACACAAAATGCTGGAGTAATTCAGCAGGACAGGCAGCATCTGTCTGTCCCGCTGAATTACTCCAGCATTTTGTGTCTATCTTCGGTTTAAACCAGCATCTGCAATTCCATCCTTCACATATACAGGTGCATAATCATTCTCAGTTATGCTATAAGTGTGGGAAAAAACGGCTTGTTCAATAAAATGCTGTCACATTCACAGCTCGTTGGGAACTATCCAGACAAAACCTCCTCTCCCTGCAATCCCTACGACCAAGAAGGACAAGAGCAGAAGGTAGAAACTCAAAGTGCTGGGGGTACACAGCAGGTCAGGCAGTATCTGCCATTTTAGGGAATGGACGGACTGCTTCTTCAGACTGATTCTTCCATCTCTGATTCTTCTTTTCCCTTTCTGGATCTCTCTGTCTCCATTTCAGGAAAGAAGTGAGCAACAAACATCTATTAGAAGCTGAAGATATTGCAGAGGCTGGAATCTTGAGAAAACCAGTGTTGGAGGAACTCTGCGGGTCAGGCAGTGTCTGTGGAGGGAATGGGCAGACGAGGTTGCTTCAGAAGGAGCCAGACTTCAAGCAAATCCTTCAAGCTAAAACCTCAGTAAAACCTGTTATAATCTTTAATGAAGGCCTGAAGAGGTAACATGCAAATAGGTGGAATGGCAAGCTGTGAAAAGGATATTGTGACTCTACAACAGGATTCAGGCAGACTGATTAAGTGGATGAAAACGTGGTAAATGGAGTTCAATGTGGGATAGTGTGAGGTCATACACTTCCATAAGAGGAATCCAAAAGTGGGTTATTGTCTAAAGGGATAGAGGGTGCAAATAAGTGAAGTTCAGAGAGATCAAGGTGTTCTAGTGTATGAAATAACAAAATGTTAGGCATGAAAGTAAATGATATATTGGTCTGGTAAGGACACAAAATGCTGGATATCTCAGTGGGTCAGGCAGCATCCTTGGAAAACATGGATAGGTGACGTTTTGGGTCAGGACCCTTCTTCAGACATACTGGCCTTTCTTTCAAAGGGGAAGAGATTAGAAATAGGGACGTTTTATTTCCATTGTACAGAGTGTTGCTGTGGCCACACCTGGAGTACTGTACACAGAATATAATAACATTGGAGGCTGTCCAAAAGAGATTTACTACATTAATTATTGGGAAGAGCAGATTGCCCTATTGTGAGACTAAACAGGTTGTGTAGGTATTGTTTAGAGTTTAGAAGAATGCGTGGTGGCATTATTACTGAGTCATCGAGTCATTGAAGCATGTAAGATCCCAAGATGGCGTGACAAGTTAGATGTGGAGATGTTTCCACCAGTGGGAGAGTTTTGAACAAGGGGAAATAATTACAATGGGCTGGACATTTAGAAATCCAGATGTGTAGACATTTCTTCCAGCAGAAGGTGGTGAATCTCTGGAATCTTCCAGAGAGCAGTGGGGCTAACTCATTAGAAGTCTTCAAAGAGAAGGTAGATACATTTTTGAAAGATGAGGGATTTGAGGGCTATGGGGAATTGGTACAGAGGGAGAAGTGAAACCTGGTTTGAAGGCCCCATTCCTTCTTTGTTTTGTATTCTTGTGAAGAGACAAATTGAATAATAAACGTTATCACATTGTTACAAAATCTGTCATTTTTGTTTCTTTTTAAAAATTATTTAGTTCAGTCTTTATATTGGGCATCAGAAATATCACTGGAAGTTGCTACAATTTTTAAAAATCTAATAATTGCATGGGGAATTAGATTATAAAATACTGTAGCAACTGCCATAAACCTTGTGGCATCCTTGACATTGACAGTACCTACTACAACAGCACCATCTACAGGAGTAAATGTATTTGCAGATACATATACCTACACAATACCTACAGCACCTATACGTTTATATTAGCTTTAGGTTTGTTATTATTGTCATGTGTCCCAAGATACGGTGAAAAACCTTTTGCTTTCCAACCTGGCAGATTATAACATCAATGAAGGTAGCGCAAAAGAGGGAAAAAACATAATGTAGTATTCAAAATTACATCTTAGTTTAGTTTAGTTTATGATTGCACGTGTACCGTGAATAGTGAAAAACTTTTGTTGCATGCTGTCCAGTCAAAGAAAAATTTAATGCCCCAAAATTGGGCTTTAATGAACTTCATTTAATGACTTCACGACTTTATTAAATGACTTCATTATTTATTAAATGACTTCATTAAAGCCCAATCCTTCTCTCCAGTGATGCTGTCTGACCCGCTGAGTTACTCCAGCATTTTGTGTCTAAAGTCCATTAAAGGTAGTTCAAATGTCTCGAATGAGGTAGATGGGAGGTCAGGACCGCTCTCTAGTTGATGAGAGGATGGTTCAGTTGCCTGACAACAGCCGGGAAGAAATCTGGAGGTATGTGTTTTCACACTTCTGGACCTCTTGCCTGATGGGAGTGGGGAGAAGAGGGAGTGACCGGGGTGAGACTGGCCCTTGATTATGCTGGCCGAGGCAGTGTGAAGTGTCGCTGGAGTCAATGGATGGGAGATTGGTTTGTTTGATGGTCTAGACTACGCCCACAACTCTCTGCGCTTTTTATCTGCAGCGTTGATAGCTTTTGTATCTTCTACCTGACAAGACGAGTGGGAGGGGGCCTTGATTATATTATAGGTCTGCTGAGGCAGTGGGAATTGTAGATGGAGTCAATGGAGGGAGAGCTGCGTGATGGACTGCGCTGCGTTCACAAAGCTCTGTAATTTCTTGTGGTTCTATGCAGAGCAGATCCTTACCAAGCTGTGATTCATCTGGATAGGGTGCTTTCCATGGAGCATCTGTAAACATTACTGAGTCATTGGGACATGCCAAATTTCCTTAGTCTTCTGAGGAAGTGGAGGCATTGGAAGTAGAGGGGGAGGGATGAGGTAGGAGCTAATGGGTATTAGGTGGATCCAGGTGAGGAGAGCTTAATGGGCAGGCACAGCCAGGTTGGGATGGAGGGGTGAAAATAGCAACAGAGACAGGAGGTGATCGTGAAGTCATTAAATGGCTGCAGATTATGGAATCAGATAAGGGAGGTGAAGAGTGGAACCAGATAAGCAAGGATGATGCGCAAGTGGGAAAAGTGATGCAAGGGGTGCGGATAGGGGGACCGAGTGGCCATATTTAAGGGCAGCAGGGATAAGCCAGGGAACTGTAGGCAGGTGAGCCTTACATCAGCAGTGGGATAGTTATTGCAAGGGATTCTGAGACAGGATTTACTTGCATTTGAAAATGCAAGGACAAATTAGGAACAGTCAGCATAGCTTTGTGCATGGAAAATGAGTCACACAAATTGTATTGAGTCTTTCGCAAAGTTGACCAAGAGAATTGATGAGACAAGGCAGTAGATGTTGTCTATATGGTTCCACATGGCAGGCTGGTCCTAAAGGTTAGATCACAGGGGATCCAGGGTGAGATGGCAAATTGGATACAAAATTGGTTTGGTGGAAGGAGACAGAGGGTGATAGTGTGGGGATGTTATTCAAATTGGAGGCTTGTAGCCAATAGTTCTGCTGCAGGAATCGAGGCCGGGTCCTCTGTTGTGTGTCATCTATATTAATGATTCAGATGAAAATAAATGTGCCAATGATTAGTAAGTTTGCAGATGATCTCTTATTAGTGGGATATATTTAGTATCTTCTACTGTGAAGACCAATGCAAAATAATTATTTAGAATCTCTACCATTTCTCCATTTACCATTACTAATACCTCAGTCTCTTCATCTAAAACATTAATGTTTACTTGAGTTACTCTCTTTTGATACATGGAACATGTCTGTTTATATACTTTACAAATTTTCTCTCATGATGGAAACTGGTTCAGAAATGACCATTTTCTCTGGTACTTACAAAGGACACTAAATAATCTGAGAAAGTACATTCTGCAGATCTGGCACCCATTGGGAGAAGAAAGCAGCTTAATGATTCGGTTAGACTCCATCATCATACTTAAGGATCTATGTTAATAATGTCCACCGAAGATATTCTCTGAAAAGCAAAAAACTTTTCTAATTGTCGTCCCTCTTCCCGTTGGCAAGAGGATATGACGCCTCGATTTGACACCAGTTTGATTGACAGAGGGACAGGCCAATGACAGTCCATGTTGGCGCCCCGCTCTTCCCGGACCAGAGGCGTCATACGTTCATTACCTAATCCGCAAAAGAGTGTCAACGAGAGGGCGGGACTCTGAGTTGACTGGCAGCGAACCGGACCAATGGGAATGTGTGTAGATGGAGTGCGTCCAGGAGCACCAATGAGCTGTGAGGGGCGGGGGCTGAGCCCGGTCGCCATTGTCATTGTAGTCGGAGCCGAGACAAAAACCGCGCTTTGTTGACTGAGGGGAAACTGAGGGCGGTGAGAATGGTTTGCGGCGGTTTTACCTGCTCGAAAAATGCGCTCATCGCTTTAAACGTGGTGTACATAGTAAGTGGGCTGAGGCCAAGGCCGCGTATGGAGGGGGAGGGTTAGTACTGGCGCGGCGCTTCTACCCGTTCGGGCCCGGCTCCCGGAGCATGCGCGGTACGCACCGTCCCCACCAGCTGACAGCACGAAGCCGGGACGCTTCTCCAAGTCCCACCGCCGTCCCCGCTCGCTCCGACTACTGGAGCCACCTCTGCACTCTTGGCAACGAGCGCCAACAGTTCGAATTACAAACTTGATTTGCTTTCTCCACACGTTACTGTTTGGTTTTAACCTTTGATGTTTTAGATCGTTTGTCTGGAATTTGGTTTCCAGTTCATCAGGGCACAACGTGAAGTCGGTGGTGCCCTTTGCTCGACAGTTTAAAGATCAAGGACTCGTGCAAAGTCGAGAGATAAAAAAGATAACACTTATGAAATCTGTGCTCATTCCATGCTTTCAGACACGAGAAAACAGGAGCAAGAGAAGGTCACAGACCACTCAATCCTGCCCCTCCATTCAATGTGGACATAGTTAATCCGAAGAAGGGTCTCGACCTGAAACGTTACCTGTCCATATTCTCCATGTGTGTCCTTTTGTGCAGTTAATCTATGTTGTCTTCAACTCTATGCCAGTTGGCCATAACCCTCATTTCCTTCATCTTTCAAATATGTATCTACCTCCATCTTAATAGTCTGCTCTCCACTACCGTTGGTTGCGGAGATTTCCTGAGGTCACCCAGAATAATGGTTCTGACCTTGGGCTGTGCTGAGTTAGCTCATTGAAACTAGGCCAAAGTACTTCCCAAAGTAAACACAAGTGTTGTTAAAACTAGTTTGACACCAAGCTGTTAGATAAGAACTAAAGCTGATCTATGAACCCTGGGTGCGGTTTCAAATTGATGTGTCATGCTTTTTGTCAGGGTGATAACAATTGATGTTGTTGGTGTTAATTTGTCTTCGTAAAAGTACTGTAAAGTTTTGTAAGGTGGTAAGCTTACAACTTTTAATGAACGAAAGTATTTTACTTTTCTGGAGATACAAACAAAAAGTATTGGTTTATTATTGTCATGTGTACTGAATATAGTGAAAAACTAATGGCTTACAGGTAATGATGATGGTTGTTGCAGCATTGTGATATCATCTGGCCCATGTTTCCCTTACCCGTACACATCGATTTCATCTTATTTGAATGGGTAGATCAAATGTTGCTTTAAAAAAAGAAAGATAATGTGCTGGAGTAACTCAGTGGGTCAGGCAGCATCTCTGGAAAACATATATAGGTGTCGAGATCCTTTTTTCAGTCAGAAAAGGGTCCCATCCTGAAATGCCACCTATCCATGTTCTCGAGAGATGCTGCCTGACCCACTGAGTTACTCTAGCACTTTATCTTTTTCTTGTCAACCAGCATCTGCAGCTCCTTGCTTCTACAAATGTTGCTTTAGTTCTTTTATACTGGTGGTGACAAGAGTTTTTCGATGCTGAGTTCTCGCTCGGCTTCTTGGTTGGACATTTGGATGAACTGGTCAGGATAAGACATTTTTTCCCCCCAAGCTATCAAAGGGAACTGCAGAGGTAGATAGATCGAGGGTAGTTTCCACCATTCTGAGAAACTAGGATAAGAGGATCTAGGAAATGTTAGGAAGTGCTTCTATCAGTGAAGAGTTGCAAAAATTCTGACCTGTTTTCTGAAAATGACAATTAATGCTCGAGCAGCTTTAGCTTTATAGCACTAGAAATAGATGGAGGAATATGGAGCTTAGATGGGTATGATTGCTCTTTGTGATTCACTGGTCGACTCTTCTCTTCCCACCACCCCTCTTGTTATGGCATGCAGCGATGCGACAATTGTCCTTTCCACCATCCAGGGACCCAAACTGTCTTTTCCAGCTGAAGCAGCAGTTTGCGTGTACTTCTTCCAATCTAAGGTACTGCTTTCAGTGTTCACGGTGTAGTTTCTGCATTGGAGAACCCAAACACGAATTGGGTGACTGCGATGTAGAACGCCTGCGTTCAGTCTGCAGGCGGTGATCCTGAGCTTGCCGTTCAGTTGACACCGAGCCTCCCTTTAGTTTTAGTTTAGTTTATTGTCACGTGTACCAAGGTACAGCGAGAAGCTTATTTTGTTTTGTGCTATCCAGTTAGCGGAAAAGCTATACATGATTACAATCAAGCCGTCCACAGTGTATAGATGCAGAATGAAGGGAATCCTGTAGCCTTTCAGTCCGCAGCTGGTGACCCTGAGATTCCTGTTGCCTGCCACTTTAATTCCTCATTTCTTTCTGATTTATCAATCTGTGGCCTTCTGGACTATTCTTGGTAACAATACCATGAAAGCATCCGTTTGTTTCTTTTTTTTAAAGGCACATCTACGGTTGCCTTTCCTACCCAATCTGACCTAGATGGACCCACCAATATGGTCAATTTTTCAAATAGACACAAAATGCTCACTGGGTCAGGCAGCATCTCAGGTGAAAGATGGACTGCAAATACTGGCATGTCATCAGTGTCCACGCACAATGACAAATAAAGTAGCATGAATTTCTCAGTGTACTTTATATCCCATTTTTCAATCACTTTGCTCTTTCCCTTTTGAGAAAAGCATGAGATTACACTGAGAAGATAATTAGAGATAAAGGAATGGTTGTGACTGAAAAGCTTGAAGGAAGCTTCTTGTTGGGCCAAATAATATATAGGATGCAATGATTTTGAACAAAGATTTGCACATTTATTTTTTATTTTGTTTTGAACCCATGGAGAATGCCTGTTGGCAGTTGTCATCTGGAGGAAAAGGCTGATCATATTGACTGCTCTCGGGCACATGTGTTACAAGGAAACCAGTTCAAGGATCTGTCTAGCAGAACAGAAAAAGGCTCACTCGTCTGTTTAGTTGCAAATCAGTTTTATTGGCAAGAGAGGACAAAAACAATACTTGTCTTGGTATGCGCGGATCCAGTTTTATAGCAGCACATCTCTCTCTGCCTCCGTCTGCGGCGCTGATCGCGACTCAGCCCGTCGGTGAACCCCGCTCGTACATAAACTTGAACTAACTTCTGGCTTACTGGCGCCTGCCTTAATACAGGTAATAAATCAGGCGTTTAAATAACTGCCGGTAAGTCCTGGTCAATAGCGCTGCTCCCAAATTCAAACTTTAACCAATGGCAGGGGACTGCATCCTAGCAGCCCCCCCGGCTCGGAACAAAGCGCTATCAGCCGCAGACTGCCGCATAAAGCAATACAAAGCGCTACAAACTTGGCGCGTAAAGGTAATGCACACAGCACTGCCGGTTTAGCGCGCAAAGGTTTAAATACTGTTGGCTTAACAAAGAGCTGTCGGCTGCAGCGTTATAGGTTTAAATATGGCGCTACTGGCTGCAGCGCTATGGCTCTTAATTCTTTCACCAGTTTCGCTGTCCCACACTGCTGAAGTTTTGTCTGTTGATGCCAAGGCGACGAGCGGCTTCAGCTTGTTGCAGGGATGCTTGGCCTGCACCAGTGCCATCTCATTTGCTATTTCTATCTACCAAACATTTTATATTCCATTCATCAAATCCTGCCGACTACGCCAATTGTTACAAGGGAACAGGTTCAAGGATCTGTCCAGTAGAACAGAAAAAGGCACACTCATCTGTTTAGTTGCAAATCAGATTTATTGGCAAGAGAAAGAGCAAAAAAAAAACTTGTCTCGGTATGCGCGGGATCCAGTTTTACAGCAGCACACCTCTGTCTCTCTCTGCCTCCGTCAGCGGCGCTAATCGTGACGCAGCCCCTCTCATACATAAACGTGAACTAAGTTTACTGGCGCCTGCCTTAATACAGGTAAGAAATCAGGTGTTGAAATAACCACCGGTAAGTCCTGGCCAATAGAGCTGCTCCCAAATTCAAACTATAACCAATAGTAGGGGACTGCATCCTAGCAGCCCCCCCCCCCCCCCCCCCCCCCCCCCCCCCCCACCTTTGGGAACAAAGCGCTATCAGCTGCAGACTGGCGTGTAAAGCAATACACAGCGCTACAGACTTTGCGCGTAAAGGTAATACAGCGCTGCTGGTTTGGTACGCAAAGGTTTAAACTGAGCACTGTTGGCTTAATGTGTGGGGATTTAAACAGAGATGTCGGCTGCAGCGTTATGGGCTCTAAATATAGAGCTACCGGCCACAGCGCTATGGGCTGTAAACAGCGCTATGGCCACAGCACCATGGGTCACAGACTGTTTTGGAAAATTCTCGTAAAGCAACATGCTAAAGCAACTTTATTTGGTTTGAATGTTGTTTATCAGCTAATGAGGCATTTCTCTTTGCATAATAATAGTGGGACGTGGTAATCTTTGAAGTTTGTATCTTAGCCACATTGCTGACAGCATATCTAGACCAAAGGGTAGTATTTTTGCTTTGATCCTGCAAAAGCAGTCTTTTTCATTGACATAATGCCTTTAAACTAAATGCCTAGAGGAGATAATTTTATGTAAAGGAGAGATGAACAGAGGTGACTGAAAAGCATGATCAAAGACTTGTGGTTCCATCGCACAAAAGGGCAAAATACACTTTTCATGATGTCGTGAAATTTTAATGTCCAGCTACATGTCAGCAGTAATATCCTGCTCTTGTTCTAACATGGTTACTCTTAAAATAATTTGGAACTCGTATTATCTGGGAACAAACCCAATTGTTCTGAAGAAGGGGCTCGACCCGAAATGTCACCCATTCCTTCTCTCCAGAGATGCTGCCTGCCTGCTGAGTTACTCCAGCATTTTGTGTCTATCTTCTTTTTATTTAATATTGCCACTTTTTGGTTTGCATGGTTGCATTTTCAGATGGAGTAAATAGTTTCATATTTCAAGATTCAGATTTTGAGTTAGTTGTATCTCAAATATTATTGAGTTATACTTTTTTTAATGCACCTCTTCCAGAAAGGTCTATGCAATCTCTGGTCTCCCTCTTTATAAAAACATTCCTTTGAAACTTGAGAAGAGTGCACAGTTAGGATGCTATCCATTGCATTTGTTTACCCACATATCCAGTGACTGTACTGCACATTATTAGTCCTGATCATTAATTGCTGGGGGAACTGGTAGATGCTGGGCATTTTCTTTTCCTTCAAGTGCAGGTATCCCAGTGTGATGTGGTTGGATCTGATTCTTGTTCCCAATTTTTTTTTCTCCTTTTTTTTTTCCCTTCTTGCTTGCAGTTGGTTGGACTGTTACTTATCGGAGTGGCGGGATGGGGGAAAAGTTATGGCATTGTTTCCAGCATAAATATCATTGGCGGAGTCATTGCTGTAGGAGTGTTCCTCCTACTCATTGCTGTTGTCGGACTTATCGGAGCAGTGAACCACCATCAAGTCATGCTGTTCTTTGTATCCTTTTAATGCGTTTCTGTAGTCTTAAAATTGAATTTTTAGTATGATTGTGTCTTGCCATTGTAATTTTAATTCCTGTTTCCCCCCCCTCCTCAAAATGAGTTTGTCTTTGGGTCTGAATTTACTTTTCTGCTCCTCTACACTAAATACATAGTAATATTAGTATTATATATTATTTTATTTGTCCCTTCTCTGTCGAAAATGGCCACTGAAAGTTTGCAACATGGTTATTGAAGACATTCAAATCTGCATGGAAATATCTGGCCTGAATTCACAGCCCTTTACTCAGAGTGGAGATTCAAGAACCAGAGGACATGGGTTTAAGGTGAGAGGGGAATGATTTAATAGGAACCTGAGGGTAGGTGGGTGTATGGAACGAGCTACCAAAGAAAGTACTATAACATTTAAAAAAACATTTGGTCAGTCACTTGGATAGGAAAGGTTTTGAGGGATTGGGCCAAAAGTGGGCAGGTAGGGCTAGCGTAGATGAGCTTTTTTGGTCAGCATGGGCAAGTTGGGCCGAAGGGCTGTATGACTATGTTCCGATCTCAGCAGGCTGGGTTGAAATTCATAAACACAAGTTTGAAAATGGGAACTCTACCCTAAATGTCACCTATCCATGTTCTCCAGAGCAATTTTGCTCAATTGTGAGCAATTTTGGGCATCATATCTGAGGAAGGATGTGCTGGCTCTGGAGAGGGTCCAGAGGAGGTTTACAAGAATGATCCCAGGAATGAGTGGGTTAACATATTATGAGCATTTGACGGCACTGGGCCTGTACTCGCTGGAATTTAGAAGAATGAGGGGGACCTCATTGAAATATACAGAATAGTGAAAGGCTTGGAAAGAGTGGATGTAGAGAGGATGTTTCCAATAATGGGAGAGTCTTGTACTAGCCTCAGAATTAAAGGACGTTCCTTTAGGAAGAAGATGAGGAGGATTTTTTTTTTAGTCAAGGGTGGTGAATCTGTGGATTTCTTTGCCACAGGAAGCTTTGGAGGCCAGGTCAGTGGATATTTTTAGAGCAGAGATAGATTCTTGTCTAGTATGAGTGTCTGGAGTTATGGGGAGAAGGCAGGAGAATGGGGTTAGAAATAGATTGGCCATGCTTGAATGGTGGAGTAGACTTGATGGGCCGAATAGCCTAATTCTGCTCCTATCACTTATGACCTTGTAAGATGCTGCCTGGCCCGTTGAGTTACTCCAGCACTTTGTTTTTGTAAACCAGCATCTGCACTTCCTTATATCATTGTGTGCTTCTTTTTGGGGGAAGCGATGATGTGGGGGAGGGTGAAGAAAATAATCCTTAAAATATATATCTGAAAGGAACTGCACAGAATCTTGCTTAAACCTTCCATCAAAGAAGCTGTCATTGTTTGAAATCGGACTGATTACTGTAATCCCTGTCGCAATATTGAGTGTAGCTTTTCTGAGTCATATCCCATGCCAGAAAATAAGAAGCTGCTGTTATGCTTAATCCCGTGCTGGAGATATTCTATCAATATTATAGTAATCAACTGCAACACAAGTACGTCTGTGACGTGCTGGTGCTTCAGTAATTGTTTGCAAGATGTGAGCTTTGCAGACCACACTAGCATTTTATTGCCTTTGAATGGAGTGACTTGCTGGGCCACGTCAGATTTACAGCAATGCACACTCTGCAGTCGTGTACAAGTGGCACTGGGTGAGATCTTTTCCTAATGGGCTTTTTCTTTAAGGCGTTTATAGTACTTTCAGGAGCCAGATTAAGTTTTATGACAATCCAAGTGTTCCTTGGGACTCTTATTTTCCCAATTCTTACCTATTTAAATTCCACACTGTCTTGCCTCTGATTTGTTTGTCCGACCCTATGGATTACTAATCCAGTAATTTAACAGCAGTGCCGTAGTGGCACAGTAGTCACTTGTGAACAGTTTGGCTCCTGTACCTGCTTTTTGTTGCCGATTTATTTAATTAACTGAATTTGTTCCCCATAATGGGACTTGAGCTTGATCATCTTTGGATTACTGTTCCCACAACGTAACCAATGTGCACTAGACCCTGTAGTGCAGTATATGGGTGAAATATTTCCCCTTGCAGACACGTACACGCCTGAAGAGTATTGGAGGTGTGTTAGTTACCCAATTAGAGATTTGGGCTGTAGCTCAATGTTTTAATATTTATTTAAATACAACTTTTGCTACAATATGTAGATCTAATTAATGGTTAAACTTCATGTATATTGATTAAGAAACCGGTTTATCTAAACAATGCATGATATTAAATTGCTGTGATATAACAGAAGGCTTTGAGAGCTCCGTGATGCACTGTGTATACTCGTATCATTTCACATTAAATTAGCTTCTGCTAGATTAAAGCAGTAATGGGAAATCTTGGGGAGTTTAATGTATTTCCAGTGACATTTGGGTTCAAGTATATTGAAAGATTTGTCCTCATTTAACCAGTACCCTTTCTTGTCTTAAAACACTTGTAGTGAACACTGGTAAAAATTGACTTTATTAAATGTCAGAAATAGCCTTCGCGACTGGCTTTGTATGTACAGCGTTTGAGCTGATCTTTGAGCATTTATTTTCATTCATTATTCCTCCTATGCATCCTTAACTTTGTTTTCACTTCAGTACATGGTGATTTTATTCCTGGTCTTTGTGATTCAGTTTGGAGTTTCTTGTTCCTGTCTGGCACTCAACCGAAGTCAGCAGGTAAGTTTCACGCTAAGATATATTAAGTGTAGTGCTTGCCTTTTTGAAGCCTGATTGCACAGCAGCTTCACAAATGATGCATATGATTTTTTTCAAACTCAGCAGGCAACATGCCTGACCTGCTGCTTGTTTTTATTTAGTGATTTATTGTTTTAAAGTATTCTGATGATTTCTTGCCTTTCATTACAGCTAGACGGGTCTATGCTCTGGACTGTTCAAGAATATATATTATACAGAGCATAATTTTCTTTTTCTTTTTTGAAGTTCTCATAGAAATTGAGTTCGGCTCTTATCCTTGTCAAATACCTGACCCACTGAGTTTCTCATCATGTTCTGTTTTGATTATTTAAGACTTTTATTGTTCTGGTCCTGGTGCATGTGACAATTAAACACTCTTGAGAATCCTTTTCATGTTCCAAAAACCAGAACCATACCTCTGTCCTGGCTGACAACTGCTTTCATAGCAGATGAATGCATTTTTAAAATAAGATGTAAACAGAACAAGCTCAATCAAACTGAGAGGACAACAAATGCCTCCATTTGCACCAGTACACTGTCTTGCACACAATCTGGTGGAGTTTTACTGATTTGCTGCCTCGGCCCCGTACATTTTTTTGCAAACTGGCTTATTCCAAATAAGTCTCTCAAATTGTTACTTTGGCTTAGATGTTTGGAACATTTTTGCATATTCCAGATATTTAAGGAAGTGATGATTGATGCCACGAGATTACATTGGGGATGATCAGCCATGATCACATTGAATGGTGGCGCTGGCTCAAAGGGCCTACTCCTACACCTATTGTCTATTAGTGGCCTGTTTCTAAATTACTCGAATCAGCAAACCCTGGTGTTTTGCTGGTCATTTCTTTGGCTCAGTCTTTTAACTTTCTCTAGCATGCCCCAGCCACCAAATATTCTTTCTCTTTTTCAAATTAAAATTATTCATTTATTGAATTGAATGACACTGATTCCATTGCTGACCATCGATCACCCATTCATGCTAAGATCAACATTATCCCTTTTTATCATCCGTTCCATAAAGACTGGGGATACTTTACAAGAGGCTAATTAACCTCCAAACCTGCACGTCTTTGGGATGTGGGTGGAAACCCACACGGTCACAGAGAGAACGTGCAAACTCCACACGGACTGAGCCCGAGATCAGGATCGAACCTGAGTCTCTGGCACTGAGGCTCTATCAGCTGCACCACCGTGTAATCTAATGTGGGTCAGGGAGGGAAATGTGGTCAACACAGTGGGCTTGCGAAGGACGATTTTGTACATGACTGGTTTCATTTCAACCACATTGTACCCCGCCTACTGGGAATGCTGCCTACTCTAGACGTGCGGTGATACACTTCGGTAATGGCTGTGTCTGGGAGTTGGTGTGCACTGAAACTTTTTTTTTTTTTACGTAGGAACACTTACTAAAATTGACCTGGAACAGAATGTCCAATACAACCAGGCAAGATCTAGAACATCAACTGAACTGCTGTGGATTTATGAATGATACAGAAAATAGTGCTATTTATGGCTCTGATTATCACATGTGTACAGCAGTGAGTATTTTTTTACATTGGATTATTGAATTTATTTATAAATGCTTGAAAGGACAGACCAAGCATGCATTAAGATCATGTGATAAGAGCAGAATTGGGCCATTCTCTCCAAGTCTACTTCGCCATTCAATCATGGCTGATCAATCTCACCCGCTTAACCCCATTCTCCTGCCTTCTCACCATAACCTCTGATACCTGTACTAATGAAGAATCTATCTTTGCCTTAAATATATCCACTGACTTGGCCTCCACAGCCTTCTGTGGCAATGAATTCCACAGATTCACCACCCTCTGACTAAATAAATTCCTCCTCAACTCCTTCCTAAAAGAATGCCCTTTAATTCTGAGGCTATGACCTAGACTCTCCCACTAGTGGAAACATCCTCTCCACAAGCTTTTCACTATTCAGTACATTTCAATGATGTTCCCCCCACCCCCCCCTCATTCTTCTAAACTCCAGCGAGTACAGCCTCAATGCTGTCAAATGCTCATCATATGTTAACCTACTCATTCCTAAGATAATTCTTGTAAACCTCCTCTGGACCCTCTCCAGAGCCAGCACATCATTCCTCACTTATGTGCCCAAAACTGCTCACAATACTCCAAATGCGGCCTGACCAGCACCTTGTAGAGCCTCAGCATTACATCCCTGTTTTTGTATACAAGCCCCCTCGAAATAAATGCCAGCGTTTGCTTTCTTTACTACCAATTCGACTTGCAGATTAACGTTTTGGGAATCCTGCACCAGCACTTCCAAGTCCCTTTGCACCTCCGATTTCTGGATTCTTTCCCCATTTAGGAAAAAAATCTATGCCTTTATTCCTACGACCAAAATGCATGACTCCACACTTTGCTACACTATATTCCATCTGCTGCTTCTCTGCCCACTCTCCCAAACTCTCCAAACCCTTCTGCAAAGTCCCTGCTTTCTCTACACCACCTAATTACTGGGTAACATGGTTTACATTTAACCCTTCAAAGATCAAGAAAATGTATTCCTATGGCAACCCTGTCCCATGTCCTTTGTGGTCTGAACGATCACATTTTGCACTAGTGCTTATTTGGAATGGAATGCCTGTACTTTTGGGTCCCCCTAAAAGGGGCTTGGATGTATTGTGCAACTGCAAGTCTTTTTACAAGGAGAAAATGAGGGGCTGAAAGTTTCCCAAATCTCTTTGCCTCAAACCAGAGTTAAAACAAGTCAAGAAATGACAATGCTGGAATAACTCATGGGGTCAGGCAGCATCTCCTGAGAACATGGATAGGTGATGTTTCAGGACACTCGGTCTGAAGAAGAGTCCTGATTGGAAACGTCACTTACCCATGTTCTCCAGCGATGCTACCTGACCTGCTGAGATACTCCATCACTTAGTCTTTTTGTAAACCAGGATCTGCAGTTCCTTGTTTCTACATTAAAACAAGTAATTTTATGTAAACTCTCCCTCCCTGTTCAACAAAACCAAAGTATATTTGTGGCATTGGGGTAGAGTTCGAATGGAATCGGTTTGAGCTGTTTAACATGTTTGGAAAATAGTAAACTTCGTAAAGAAGCTTCCTTGTTAAAAATACAAACTGCTGTAGGAACTCAACGAGTCAGGCAGCACCTGGGAAGAGAATAGACGGGTGACGTTGCAGGTCGGATGTCCTGATCTGAAGTCACCTATCCATTCTTCAAATGCTGCCTGACCCACTGACTTCCTCCAACACTTTGTGTTTGTTTTATTCAACCTTCCAGCAGTTTCTTGTCTCTGTGTTGCCTTGTTGAGTGTGCTTGTGTAATTCATCTGGAAAGTGTTCATAGAAACATAGAAATTAGGTGCAGGAGTAGGCCATTCGGCCCTTCGAGCCTGCACCGCCATTCAATATGATCATGGCTGATCATCCAACTCAGTATCCCGTACCTGCCTTCTCTCCATACCCTCTGATCCCCTTAGCCACAAGGGCCACATCTAACTCCCTCTTAAATATAGCCAATGAACTGGCCTCAACTACCCTCTGTGGCAGAGAGTTCGAGATTCACCACTCTCTGTGTGAAAAAAGTTTTTCTCATCTCGGTTTTAAAGGATTTCCCCCTTATCCTTAAGCTGTGACCCCTTGTCCTGGACTTCCCCAACATCGGGAACAATCTTCCTGCATCTAGCCTGTCCAACCCCTTAAGAATTTTGTAAGTTTCTATAAGATCCCCTCTCAATCTCCTAAATTCTAGAGAGTATAAACCAAGTCTATCCAGTCTTTCTTCATAAGACAGTCCTGACATCCCAGGAATAAGTCTGGTGAACCTTCTCTGCACTCCCTCTATGGCAATAATGTCCTTCCCCAGATTTGGAGACCAAAACTGTACGCAATACTCCAGGTGTGGTCTCACCAAGACCCTGTACAACTGCAGTAGAACCTCCCTGCTCCTATACTCAAATCCTTTTGCTATGAAAGCTAACATACCATTCGCTTTCTTCACTGCCTGCTGCACTTGCATGCCTACTCTCAATGACTGGTGTACCATGACACCCAGGTCTCACTGCATCTCCCCTTTTCCTAATCGGCCACCATTTAGATAAGTCTGCTTTCCTGTTTTTGCCACCAAAATGGATAACCTCACATTTATCCACATTATACTGCATCTGCCAAACATTTGCCCACTCACCCAGCCTATCCAAGTCACCTTGCAGTCTCCTAGCAGCCTCCTCACAGCTAACACTGCCCCCCAGCTTAGTGTCATCCGCAAATTTGGAGATATTGCCTTCAATTCCCTCATCCAGATCATTAATATATATTGTAAATAACTGGGGTCCCAGCACTGAGCCTTGCGGTGCCCCACTAGTCACTGCCCGCCATTGTGAAAAGGACCCGTTTACTCCTACTCTTTGCTTCCTGTTTGCCAGCCAGTTCTCTATCCACATCAATACTGAACCCCCAATGCCGTGTGCTTTAGGTTTGTATACTAATCTCTTATGTGGGACCTTGTCGAAAGCCTTCTGGAAGTCCAGATACACCACATCCACTGGTTCTCCCCTATCCATGCTACTAGTTACATCCTCGAAAAATTCTATAAGATTCGTCAGACATGATTTACCTTTCGTAAATCCATGCTGACTTTGTCCAATGATTTCACCACTTTCCAAATGTGCTGCTATCCCATCTTTAATAACTGACTCTAGCAGTTTCCCCACTACCGATGTTAGACTAACTGGTCTGTAATTCCCCGTTTTCTCTCTCCCTCACTTCCTAAAAAGTGGGGTTACGTTTGCTACCCGCCAATCCTCAGGAACTACTCCAGAATCTAAAGAGTTTTGAAAGATTATGGAAAGATTATGAAAGATGCATCCACTATTTCTGGAGCTACTTCCTTAAGTACTCTGGGATGCAGCCTATCTGGCCCTGGGGATTTATCGGCCTTTAATCCATTCAATTTACCCAGCACCACTTCCTAACTAACCTGGATTTCACTCAATTCCTCCAACTCCTTTGACCCGCGGTCCCCTGCTATTTCCGGCAGATTATTTATGTCTTCCTTAGTGAAGACGGAACCAAAGTAGTTATTCAATTGGTCCGCCATATCCTTGTTCCCCATGATCAACTCACCTGTTTCTGACTGCAAGGGACCTACATTTGTTTTAACTAATCTCTTTCTTTTCACATATCTATAAAAACTTTCAAGTTTTAAATATCCACATCTGTACTTTTCCCTTGTGACAGTCCTGCAAAAATAATTGCGAAACGTGTGGCGATGTCATGCTGACACATGCCGGAGAGGCTTTGAGGATCCTTGGAGGCGTGGGTCTTTTCTTCAGCTTCACTGAGGTGAGATTTGTGGTCTTCTGATGTTGCATTCACCTCTTCCAAAGCAGTTTGTGGAGGTGCAATTTAATAGGGATTTCTCCTCAGCCACTAAATCATTGTTGTCCTTTTATCCCAGTATTAAATTCCAAAACTTGCAAATAACACTGAGCTACCAAAAATCCTGCTTTATATGATTGGCTTCTTCCTTTTGGATATATCTGAAATTTAAAACTGGACCCTGAGAATCTCTTTGACATTATGTGCACCCTGTACAAAATACATTGGTCACTTGCCTAGACCACACCCTCAATCTGAGAACTCTTATCAGCAGGGAGGCAGTTCTGACGTATGGAAATGCTACTTTTTTCTGACCCTTTTTTTAAATTCATGTGGTTATTTATGGATGGTGCTAATGTGACCATGTTTTGTATGATTGTTCTGGGATATCCATGTTAACTCTGCCATTATCTTTTTTTTGTGCTCAGGAGTTTCATTTCTGTTTGAGGGGTAAAAAATGACTTGTCAGGGAAAGAATATAATGTTGACGATAACACGTGCTTAAAGTTTTCTCCTCTTCCATCAGATCCTCGGAGTTTGGCTTGCAATGCGATTTAGGAACCAGAAAGACCCCCGAGCAAATCCTAGTGCCTTTTTGTAGGATCCTCCTCCATTCTCATGACAGTTATCTGCTCGACAAAGTTATCTTTCCCAGGGGTTATTTTCATCAAAACCCAATCGATTTTAAAAGCAGAATAATCTTCACCAATGCATGATGGGATGGAGCAAAATGGC
The DNA here is from genome assembly GCF_010909765.2 of Amblyraja radiata. NCBI lineage: Eukaryota > Metazoa > Chordata > Chondrichthyes > Rajiformes > Rajidae > Amblyraja > Amblyraja radiata. The sequence goes on from NC_046001.1 coordinate 7,856,460, forward strand.
CAAACTGCATGGAATTTCTTGGTGCTGTGGCTGATTAGACTCTGAAATCTGAACCAAAGCTTCCTTCCTTGACGTGAAGTTCTTGCTGCTTGCATTACGTGCTCTGCTAGCGTGTAAGACCAGGACTTGAGAAAATGTGCAGTGTTGAGATAATTTTAGAAATTAATACGGCGCTTCTGTTTCGTTATTATGCAGTTATAAGTGCCAGACATTATTGCATAATTACAGCAACTATTAATGTTTAGCTAGTATTTTGTTAAGAGGACAAATAATTGAAGGGGGGGGGGGGACTGGGAGGAGGCAATAATTTAATCTCTCCTAACTTTTAATTGAATGAAAAGTGTTTTTATTTTGTTGAACTTTTACCAGCAATACATCAGAGTTTAAATTTGATGGTAACTAAATTTTTAATTTCCCAGCAAGACTGGCCATATTGATTTCACACAATTATTCCTTTGATTAATCTTTGGTCAAAGCATGAGCTGATTCTATCCTCTGGCTGATGTCTAACTAAATATGTATGACAAATTCTGGTGGTTGATTTGTGGCGTGGCAGCTGCAACAGAGGAGGAAATGTGAAAAATGTGAATACCCGACTTAAGTTTTTGTTTTCCAAGTCCTGGTTTAACTTTTTGTCATAATGTTCATGTCAATTACCCATGTTTAATGTATAGCTAGGCATACAATACTACTGATTTTTTTTCTCTCTCAATTTTTATAATTGAGGGAGCATTCAAATGATGTTTGGAGCTACATTTGATTTTTGTCAGGGTATCTTAAGATCTCTCAAAAGTTGAGGGCATACCGCTTCCTGTTGTGTTAGGTATTTTCCATAGAACTGGTAAAAGCCTTGTCTTGCAGCGGCATTAAGTATTTGATGCTGTAAGTAATATTTCTGCAGCAAAAATATTAGGTGTTTGGTGTATGTTTGTAAGCAATTTCAGAAAACCTTTTGTTATCAGGTTGAATGTTATGAGAAGTGTCTTGTCGAGCTAGGAGCAAAGTGAAGTATATCAGTATTTTAGGGGTAGGATAATTTAAGCTAATCTAATAAAATCCTGGTTTGGGGATGTATATGTTAGCTTCAACTTGTTGTAATGTCACTAGTCAAAGCATAGTAACCAGATGTGATTCGAGAAGTACAAGTACCAGTGTGATCCTCTTCTACAAACAAGAGAAATTTTACTTATTTTTAAACCAAGATCTTCTGTCATATTGTTCATCTTTTCAGTTTTTTTCACTAACAGGGGCAGGATGCAAGACTTGTTTGGAGTGAAGTGTTCAGATGTTATATACTGTAGTTCACTGGCTCTTGCACAAATGACCATGATCTTTTGAAGTTTACGAAGGTAGTGACAGCCCAGGGAGTAGCCCTTCAAAGGGAGTTAAATCACAAAGTAAATGATCTTTAGCTACGTGCACATGTTTTGCATGCAAACTGACCTATATTTGGTGAGGATTGTTGGGACTGAAGAGGCAGTGATTTGGCCTATTTCATCTTGTACCTGAAGTGTTTATAGCATTAGTGAAAGCAGCTATATTGAGAAACTGATCCTGACCCTGGTTTGATGTACTAAGTGCAGTTTGATCTAGTGTACATTTATCACATGTGTAGCAAACCTATGATTTCTTACCAAGTTCTTAAATTTTTCATTTAATTGAGTGAAGGAAAATAAAACCCCAGCCTGTTCTGTATCCAAGTCCTATGTATCAATGTTGCTGGGCTACATCTTGTTAGAATATCTGAATTTGGCCTTTTAAACAAAAGCTAGAAATAAATAGGCAGCATCAATGATAGTAACAATTAACCTATTGGATTAAAATGGTTTTGAATAATTTAAGGTCCCTGAAGTAAAGGAAACATTTTAACATTCTAGCTTAAAGTACTGTTGTGCAAAATATTACATGCAGCAGCTCACCTGGGAATGGGTTGTAATCTCAATCTTAGTCTGGCAATAATTTTCAATCCTTCAAAGTTATGAACAAATTTCCTGCAGTGTTCCACCAATAACATACATTACATTATTTAAGTTTGTAACCTTAAAAAAAATTAACGTTCATTGTACATTTCAGTTAATTTTATGTAATTATGAGTGTTGATACTTTTGGCCTTTGATGGGAATATTAGCTTGATTGGAATCTTAAACAATACACCAGGAAAGTGTATTTTAGGTTTAGAGATATTTGCAATTCTATTAAGTTTTGGGTTCCCCCCCCCCCCCCCCCCCCCCCCCCCATATGCACTTTACAAGAAAAATGCAAAAGGGACAAATCAGTTGTGTACTGGTACTGTACTTAAATCAAGATCTGGCATGGGCCAGTAGCACTAGATAGAATCCAGTACAACATTGAGATGGGTGGAGCATCAATTATACCAGCAATGAGTTGCCTCTGGATTATTGTATTAGTGGATTTGAAGAATTATTGCCTCTTCTCTCCAAGGTGTAAAAAAGCAGTCTTTTTGACATAAGAGATCAAGGTTGTCCATATATGCAGAGGTTGCATACGAGTCAGTTGACATGTATTCCAGACAAGGTGGTGGGTGAGGTCCTGTCTGTGGCCTCCATTTTGAACAAGCCCGATAATAGATTAAGTGAGAAACTTGAACTAAAGTTGTGAACATGTGAACCCAATGGGGGTCCATCATGGTTTCTGGCCTTCCTGAGCACCTGGAAATAGGGGCAGGAATGATCTTGTTCTGTGCACAGAGGACAGTTGTTCGGGACTCATTTTCTGCAGCCTGAAGATTTTCTGATGGTAGGGGCAGCCATTATCTGAATCTGCCTAAATGCTCAGGATTATTTCTGCTCTGAAAAGTCCGGCTGGACATTGTGTAGACATGAGCTGGATTTCAAGTATTCAGAACACAAACTGCATTCAAATGTTTTGTGCAAAATGAAGTGCAAACAAACTTTCTGTAATAAATGCTTTACTAATTCACAAACACTTTATAGCATTAGGCAGTGAAACATTTTTGGGATGTGGGTGGCAACTGAGCCTGGGTTTTGGGAGGTAGGGCTTGGGGTCTTGCAATACTGATTCAGATTTCCACCATTCCCTGCCTTCAGTCAGCAGTGTAACCCTGGGAGGCGAGGAAGAAAGTTTCAATAGTTCCTTGAGCAGAAATTAAGGGACACAAAATTATCCATTGAGATTTGGGAGGCATCTTGTGACATAGGATATTTGGCCCATTCATCCATGCCAGCTTTGAGCAATCATATTTTTGTTTTCTCACATTTCCAACAACTCAACTGTGATTCTTCTACCAACCACCTACACTAGGGATAATTGACGGTAACCACTAACACCACCCAGCATGTCTGGGAGGAAACTGGAGCACCCAGGCAAACCTATGTCACAGGTACAACTCCACCTATGCCACCACAGGTCAGGCCACAACCAGGATCGTGGAGCTTGAGGCAGCAGTCCTCTGCTTCTGCCCCCCATGACTCAGAAAAACCAATGTACGGCGAGTGCTGGAAGTCTACAACCTCCTTTGCAAATAGCAAGTGCTCCCAGGTGAAATTAAAAGTATCAAGGGATATTGGAAAACATTGAGAAACAATACAGGCCCAGGAGCATCTGTTGTCCTTTGTTCTAATACATTCTTGTAAGTGTAAATAACAAACTTTAAATGCCATTAAAACTGGTTATGATCACGTGTTCACTATAAAATGGCTGCCCTCCAATGGTGGGCACAAGTGTTGGATTTCAGAGCCACCGTGCACTTTGTTTGGGCCAGACAACGTTGACCCTGCTTCAAATGCAGCAGGTATCAAAACATAAGGCAATGAGCAAAAAAAATGGAAGAGTCACTGAAAAAGTTTTATCTCAATTCCAAAACAGATGCCATGTTGGTAATTTGCATTTAAATCAGAAGATGACTCGGAACAGCTTGATGACCACACTTTCTCTGCAACAGCCAAATGTCAGTAATCATATTCTGATGCCTCTTAATCTTTGAGAATATTCTAGCAGCCATGATCAAGATAGCATCCCTCAAGGTCAAATAAAGGGTTGAATCTCCAATGCTCTCTCACACACTGATGGGTATAAAGAAACATACAATTGCCTAGCTTTGGCTATGAGGGGTGTAAGCACCATGGGACATTGTTTCTTTTGCCACATTTTAACAATAAATCTCATAATTATGGAGAAGGATTGGGGCTGGAATGTCTTTTGTTGAGGTTAGGGAGAAGATTTGAAAACCAAAGTTTCAGGTCAACCCTGACACCACTGTAGTCTCGAGGAGAACTTGAATTGATGGAGTTAGGTGGTTCAAATCAGCAATCCCCCCAAAACATAGCAAGCAGGGCTGTCACAAATACAATTCCGTTTCTATACATTACTTTTGTCATTAAAACATATTCATATGCACATAAAAATGTCCAGGTTACTCTGTCATTTAATTAAACAATCATGATTTCATTGTGAAGATAGACACAAAGTGTTGGAGTTTTTGAGGTGCTGCTTGACCTGTTGAGTTACTCCAGCACATTGTGTCTATCTTTGGTATAAACCAGCATCTGCAGTTCATTCCTACACAACTTAATAGTTACTCAGCATCTGAAATAATCTGGTCCTTTAAACTCAGCACAGATAACAATTCCATGCTGTAAAAGTCTTGGCTCCCCTGGAAGAGTTTTTTTTGGAAACAAAAACTAATAGATATAACCAAATGCAGACTATTGAGCATTAACGCTCAAGATAACATAACAAATATGTCTTAACGTTTAAAATATTAATTATTGATGCCTTTTGGCTTTGGGTCAGGATTGGCTGGTTTGTGATGCCAATCCACTCACCTTTTGTAAGTCACTCTTGTGAAGAACATTTGTAACACTAGGCATCATCCTTCTGCCACTCCTGATGCGAGAGCCACTGACTGTCTGGTGGTATACCTAACTGACTCATGTGCAACTGATAGCAGGTGGGAGTGGACTTCAGCTTGAAGAAGAATGACTAAAATTTGAGGCAAGAAGCAATTCTTCACACGAAGGGCAAGGTAAATGTGGAACTCTCTCCCTCCACATAACCACTGAGGGAAGTCCCTTAATACCAAGGTTGGCAGATCCAGCAGGCAAGATCAGGGAGAGAAAAGTAAAAAGACTGCTAGTGGAAATCTAAACTAAAAAAAATACCACAGCTCTGATGAATAACTAAAAAACATTAACGATTTGTCTCTCTCCACAGATGTTTCCTCACCCGCTGAATATTTCTAGCATTTTGTTTTCAAGCTTATTACCAGCCTGTCCCACTTAGGGGATGTTGCCGGCAGTTGCCTGAAAAACCGGCAACTGGAACACACACACTCTTCCTTCACCAGCCCATTATGCAGGTGAGGGACAGGGCAAGCGGGGGGGGGGGGGGGGGGGGGGGGGTGAGAAACACCATCTAAAAAATTAACACGGTGCAAAGCCAAGGTGAAACAGACACACATCCCAATGAACAGGAAGGTTGGCGCTGTAAAAAGACGGCTAAAGCACAGTGTTATCCTTGGTTCTGAAAACTACTACATATCTTTTCGTTCCCAAAGAGCCAATGAAATCCACTGGTCAGCACCGGCTACAACCTACGAGAACCTTCTACTTCACTATGAAACCACTACTTCTCTGGCCTTGTATCTTTATTTTTGGAGGGAGGGGGGGGGGGGAAGAATTAAACATCTCAAGTAAGCAACCAGTTTGATTAAAATGAGTGGCACTGTCCTTAGCCATGCCATTGTTCTACAGGTAGTGATTAAAGGGCCTGTCCCACTTGGCCGTCATTTGCGCGTCTCCCAGATGGTGCGCAAAGATTTTGTACATCACAAAATCCTGCAGCGTCTGCCTATGTCATCGCGCACCATGCGTGCATGTCACGTTGTGACGTGTATATGATGTCGCGTAATTTACGCGCAGATGACGGCCAAGTGGGACAGGCCTTTAACAGCTTCAATTGAAGGGAACAATCAAGACTTCTTGCTACTTACTACAAGCCATTACTAGTCAAACACAATCGTGGTTTAAAAAGTTACATCTCGTGTTGGATGTATAGTCCACAGAGCTGCATGCCAATCAATAGGTACAAAATGGAGAATCAACAATAGCAGACGTGGAGCAGCCTTTGTTGAAACCATGCCAGGTGACCAGGATGCACTAACTGGTTATCATCTGAGAACATAATCCACTATCCAAAGCTGATGGGACATTAACCAGACTTTCCTGTTAACAGATTTTTGCTCTCTGACACAAGTTCCTGGCCCTCATAAGATCAAACGCTAGTACTATTGGGCAGCCGGATTAGTTTAAGCTAGAACACAGAATCAATGCACTACATAAAAAGACAACAAACGTATTCTAAATTGCCGTGACAGAATGAAGTGACATGCCCTGTCGCTGCCCGATAGCAAGAGATAACAATTTCTGATCAGGTGTAGCTTTAGCAGCAAGTTATACATATTAAAAATGGTTCACACGCAACAGAGCCAGACTGCCTCTGCCCAAAAGGATCAACAATAAATTTCAGGTCATTTTCACAAGTCAAAATGAAGTACTGTCTCAATCATTGCACTGCACCAACACAAGGTGGGGCAATTTATGCTGCAGCTGAGGTTTAACACCATTCCCAGTTTAATCTAGATAAATCCAAACCCCATCAGATGCAGTAATCTCCCTGAAGTGGTGGGAAAGTGAAACTTTGGAGATTTCTTTGCCAGAGACAACAGACAATTTGATGCCATTAGAAAAAAGTCCATAGTTTTAAGTGGGAACAATCAGGAGTTGTCAGGTTCACAAGTGGCAGTTTCACCGGCCGAGAAAGAACTGACTTCACATCACGAGGCGATTGGTCTGTGGCAGCAGATCAACTCCGCCATTAAACATTGCGAGGGAATTGGTACACAGAAAGGCAAGCTAGCATTCCTGTAGCATCTTTTACATCCCTTTCAGAGCGTGCTGAATGCGTTACAGCCAATGCATTGCTTTATTTGGCAGTGTGTGGTGCAGGAGCTGCCAGTTTGGCCACAGCAGCCAGCTAACTTGACTTGGTTTTTAGGGAGAGATAAATATTGGTCAAAATCTTGAGCTGATGCATCCCAACTGCTTCTCCACATCCAAGATTAGAAGTGGAAACAAGGAACTACAGATGCTGGTTTACAAATAAAGACACAATGCTGGAATAACTCAGCAGGTCAGACGGCATCTGTGGAGAACATGGATAGGTGAAGTTTCGGATTGGGATCCTTCTTCAGACTGATTGTATGGGGGGGGGGGGGGGGGGGGTGGTGGTTAGAAGGCGGGAAGAGAGAAGAGGCAGGAGAAAGCCTAACAGGTGTTGAGTAGATACAGGCGAGCGAGGGTTTGGATAGGCAGACACCTTTTAATCTTTGGCCTTAGTTCCAACCATCTGCCTATCAAAAAATACCCTCACCTGTGTCTACCTATCACCTGCCACACTTCGTCCTGCCTCTCCTCTCTCCCAGCTTTCTTTTTTCCCCTCCCCTTGAATCAGTCTGAAGAAGAGTCCTGACCCGAAACGGCACCTATCCATGTTCTCCGCAGATGCTGCCTGACTTGCTGTGAGTTACTCCAGCACTTTGGAAGCCTGCATTACATAACTAACCTCCCTCCCTCTCACCAAGGTTAAGGTTGCTGTCAGGCCAATTAAAATGCCCAGACATTATTCTGAAGAGCTGGGTGGGATTAACATTGACATGGAAAGAAACAAATGATCTGGTCATTAACTGATGGCTGCTTGTGGAAGCTTGCCTTTTCTAGAGCAACAACTCTGGACGTCTCACACGCACAGATCGTGGCAAGTGCAAGTGGGGTGAAAGGCGCCACAGAAACACAACAACCAAATAGGGAAGAGCAAGAACAGTCATGGACTTTTTATGTCTGGTCACCAACCTACAGTCACAGAATTGAACACGTTGCTTGAACGCAGCCAATAGACACGCCACCAGAGAAGACATTTTGCTGACGTTAGTCCATTAGGATCTTAAGGAAATGGGGCAATGCTCTTTTAAATTCAATACACTGGCAGACAGCTACAGTTGTGTGCATCTGGAAGGAAGGGTGGAGATACGAGGATGAAATTAATTACTTTCCCTTCCCTGGGGTTAAAAAGCCCCAGTGGCAGGCAGTATAGAGTTACACTTAAAACACCCATCCCTCTAGCCATGAAGGAGTTTACTTGCAGATGCCTCAGCCTCCCAATTAGAGGGGTTTGGTTGGATGATTTGGGGCAAGGGTGCAGGGCTACCTCTCTCGCGGGAGGAGGGGGAAGGAGGTAGAGATGACCAAATTCCCGGCCCTCGTGCAACGGCAAGAACCGGCACACAGACAAACCGAGACACATCAAGAAAACGGTGCCATAGCAAAACAGACAGACCACAAGCCCCAAACCAGTGCCACACTGCCATCTGCTGGCTTCTGCCCAAGGAAACCAGCTTCACAGATCAACAGAACTAATTCTGGAAAACTCTTCTGATGGTTAAAGCTCGATTTTGTTCTCACCTTACACACATCGTCCCCCCTACCCCCCCCCCCCACCCAAATCCCCTTCCTGCAGCACACATCCGTAAGGCAGCTGCGCACTGCTGTGGTACCCCAGTGTGGATAAGCAGGCAAAGCTGTTTACAGTTTACTTTCCACAGGTCACAATGGGTCGTCTTAAACCTCCGGGCTTTGACCGAGGAAATAAGGATGTTCCAGGGCCTTGAAGGCAGAGATTCTTTTCATCGGGCTGAATGTCAGCAGTTCCTGGGAACGAGAAGGAAAAAAACATCAGGGGTTCCTCATCGGAACATCAGACACTGATCAAATAATAACCTTCTCAAATCAAGCACTCTAACAAGGCAGCTCACAATTTGTTTTTATTTCATCAAAAGATCCATTTGTTCTCAGGTTACAGGTAGCCAGGGCGTCTTGCATTTGTATAGCGCCTCACGGGGTGCACTAAAGCGCTCCACAGCCAGTTGTAGTTGCGAGTGATGGAAGCTTGGCAGTGGGTTTTTGCGCAGCCAGCTCCCAGGAACAGCAACAGGGAGGTGTCGGTGGAAGTTTCACAGCTCAGGCTGCTGAAGGCAATATCGCTAATGATGGTGTCGTTAAATTCATGGATGACCAAGAATTAGAGTGTGGAGATCGGAAGGTGATTGGGACATCGGTAAGGATGGTGGGGGGTGGGCAGGGAGAGAAAGAGAGACAGAGAGAGACACAGACAGAGAGAGACACAGACAGAGAGAGAGAGACAGACAGAGAGAGAGAGACACAGAGAGAGACAGACAGACAGAGAGACAGAGAGACACATAGAGAGAGAGACACAGAGAGAGAGAGAGAGAGAGAGAGAGAGAGAGAGAGCAAGCGAGCAGGAGCACCTGTGGTGGACTGGAACACAAGGTTCAGGAATGTTAAAACAAACTGTCCCAGACCTGGATCTAAGCAGGGTACAGTGCAAATTAGAAGACAGGCAGTGAATTGGAGGATGAGGAGTATAGAGGTGGGGTGGTTTGGAATAGTTGTACCTGGAAGTGGCAAAGATGTGGACGAGGGTCTTAGCAGGGGCAAAAAAAGAATCTGCATTTCCATAGCGCCTTTCACATCCCTTTCAGGACCTCCCAAATCATTTAGAGCCGATGAAACGCTGTCGAATTGCGGTCACCATTTCAATTATAGAAAACGCAGCAGGCAATATTGCGCGCAGCAAACTCCAACAAATTGTAAAGTAACGGCCATGAAATTTGAGCGAATGTCTTCCCAAAAGCATGCACAGGCTCTTGGTTTAAGATCTCACCGGAACGGCGGCACCCACACAGTACTGCACAGGGTTTGTGTCTCAATCTGGAGTGGGAGCGATCGGGAAGTTTCGGATTCCAGGAACCACAGTCACCACTGAACTACAGCAAGCTGAGGCAGCAACACGTGGCAACCAGCACTCAAAAAGGCGAGTGGTTAGTTTGTATTTAAAACACTTTAATACATAAAATAAAAACAAGTCGAATGCAAGTCAAATTAAATGGATAATTTCCATTAGGAATTTAAAATGTATAAAATTTAAATGTTTTAAGAATCAAGACACTCGGAATCAGTGAGATGTCTTTGAGAGTGGGAGCTGTCAGGATGGTCTGACGCAGAGCCCGTTGCTGAGTTAACACTCGTGCAACAGTGGCAAGGCTGGCAGGATGCATCTGACCTGAGGTGGGCACAAGGCATGGGGTTTAGTTTAGAGATACAACAGGGAAACAGGCCCTTTGGCCCACCGAGTCCACGCCGACCAGCGGTCTCCCGTACACCAACACTATCCTACACGCTTGGGACAACTACCTATATTTCCAAAGCCAATTAACCTACAAACCTGTATGTCTTTGAAATGTGGGAGGAAACTGGAACAGCAAGGAAAATCCCACGCAGGTCACAGGGAGAACATACAAACTCCATACAGACAGCACCCATAGTGAGAATCAAACCCGGGTCTCTGGCACTGCAAGGCAGCAACTCTACCGCTGCGCCACCGTGCCGCCCATCCACTAGGTTTCAGCCTTCCAACTGTTTGGGGAGGGGGTGTCGGACTGAACACGGGACAGCAATTGGACAACTTGGAGACAGCGGAGGGCTCGAGAGTGGTGGTGGGGAACTCGCAACGGTCTGGTACAACGCCCCTGTGTCTGAATCTTAGCACCGGGCACCCAAGATGCGAGGAACAACTGAAGAAATAGGGACGGGGGAAGAAAGGACGAAGTAGCGTTTCACGAGAGTTCTGGTCACTTTACACACAGGGCTGAAGCTTCAGGTATCCAGACATTCTTTCCCCCACTGTACAGCCTCTAAACAAAGCGTGTTACACTTTAAAAGCACATTTAAAAAACAAGGGGTGGGGGGGCTGGCAGTGAGGGTGCGGTTGGCTGGCATGCAAGGCCACAGAGTTGTGCCCAGTTTCTATTACCATCCAGCCCATTGGATGGCAGAGTTGCAGCAAATCCATGCCAGGTGTACAGAAGCACGGGCAGTGCCCAGTGGGGGACAGGCAACATGCTGCAAACTGCCCAGGTGGCATCAACATGGGCAGTGTGGTCCCTGTGCCCAACATGGTGGTGGTAGGGGTGAAGTTAACAGGCAACACTTCTACAAATGGATATCGCAGAGCCTTTCCTAGAATATTGAAACAAGCTGCTTTGTGGCAGCAAAAAATTCTCAGCCAAAACAAAACTCGTTTAGGTCAAACCCTGGCACTCCACTTTAAACGGGCCATTTCCCAGAGAGTGCTTCTCACCAGCAGCAGGCTTGCTCCCAAGTCATCGATTTCGGGTATAAAGTTCGTAACCAACTGTGGAGGCCGGTTGGTGAAGGCACTTCGTGGCAGGGTCACATCCTCTGGCCAGTCCTCCTCTGCTGGGAGCCCTGTCATGCTGAAAGCACAGAAGTTTCCAATAAAGAAAAAAAAGACTCCAATTTCAGCAGCACCTCTCGCGTCCCATTCAGGACGTCCCGACGCACCTCAAAGCCAGCGAGGCACTTTGGAAACGTTGCTGCTCTTGCAACACAGGAAACGTGGCAGTCAATTTGCGCACAGCAAGCTCCCAGAAACAGCGGTGGAGCAGTGATGTTGCTAAAGAGATGACCATTCACCAGTGCATTAAATTATCGTCTTGCTCACGATATCGGGGGGATTTAACCACGAGGCAGGTTTGCGCCACAGGCCAAAGCAACAGGCCAATTCTCACAGATTTCATTGGTCAGGCTGCTAATTCATGGGTCAGATTGGCGGCGCTGTTAATAGACAATAAGTCACAATATCCCAGTCAATTCGACATCTCAGCCCTGTGGGTGCTCGAACCAACCTGGATGCCTCGCTTCCTCTCCAGGTTGCCTCGGCTGGGTAGTGCCTCCCAAGATTACCCCCTGCCACCCCTCCCCCCCCCCCCCCCCCTCTAAAAACCGTCCGCTGTTCCTGAGCCCCGCTGGAATTTAGCAAGTGCACTTACTCAAAAATCTTTCCTAATTGGTCAACTTCTGATTTCCCACAAAACAAGGGCCTGTAGAAGAGAAAACAGAATAAAGCAGTCGCACTCAACTGGACACTGAAGCCCATCGGCTCAACGTAAAGTCCCAAAAGGGATAGAATATTTTTAATTGAGCAGCACCAGAAGATAAAGAGACCCTCCCCCTACCCAGCTACCATCTTACCCCCCCCCCACCCACCCCTCACCTCATCACATCTTCTCTAACTTCAAGTAACCCTCACATCCCCTCTCTCTCCGTCCCTGCCCCACCCTAGTCATCGTACTAGTTTCACTGTTTGTATTTCTTGTTATTACCTACCCAACAGCCAACAATGGCTTGTTGATTGTTGATGTAACATCCTCGTCAACTCATGGGAATGTCTGGTCCGTGGCTGCATGAACAGATTGGGAAGACAGGCCGATACATCCCTGTGCTTGGAGATTTGCCTGGATTTTTGTTCCCTCGTCTCTGCAGCAGTATTTAAACCACCAGAGGGGAGACGACTGTCTTACTTCTACCTTAAGCAACAGCCAGCAGGTATATCCCATTTTGTCCCCGATCAATAAAATTTGTTCATAAGATCATAAGACATGGGAGCAGAATTAGGCCATTTGGCCCTTCTTGTCTGCTCCATGGCTGATCTATCTTTCCCTTTCAATCCCATTGTCCTGCCTTCTCCCCCTAACCTTTGATGCCCTCACTAATCAACTTCATCAAATCCTTCAAAACAATTTACAACACAGTGCGGCCTGTAAACATCGGCTCCTTCCATCTCCTGCAGCACTGACCTTCTGCAAAACATCTCAGCAAAGATGCAGCCAGTGCTCCACATGTCGACGGGGGTGGCATAGGTAGATTGCAGGAGTACTTCTGGGGCACGGTACCACAGCGTCACCACCTGAGCAGGTCAAACACAAAGTGAGTGCGGAACCAAGTACTGGCCTCTCTCACAACTTCAGTAAAACGGTGTGCTTCCCAAGCCCTCTTCTCAAAAGCCCATGGTAAAAGATTTTGCTCTAAACTAATGTGGCTAAGTTTATTTTTCATATAATGTTACAGGAAGGATATGGAAGCTAGAGAGGGGGCAGAAAAGATTCACAGGGGAATTGCAAGGACTGGAGGGCTTGAAATACAAGGAGAGATTGATAGGCCAAGAGCAGAGGAGACCCATAGTCATAGAGTGATGCAGTGTGGAAACAGGCCCTTTGGCCCAACTTGCTCACATCGACCAACATGTCCCATCTATACTAGTCCCACTTGCCTATGTATGGCCCATATCCCTCTAAACCTGTGCTGTCCATGTACTTATCTAATTGTTTCTTAAACGTTGGGATAGTCCCTGCCTCAACTACCTCCTCCGGCAGCTTGTTCCATACACCCACCACCCTTTGTGTTGAGAGACCGGATAGAGGTTTATGAAATTTTGAGGTGCATGGATAGTCACAATCTTTTTGCTAGGGTAGGGGAGTCTAAAACTAAAGGGCATAGGTTTAAGGTGAGAGGGGAGAGATTTAAATAGGATCTGAGGGGCCAGTTTTCCACAGAGAGCGTGGAATATATGGGTATATGGAACGAGCTGCCAGAAAAGGCAGGGGAGGAGAGTTGAATTTCAACATTTAAGACATTTGGACAGGCACACGGATAGCAAAGGCTTAAAGGGATAGGGCCAAATGCACACAAAAGGGATTGGATTTGCTAGACATTGGGGCGAGAACGGACTCATTAGGCCCACAGGTCCATTTCCGTTCTGTAAAACACTATGAATCTACAAATTAAATAAAAATAACCAGTCAACAGTGGGCAAGTCGATCTACAATTGGAGGCCTTAATTGTGCAATCAGCACAAAAGCTATGCTGACTCAAACGTCTCCGTGGCATCAGGTGTTTTTTTCTGGGGGATTCTCTGCTCTGCAGAGGTGGAGATGTTGATGATATCTTTGATGACATCTTGAATTTCCCCTCTGTCGCTAACCGGAAAGTTAAAAATTGAAGCTGCTAATATTTTAAAAACATTTTGCAGAGTGGAAAATAAATATTGGAACATGCACACAAGATCATGGAAGAAATGTCATAAACATTCAAAATAAAATAATGATTGTTAAATTGCTATCGTTGCGACAGACATGGACACAGACAGACACCTCAACCAAGCTTGACAAATGCCCGGATTCTTGCTTACCACTGGAGTCAGTGCCATTTGGCAGCTGTAGATGCGAGCCAGGCCGAAGTCAGCCAGCTTCACCTGGCCTCGGCTGGTCACCAGGATGTTCTCGGGCTTCAGATCGCGGTGCACTACGCCGTGGGAATGCAGAAACACCAGGCCGTTCAGCAGCTGCCTCATGAGATCCTGCCCCAAAAACACACACACACACACACACACAGGCCTGTTAGAAGAGATCACCAGCAGGGACCACCCCCTCCCAAGCCCCCTACCAAGACCTCCCAATACCCAGCCTCCTATTTTCCTTTCCCCACCACTCAGTAGAGGTGTAGGAAGAAACTGCAGATGCTGGTTTACACCAAAGATAGACACTAAAAGCTGGAGTAACTCAGCGGGACAGGCAGCATCTCTGGAAAAAAGGAATAGGTGATATTTCAGGTCGAGACCCTCGGTATAGACCAAAGCCTGGATACGAATGATACTCGGAAGCATCTTAACTACTGGTTTCTCCTTCTCCAAAGGAATTCCCACCCGGACTTTGAACAATGGTGCCAAAAATGTCGGCGCCCGCATGTGTAATGTGTGCAAAATGAATTTCACTGTGCAGCTGCATGTGTGACAAACAGAGCACCGTTGACTGCTCTCACTAAAAAACAACAGTGAAACTATATAGGGGTGGAGGTTGAGGGGGGAAGAAGGGCTGGTTGGGAAGCTGTCGTCTCCCACATCGCCCTCCTCTCCCGTCAAAAAGTAGCCAGCAGTTGGATGATAACAAAATGGCCACCAGCCAGCGCCCTGCTTTTTACCTTCACAGTCTCGGCTGGTAGTCCAGGCGACGGGGCCTTCTCCAGGTAGGTTTTCAGATCCTGGTCAACGTGCTCAAACACCAGAGTGACTTTGGCTTCTCGGTCCGCCCTCGTGGTTGCGCACACGTCGTACAACCTGCGGCAACGCACATAGGTAGTTATAATGGCTGCACGAGGCCCCACCGAGTCAAAGCCCAACGTCACAGAGCACAGAAACAGGCCCTTCAGCCCACTATGTCCATGCTGACCATTGTATTATACTTCTACTCGTCCCATTCAACTGCATTTGGTCTGTAGCTTTCTGTACCTCAGCAATTCAAGCGTTTGCCTCGACACTTCATCAATATGATTAAAGTCTCAGCCTCCACCGCTGCTTCAGGCAGTGCGTTGCTGCCACCACCTACTCTGTGTCAGAAAATTCCTCCTCACATCCTCACACCTCCCATCAAAGCAAAACCAGGAGATGGTGAGAGAGCATCAGACCACAGTCTTCTCCTTCTTACCAATTCCTAAATCTTTAGTTTAGTTTAGAGATACAGGGCAGAAACAGGTCCTTCGGCCCACCGAGTCTGCGCCCACCAGCGATACCCACCAAACCGGCGCAACGTGTGGAGTGCAGCCTCCCCCACCAGCCCGGCGCACTCTGGCAGCCTCCCCCACCAGCCCGGCGTACTCTGGCAGCATCCCCCACCAGCCCGGCGTACTCTGGCAGCATCCCCCACCAGCCCGGCGTACTCTGGCAGCATCCCCCACCAGCCCGGCGCACTCTGGCAGCATCCCCCACCAGCCCGGCGCACTCTGGCAGCATCCCCACCTCCCTCACATTACAGCCAGCTCACCTGACAATGTTGGGGTGGTCAAAGCGTCCGAGCCGTTTGAGCAGAGCCACCTCCCTGACCGTGGAGGCGGGTAGGCCCTCTTCGTCCCGGTGAACCCTCACGTTTTTGAGAGCCACAAACTTGCCGCTCCGCGAGTCTCGGGCCTTGTAGACGGTGCCGTAGGCTCCTCCCCCGATCTCCGCCACGGGCTCGTACTGGGTCACGGGACACTGCTCCATTACGCAGCGCCTCCTCAACAGCCTCGGACCGGCCGGCCGACTTGCGCCTGGAAGGGAATTAATGCCAAACGTGCAATGAGTCGCCTATTGAACTTATTGCCAGCAGACGTGGAGCCTTGGCTAGAGGGTGGGTACATGGTCACCGCTGGTGTCCGAGCCAAAGCATCAAGGGTTACACATGAGACTCAGTAGACAGAATGCAGCTATTAAATCGCTAAAAAGCCTTGCAGCTTAGAGAGAACTCCCTAAATCCACGCACGCCTGGAAGGAGGCAGCACAGTGGCGTCGCTGACAATAAACTCAACGACACCTAAATGTGTAAGGAACTGCAGATGCTGGTTTAAACTGAAGACACACACAAGAAGCTGGAGTAACTCAGCGGGACAGGCAGCATCTCTGGAGAGAAGGCATGGGTGACATTTCGGGTTTAGACCCTTCTTCAGACTCTGAAGAAGGGTCTCAACCCGAAACTTCACCTAAACTAAACGCAAACCTGCTTTCCAAAGTGCCGGAGATCTGGGTTAAATCCCAACTTCTGGCACTGTCTGCCTGGAGTTTGCACATTCTCCATGTAACTTGAGGTGCTGGCTCGAAGGGCCGAATGGCCTACTCCTGCAGCTATTGTCTATTGAGGATTTCTCCGAGATAGAACATAGAACAAGAACAGGCCCTTCAGCCCAAACATTCAGTGCCGAATATCACACGAACATCACTTATCCACCTGCACATAACCCATATCCCTCCTTTCTCTACGTAAGCATGCGTCTATCTAAAAGTCTTTTAAATAGCGTATCTGCTTCAACCACCACCCTCAGCAGCGCGTTTCAGGCACTCACCACCCTCTGTGTAAAAAAAACTTGCCCCGCACATCTCTTTTAAACTTTGACCCTCTCATCTTAAAGCTATCCTCTCTAGTATTTGACATTTCCATCCTGGGGAAAAAAGGTTCTGACTATCTACCCTATCTATGCCTTCTCATAATTTTATATATACTTCTATCACCGCTAGGAAATCTAGGAAAAACAATCCAGGCATCATTCTGGTAAACCTCCTCTACACACTTTCATAAGCCTCCACATCCTTCCTGTAATGGGGCGACCAGAACTGCACGCAATGCTTCAAAGTCAGCCGAACCAGCATGATCCTGGTTCCTCCCACGTCCCAAAGGCGTACAGGTTGGTAAGTTAACTGGCTGCTGTAAATTGTCTCCAGTTTGTGGGAATGATACGAAACAATAGAAATTTATTGATGCCAGGAGGGAAATTGATCTGCCAACAGTCATAAAACACAAAATACACAAAATGCATGAAACGTGAAATTAAAGTGACGAGTGGAAAGGTTTGGGGGATGTGCAAAGATCGGGGACATGGGGGGGGGGGGGGGGGGGGGGGGGGGCGAGGGAGGGGAGTCAGTCTCAGTCTATCCCACGACAGAAGGGGGAGGAGTTATAAAGTTTGATAGCCACATGGAAGAAGGATCTCCTGTAGCATTCGGGCCTGCATCTTGGTGAGGGCTAGAACCTGGGGGGGGGGGGGGGGGGAGAGAAAGCTGATGAGAATGTCAGGGGAAAGAAAATAGGCTATTGTGTAGAAGGGAGCTTGATGGTTAGGATGGATTTGGGGGCCGAAGGGCCCGTTTCCATGCTGAATGAACCTCCATCTACCTTGGCAACAATATTCAAGGGCAAATCGCTCCGTTGCGTACTACACGTCAGCCCATTGCATTTAGCAGGAGTGGTCTATCTTGCTCCGCTATCGGATCTTTGACTGTCAGTGTGGAAAACATTGAAAGGAAACTCAAAATTACATCATTGGAAAGGGTCAAAGGAAGGGAGGGGCACAGGGAAAGAATGCAACTTGTAGTCAAATGACATTTCACACATCCTCCATGTTCCAACATGCTTCAAGTTACAAAGGATTTGGAGAGCTGTTAGTCAATTATCTCAGCCTGTGCATTGGCCCCAATTGTACACAGGACGATTAGATCCCCTTACATCGCTTCTCATTCTTAATGCCTGAAGGTTGGCCAGAACACCCTCCTCCAATCCACACACACACACACAATGGGCCGTGCGCTCCAAGAGAAAGAGACAGACAGAGATGGAGACCTACGGAGAGGGAGACAGACACAGAGACCGAGGCCAGCACAGAAATCTAGATTGGCCTTTAATGCACTGCCAAGAGAGAGCCACACCGCAAGGGGGTTGGCGCCGAGGGTGTGCCATGCGGCAGGGTGGGCGGCTTTCACAGGGCGTTTAACTGCTGCCCCGACTGCAGTCTGAGGCTAATGTAAATGATCACACAGCCACTTCTTTGAAGGGGGGGGAAAAACACACGATAGATGTTCAGAAACAGAGCTTACACTCAGATTTGACACCAGACAGTCACATGGAATTGGTCAAAACACTTAAATACAAAATACTCCTACTCCCCATCTGCTCCTTTTGCAGAGTCCTGCAAAGCTTCCCATCTCAAAGAACTGTGAAACTGCTAAATTATTGATAATCAAATCAAAAACTACAGCTGCTGCAATCTTGATATAAAAAACAGAAAATTCTGGAACTACTCAGTAGATCAGGTAGCGTCTATGAAGCAAAACAGTTAATGCTTCAGATCAAACACTAGATCAGCATCGAATAGTCTTGGTAGCCGAGGAATTTAAATTCAAGTAACTTAATAAACCTGTAATTAATAAGTTAGTATCAGTAACAGTCAGCACAAAAGTTTATTTTTAAAGGTTCGTTGCAATCTTATTGAATGGCAGAACAGGCACAAGGGGCCGAATGGCCTATCCCTGCTTCTATTTCTCACAGAAACTTCCCACTAAGTTCACAAATGTTTATCAGGGAAGGAGATCTACCACCCTGATCCAGTCCGGCCTGTTTGTCAGGCTTCAGTTGCACAGTACTTTTGGTTCAGTTCAGGGTCTTCTGAGTCATTTTGGCTTGTCAACACTGGTTCCTCACAAGGCTGCAATCTCAGCAACCTCCCACAATGCTCTACTCCCACAAAGGTGCAGTCAAATTCTGCTCCGACTCCATTTACAAGTTGACAGATGATATCACCGTAGTGGGGCCGGATCTCAAACAATGACGAGGCAGACTACAGGGAAGAGATAAAGAGCTTTGGGGTGGCGCAGCAGTAGATTTGATGTCTTACAGCGCCAGAGATCCGGGTTCGATCCTGACTACAGGTGCTGTCTGGAGTTTGTACATTCTCCCTATGGTTGTCAAAACATGCATCTTCATCTACAGGATCAGCCTACTATGACGGACCTTGTCAAACACTTACTAAAATCCATGTGTACAACTGTACTAACCTCAACGATCACTTTTGTTGCCTCTTCAAAAACCTCAATTAAGATTGTCAGGCATAACGTGGCCCAACACAAAGCCATGCTGACTGTCCCCAACTGGCTCATTCTCTTCAAAATGCGAGTAGATCTTATCCCTAATAATCCCCTCCAACAGCTTCCGTACCACTGAGGTGAGGCTCCCTATTTCCCTTCTTAAACAAAGGAACAGTAGCTACTCTCCAGTCCACCAGGACCTCACCTGGGGCTAGAGAGGGTATAAAGATCTTCATCAAGCCCCCAGCAATCTCCTATCCTGCCTCTCAATAACCTGGGATAGATCCCAGCAGGCCCTGGGAAGTTATCCACGTTAATGCTCTTCATGAGACCCACCACCTCTTTCTTGATCACAAATTGCCCGAGCATATTGGTATGCCCCACACTGATCTCACTATCTTATCTTCATATCCTTCTCCTAGGTGAATACCTGCGCAAAATACTTATTTAGCACCTCACCATCTTCTGACTCCAAGCATAAATGCCCTCCATTATCCTTGTGGTCCTGCACTCTTCCCTAGTTACCTCTGTAACACATGTTTAAAGTGCAATGAAATTCTCTTTAATCAGACTTGCCAATAACATCTCTTAGCCCTTCTGGCCCTCCTCATTCTCTGCTTTAATCTAAATGGGCCCCGACTCAAAATAAAACGCCTGTCCATTCCCTCCCCAGATGCTGCTTGACCTGCTGAGTTCCTCCAGCACTTTTGTGTTTTGCTCCCTGCTTGAATTCTTTCCTGCTTTCTTTATATTCCTCAAAGGTTTGATTTCATTTTCCTAAACCTTACCAATGCCTCCTTTTCGACCAAATTTACATCGCCTCTTGAGATCCCTTACCCTGCCATCTTTGTCCCTCCTCCTTACTGGGACATGCCAGTCCTGAACTCTGATCAGCTGGTCTTTCAACAACAACTCCCACATGTGGACTTACCCAATAACAGCTGCTCCTAGTTTTCTCTCCCCCACTTCTCGGCAACAATGTTATAATATGTCCTCCCCCAATTTGGTCAACCCCCTCTCCTCCCCCCGCCCCCCTCTGCAAGGTCCAGACCTTATTCAAACTTAAGGTAAGGGTACAAAATCCTAGAGTGTTACACAGTGGGTCAGGCAGCATCTCTGGAGAGAAGGAATACGTGGAAGGGAAGTTTAAAATGCCATTAGCTGGTGGCTTGGAGAGGTCACACCTCACACGCACACCTCCAAGTGTAAAGGATGTGGGGTCACGCTGGGCCATAGAGGGTGGTGCAATCACCCAGAGAGGCAGCGTCAAGGCAGTGCTGCACTGTCAGAGGAAGCGATGAGGTGGGAGTTCTGGATGCAACATCAAATCTAGAGCCTGGATGCTCTCCTATATGGACCTGAAAAAGAAATGGCATTGCTACCAGAAAAGACAGAGGCGTGTGGGTAGAGAGAACAGGGAGTAGGTATGGAGCATGGGTGGGGATGGCAAGCAGGGACAGAGGGTGTAGGGCCAGGCAGAGGTGAGCTGGGGAACAGGGGACAGCGGGTAAGGGGCAGCCAAGGACAGGACTAGGAGGCAGAACGAGAGGGAATTCCGCAGAAAGAACAGAAACGTTTGTTGTTTCTCCACAGATGCAACAGTGTCTCTTATTATGAAAGGAATTCACACCCTCCACCCATCCATCCCTTTAGGGAAGGCTTTAGTTAGCTCCTGATAAGGCTTGCAGAACTATCTGGTTCCAGATTGGATCAGGCCGCACCGAGTGTTGTGGGGAGACACCAAAGTTGCCCAAACTGTTTCTTCAAAAAGAGACCAATAACAAAAAAAAAATAACCACACCCATATACAAATCTAACAATACCGTCTGTCTGAACCAAACACTCACTCAAAAATGCTCACCGGGTTAAGTCCACAAGAAACAGCTGATCTTTCCATTTAAAATACAGTTGAAAGCAAAATATGCACAGTGGGAGAGAGAGAGAAAATATGATTTTAAAATGTGCAGGAATTCAATAGTTTGAATAGAAGCACTTGATAATTTACAGGAAATCTAGGAACTTCATCATTCGCACACACCAAAGGTTTTTGCATCCGCACCATAGAGAGGACAACTCTCCGCATTTCTGAATGTGCCTCAGAGATCCTCACTCCTAAAAAGTTTCCAACGCTACCAACTACTTAGCAAGAATGTACCAAGAATGTCAGCCTCACCCACAAGCAGGAAATGAAGCCTGTGGGCATTTTGACGTCAGTGCCCAGGTTGCGTGGAGAGATTACCTCACGCATTCATTCTTATGTCCTGTACAAAGTTACCACAAAGGTCAGAGCTATAGTTAGGTAGAAAGACTCATTCATTACCCCACCAGTCATTCTCTCTCGCTTCCCCCAAGGAAGAAAGAAGATAAGACTTTATTGCCTTCCATCGCAGAGAGGAATGTGGAGGAGCCGCTGGTCACATTTTTATGTAGTTGTATGACTTGTTGCTTTTTTGGTATGACTGTATGGTAAACCAAATTCCTCGTATGTTGCAAAACATACTTGGCTAATAAATTCATGATTATCCTTCCACCTATGATCAAGGCAGGTAATTGCTTCAAGTCATACATTCTGTTTCAAAGCCAAATACAGTAACTACCAGTGACGCAACAGCTTGAGTGGCGATTTGGAAACCAGCGTATTCATTTCAGTATTGAGCTGCTTTTAAGCTGATGCCGGATGGTTCGAGTTGACCTCAACTTTAGCAAAGAGTAGAATGAGGGAGGTTAGATGATCAAGTCCGGAGGCGACAAAAGGCATGAATGAGGGTTTTAGAAACAGATGAGATGAGGCAGAGACTGATTAGGCAATGTTACCGAAGAGGAGAAAGTGACCTTCACCTTTCTTCAGACTGATGGACCAACTACCCCCTGCCTCTTTCACCCCAAACTCCACTCAATGACACATTTACCCCTCTGCCGATTTCCTGTGTCCCCAAATAGCTCTCTATTTCCTCTCTTGGCTCAACATTCATCTCTGCAATGTTGAGCCTATTGACTATAAACTATCTCATCATCTAGGAAAGTCTATTATTCCCTTTCCTCTCATTTGTCCTCTGATTCCGACCCACCTCCTACTCTTCGGTGCAGTGGTGACTCGCCACTCATTCTCTGCCAGCCTCAAACCATACCCTCCTGTGCTTTGTGCAAGACTAGTCTCACCTTCCTGTCCCTCCTTCCTTCTGCTCATTATTCCAGGGCTCTAGAGATACCACAGTTAGGTAAACTAGCAACGACCTTTGAGATATATAAACTACATCACTGCAACCTTCAAATGGTGCTTGAAGGCAATTACTGATGCAAAGGGATTCAATACAATTATCAATGAAAAACATGAAGACTGAAGGAACCAGAAGACTGGTTGTATCACACATCAGCACCACATCATTTGCCACCTTTTACAATATCATTTGCTCCCATAGAGAGCAGTGGAGATGAATAGCCTTTATGGGGCAGCTGGAATAAGGCGGGAGAGAGATATGGCAGTGGTTGGGGGTCGATAAGGGGTAGGAGGAGACTCCAGTACAACAGAAACAAAGCACAGAGTAAAGGGGCCGAACAGTCTGCTTCTGAGGTGCAGATACTGACACACCAATTCCTGGCAGGCAACCCTTCAAAACTGATCCAGCCTCATAGCCAAGATGACGGAATTCTGAATCATTGCAACGTGAATGGTTGGACCTTGAGAGAAAGGCCTCGTTTCTCCCCCCGAAACAATCATTGCAAAGTTCAAACGATTAAAATAAAGTTTTAAAACATTTGGAAGTTAAGGGAAACTGTGCCCACTTTTTTCTCCTCCTCCTCCTCCTCCCAAAAGGATTGAGACCGGAAATATCTGCTTGGGTAGGAAAACTTTTTATGAAAATCCTCTGTGCATTTGAAGCAGATAAACGCTAAACGTGGCAGCATTTAGTAATGCTTTCACCAGCCTCCAAACAGGGCCAACGTTTTTACTAAAGACCTCTCCAAGAATAAACACACACACATAGGTGTACCGGAGGTATATATATATATATATATATATATATTGAAAACGTTGCTTCAAATATCTATATTATACACGCACACCATTGTAAAAATCAACCAACGCAGACGCAGACTCTCCATCTGGCCATTCAGAAATTGCCAACGCGGTCCCACTTCTCTGTTCCCTAGAGTTTCGCTTTGTAATCGACTGCAAGGCAATCGAAAATTCCAATCTTGCTACTTACAGTGCTCACGAAATTTTCAATGGAGATCCCAGGATTTCCGAGAGAGTAAATCAAACACCAAACAAAGTCATGATCCTTCACCGACTCTGGGACCGTCTGCAATTGATAGTCTCAATGACGAGCTGCAGTAGATAAATATTTAAAATTGATATTATATATATATATTTTAAAGTTAAATAAGACGTTAAAAACTCCAGCTGAAATGACCAGTTTACAAGTTAGGACATGAAGTCATTCACAGTGCATTGTCCTTCCGCTGCCATGATTGACTCCTTTCTGCATGCCTCTATTGGTAGATTGCAGCCGGCGATCTGCCCAGCTCGAGGGGTGGGGGTGTTTGCCGCTGTTTTCACGGTTTCCGCGCTGATTGGTGGAAACGGACTCTATTTGTTTTAATGTCAAGTTGTAAAACACTGCAAATGTTGGAATCTCGGACCAGAACAGAGCCCTAGTGGAAGAACAGGCGGGGGCAAACGTGTTAACTGAAGTTTTGCGTTGAGACCGTACATCAGTACTAAAAGGGAAGAGGAAAGATTGTCAGTGTTTAGCGGGAGGGGGAGGCGAGGAATCGAGAATTAGGTGGAGCCAGATAGGGCTGGGATGATGGGCAGATGGTGGGAGGGATGAACAAAGGGAGAGGAAGAAGGGTCTCGACCCGAAACGTTGCCTATTTCCTTCGCTCCATAGATGCTGCTGCACCCGCTGAGTTTCTCCAGCATTTTTGTCTACCTTCGATTTTTCCAGCATCTGCAGTTCTTTCTTAAACAAAGGGAGAGGAAAACTGGGTGGACGGGCGAGTGTGTGCAGAAACAAGG
The DNA here is from genome assembly GCF_010909765.2 of Amblyraja radiata. NCBI lineage: Eukaryota > Metazoa > Chordata > Chondrichthyes > Rajiformes > Rajidae > Amblyraja > Amblyraja radiata. The sequence continues at coordinate 7,880,839 of NC_046001.1, forward strand.
AACTGCAGATGCTGGTTCACACAAAAGGACACAAAGTGCTGGAGTAACTCAGCGGGTCAGGCAGCATCTCTGGAGAACATGTCATGCCTATCCATTTCTTCCAGTGATGCTGCCTGACCCACTGAGTTACTCCGGCCCCTTGTTGTCCTTCAGGCGAGCAAGTGTGGTGGGGATACAAGGAACTACAGATGCTGGAATCTTGAGCAAAACACAAAGTGCTGGAGGAACTCAGCATGTCAGGCAGCATCTAAGGAAGGAATGGATGGGCACATTTTGGGTTGGGACCTTTCTTCAGACTAAAGAAGTACCTGAGTCTAAATGCCATCTGTCCATTCCCTTCACAGATGCTGCCCAGACCGCTCAGTTACTCTGGCACTTTGTATTTTGCATTGAGCACTGGGGTTGCAGATGACCTGATACTGGAAAATTCAACGTTTGTACTATTGACTACCATATGATATATGAGCAATATTAGGCCATTCAGCCCATGGAGTCCACTCCACCATTCACTCATGGCTCATCCATTTTCCCCTCTCAACCCCATTCCCCTGCCTTCTCCCTTCCCTGTAGCCCTGACGCCGGTGGATGACCCAGGTGGGACATGAGATATTCCAGAGTTTGCCTTCTCTGCAGAAATAGAGATGTCTGAGGACATATAGGTTGGTGTGCGGCTGGGAGGGGAGTTAAAATGTCATGCAACGAAGGGCTCAAGATGGCCTTTGTGATACCTGTCCTTCCACGGCCTCCCTCACCACCATGCAAGCACCAACACAGCCTTTGCAGGTGAGGCAGATTCACTTGAACTTTTTCCAAGCTCGTCTTCTGCATTTGGTGCTCAGGATGTCGCCTCTACATCAATGAGATTAGGCGCAGACTAGGTGACTGTTTGCACTCTCAATATTGTCCACTTAATAACCATCAAGTGAGAGGATGCAATATTCTCCTCAAAGAATGCAGCATTCCCTCAACAATGCACTTCCACCAGTGCAGCACACCTTCAAGACTGCATGCTAATTCCACAGTACAGTGTGGCCCTCACTCAGCAGCAGCCAGGCTGATTCCTACTTCATCAATCAAGTGCGATCTAGGACACCAGGCCTTAACGTGAGATAATAAGAAATTGCCTCTCTCCTTTAGCCAAGGTTGGACTTTTCAGAGACATAAGTTGCAAGATGGCGCCAGAACGTGACGGCTCTCTGCATTCTGTTCCAGAAGAGAATCTATCGTACTGATGTATAGTATAATTAGTTAGCTTACAGAACAAGTTTTTCACTGTATCTCTGTACATGTGACAATAAAACTAAACTTTACCTGACATTTTCTTCATGACAGAAAGACAAAAAATTCCTTCTGAAGGTAATATTGGTCTCTCCCTCTATAAAACACTCCTGCAAGATAAACATGCAACTTCAGATTCTTTCAAACCGTGTGACAGACTGATTGTTCATCAGGTGTGTATCTGGGTAGCTCCCACACTGCTAAGTTTCTGGCCTGCGCTGGGCTCCTGGGTGAGATGCCCATCTTCTTGCTGAGCAGATGAGGCAACGACAACCTCCATTTTAGTGGCAAGTTACAGAGGAAATAGTGCAAGATCTATAATGAGGTAGGTAAGACAATCGAGATTGAAGAAGGGTCTTAACCCGAAAGGTCACCCATTCCTTCTCTCCAGACATGCTGCCTGTCCCGCTGAGTTACTCCAGAATTTTGTGTCTGCAATCGAGAAGACACTAGCTTATGAGAGGACCATTCAGTAGTCTGATAACTGTTGGGGTTTAAGGAGCACATTAAAGGGAGAAAGAGAGGCTGAGAATCTAATGGCACAGGCATCAATGGTGGGGACTGGTGAAGAGCAGGAGGTCTTTATAACATCAAACGTTAGCAGATCCCTCTCCAGTTGGTGAATCAGGAACAAATTATGTCATGTTCAGATCGCAGATTAATCATAAACAATGTGTTTGTGTTGAAGTGGAAACAGAGAGTTGTTACATTTACGAGATATACATATTCTTCTGGCTTCATGTATATTTTAGAAATGTTTCTTTTTAGTATATTCAGTCTTATGTAGTAATTCCATCAGTACTGTCTCTCCAACAGTGCAGTCTTCCCCGAGTACTGCCCCTCCCACAGAGTGGCAGTCCCTCAGTACCGTCCCTTGCACAGGACGCACCCCTCAGTAACAGAAGGGGTGCTCAGTACTGCTCCTCTCAGTGTGGCAGTCCCTCAGTATTGCCCCTCTTAGAGTGCAGTGTTCTATCAGTACTGCCTTCCCGACAGTGCAGTCCTCAGTGTTGCTCCTCCAGCAGTTTGACCAGAATTATTTAATTTCTTGAATTTAAATTCATCAACCGTCAAGCTTAAAGACTCAAAAATAATCCAGGCATCTGGATGCTATTTCAGTAATTTAGCCAAGACTGTTATCACATTTTCTGAGAATGGACAGGACCCCAGGTCTCAGTGGGGAGTGCACCCTCTTTGAGGCAAGTTCACCCAATAAGGTAAATAGTTACAATATAAGGGGCAGGACCTTTTCACAGAGGGTGGTGAATCTATGGAGTTACCTCCATTAGAGGGTTGTGGAGGTTGGATCACTGGGGCAATTAAAACAAAGAGGGCGATAACATTTTGAGACATTTGAGAATTGAGGGTGATGGGAAACTGGCACAGAAGAAGGCTTTGGGAAGATCAGCCATAATCATATTGAATAGCGGGGCAAGCTTGAGGGATTGAGTGGTCTACTACTGCTCATTCTTCTTGCATTCTTATTAAATATCAAGGTTCAAAAAATAACGTGAAGATAGAAGGACTAAACTGATTATCACCAGCTTTACTGGAAGTTTAAGAAGGAACTGCAGATGCTGGAAATTCCTGGAACGATGCCTATTTCCTTCGCTCCATAGATGCTGCTTCACTCGATGAGTTTCTCCAGCATCTTTGTCTACCACCAGCTTTACTGGATGTAAGTTCATCATTGCTGTGATAAGAAAATCCTGCTGTTTAAATTTATCAGCCAAAATGTATGATGTGATGTGTCAGAACAGACTTTGGGCTCAATGCAAACTGAGCCCTTAGCTGTTATTATGACATCTTGAATTCATCAATTGCAAATGGAAAATACACCAATAATCGACTGATCACGTGTGCAGTTAATGGCTTCTCCCTCTGGACCTCAGCACGTGTTGTCGGGGCCAAGCATCTGCGTACAGAATTATACAACCTGGAGCTGACAGCTTCTGAAGCAGTGCATCAAAGAACACACCCCTTCGTGCTCAGTTGTGTTTCTTGAATCATGTGAAGCTATCAATCATTCGCAGGCAAGAACGATGGCAACAGAATGTCCCAAAGGTTATTAAACATCTGCATTCTTTCGGAAAATAATCAAATGCATTTTCTCCCAAGTAACCCAGCTAAATTACGAGGAAAGATTGCACAGATGTGCTCTGTATTCTCACGTGTAGAAGGACTAGATTTGATCTTGGTGGTTAAGGGGTTGAGTGAATATATAGAGTAGAGCCTCAGATGGGGTTGGCTGGGGTGCATTGGTCGGGGAGGGGTTGACAGTGTACAAGGATAGCCGCCTGGCGGTTGCAGGGAGGATGCAGTGGGGGAAGCGGATGGAGTCGTGCAATGTGGCGAATGTGCAGATTGTGTGGCTTGCAGAGGGTCGTCGCAGTGTGGGTGGGTGCAGTGTAGGATTGTTGCATTGGCGGTGCAATTTGAAGTGCAGCATAGAAGTTACGATGCAGTTTGAGTGGGTTTAGTGTTTGGGGTTGCATTGGGAACAAGGACGGTAATTAATGAAGGTGACTGGATGGTGTTCATTTCCCTAGAGATTATCGTTCAGTCGTGAACTCTCCACAACTTCCCACTTTCACAGGATTTAAGTTTGTTGCATTTCAAAAGGAGTTAATTGGCTGTGAAATGTTTTGGGATATTCCGAGGATTTGAGCAGTGCTATTTAAAACCACATTCATTCTTTTTACTCATTAGTCCTGATGCAATACATAAGGAACATCTTTTCTTGAGATTTGAAAACATCCTTTGAAAACAACAGCTGTGGACTACTACATCTATAAAGCAGGTTACATGATTGCCCTGAGAACTAACAGTTACACTGAATAGTTATGCCAGCATAGATTATTCTTCACCAGCATCTTAAACAATAATTAGAAAAAGAAAATGTTAGAAACACTCGGGAGGTCAAGCACCATATCTGGAGAGAAACTGTATTAACATTTCAGGTCGATGACCTTTCATAAGCTGGTTCTCTCTGGTAACTGTGTAAGGTTGAACCAGTATTTGCAACCTTATGAAAACTCGTAACCTTAGGCGATGTAATACTTGTACATCCACCTCTTTGCTTCCCACCATCCAGGGACTCAATCTTTCACTTGCACTGCTTCCAATCTAGTGCTCACATGTGGTCTCTGCATTGAAGGCACCACATGCATGCTGGTGATCATTTTGCAGAGCACCTGCGTTCAGGCCACGCAGGGCCGGGCGACACTCAGCTTCCCATTGCCTGCCACTTTAATTCCTCATCCCATTCCCATTGTCATTCTGTCACCTCATGCACTGTTACAATGAGGCCTGATGTAATCAAGAGTAGTCACTCCAGCTTTACCCTGTCGGAGGCATCCTTCCTCGCTCTCGTTCTACAGTTCACTCCTCACCTTCCTTCCTTATCAGAGTCCACCGTCAGCAGCCTTTTGTTTTCTCACCTCAGCCTTGGTTATTATGTCCACCCTTTTCTCCCCCACCTGACCCCTCTGTCAATCTTACCTAGATCCATTGATCACCTGATGAAGGGTCCCGACCCGAATTATTTTTCTTCAGAGATGCTGCCTGACCTGCTGAGTTACTCCAGCATTTTGTGTCCACTTATCACTTGCCAGCTCTTGCTCCATTCCTTCCCTTCACCTCTACGTTCTACTAGCTATCTTCCCCTCTCGAAGAAGGTCCGACCCAAAAAGTCTTCTGTCCCTCCACAGATGCTGCCTTCCCCACTGAGTTCCTCCAGCAGTTTGATTCTCCCCTCACCCCACCTTCTCTGCAGCTTATATTGCCTTTTTTTTTCTTCCCACAGATGTGGCCTGACCTGCTATTTTGAGGCATTTTGCCGTTCTATTTGCAATGTTGGTGTCTCTCTTTACACCTCTGTGTAGCTGAACACAGCTCCAATGCCATCTAGAAATTCGGCACTGCTGTTGGCCGATCGTAGGTGGTGATGAGTCAGCGTACAGGAGAGAGATACGACACCTGGTTGAATGGTGTTGAAATTACCTCGCGCTAAAGAAAAGGGAAATCAGGAGACCCACACCAGATTTCATTGATGGAGAGGGTCAGTAGTCTCAAATTCCTGGGCGTTAACATCTCGAATGACCTGTCCTGGGCCAGGCATTTAGATGTGATCACAAAGAAGGCATGCCAGCACCTCTACTTTCTTTGAAGCTGAAGGAGATTCGACGGGTCACTCACTTCTACAGATGCATTACAGGTGAAGATACCATAACACCATTTAAAGGACATTTGGACAGGTATTTGAATAGGAAGGGTTCAGAAGGATATGGGTCAAACATGGACTTATGGGACTAGTTCAGAAGGGGATCTTGGTCGGTAATGATGAATTGGGCTGAAGGGGCTGTTTCCGTGCTGTATGACTCTACAGTATAACTATGACACTGTAGAAAGTATCCTGACTGGTTGCATCATGGCCTGGGACCATTCCAACATACAGGAATGCAAGAGACTCAGCTCGGTCCATCGCAGATACAAGCCACCCCATCATTGAAAGCATCTACAAGAAGGCAACATCCATCATCAAGGATCTCCACTATCTAGGCAATACTCTTTTCTCTCTATTACTGTCAGGCAGGAGGTACGGAGGTCTGACGTTGCACACCATCAGGAACAGGTACTTTCATACAAATATTGGGTTCTCAAATCAACTCATATAACTATAATCCTATCTTGGCAACTGAACACTCCAGAATATCTGGAATATCTCTCTCCTCCTCTGGAATTTCTTCCGGCCCCAGAATCCTCTGTAATCTCTGCACTGCTCCTTTTGGGCTCTTTGAGCATGTCCTGAATCTCTCCATCACTGGTGGCCATGCCTCTAGAATTCCATCAGTAAATTACTTCGCCTCACGACTCTTTCTCGTTTTCAAGGTGTCCCGTGGTATAAACTTCGTCCAACTGTCCTAAATTTTCTGTAAGAAGCCTGCTGTGAATTTTTGTTTGCTAATGAAACACCTTGGGACATTAAAAAAGAAAATGCAAGGTGCTGTTGTAAACCACAGTCAATGCTAAGTGGGTACATTTTAATCAAACCTCTACCGCTAGCATTCATTATACTCACCTCCTTTCTTAACCACCTCCTCCCTGCCAACTATCTCCAGGATCAGGCGTGATTCCATCCTGGAAGATTCTAATGAGGACTGGGAATTTAAATGACCCGAATTTCAAGCTGGTACCATCATTAGAGTATTCCTGAAAGCAGCAACTTCAAAGCACTGAAAAGACACCACCTGTCAGTTCCAGCACATTACCGGTGGTCTTTCTACCTGTCAGTTGCAGCTTGCCGAAGGCTGCTGCCAAAATATTCTGTTTGCTGATTTTATGAGGCCTCACGAAAATGTAATTCTTAACTAGTAAGTGGTGCAGCCCCTTCTTGGGATAGTTCAAAATGCCCACAATAGTGGAAGATCCAGTAAAGCAACGTCACACCGTGACTTGCCAGGCTCTTAAAATGATCTATATTCAAATACATTTCATAATGCTGCAAAATAATTCATCCAGTGCAACCCCTTCACTGGAAATATTCTTCAAAATGATTTTAGCTCAATAAATCTGAGTCACATTAGCAAAGCTGATGGTTGATGTAGTTCATTAAGTTTAACTGACTATCCATCATTCTTTCACTGCAGAGTTTGGCAGTCAGCTTTGTCATGTTAAATTATCGTTCCTTAACCCTATAGACAGTAGCTTCACACAAACATTGCAGATCCTGGAAATCTCAGCTTGTTATGTAGCATCTTTGGAGAAAGAAACGGTGTTAATGTTTCAGATTGTGTTCCAATGAAAGATCAATGACCTGAAATGTTAACTCTTTTTTTTCTGGGCAGTGAATTTGTTCACTGATGGTGCTGCTCAAAGATCCGCTATAAGATCTTTGGTGCTGCTTACAGTTTCTTTTCAATCTTCCATGGGTTTTAGTTCAGTTTAGTTTAGAATACAGCATGGAAACCGGCACGTCGGCCCACCGAGTTCATGCCGACCTTCAACTCCCTCCACATTAGGGGCTATTTACAGATGTCAATTAGCCTATAAACCGCACAAGAACTGGTAACTGGTCGAGCTGCTGCCTCACAGCGCCAGAGACCAGGGTTCGATCCTGACTCAGGAGATGTCTGCGTACAGTTTGTATGTTCTCTCTGTGACCGTATAGGTTTCCTTCAGGTGCTCGGGTTTCCTTCCACATCCCAAAGATGGCGGGTTTGTGGGTTTTTTGTCCTTTGTAAAATTGCCCCTCATGTGTCGGGAGTGGCATAACATAGAACTAGTGTGAACAGGTGATCAATGGTTGGTGTGGATTCAGTGGGTTGAAGGGTCTATTTGCATGCTGTATCCCCAAACTAAACTAAAAACGTCTTTGGGGTACAGCTCTACAGCTGTGCCACTGTGGCAACGTTTCGGGCAAGGCCAACATTGATTTCCCATCCCAAATCGCTGCAGAAAAGGTGGTGCTGAACTCACTTCCTGATCAACTGCGTTCTGTGTTCCCACTGTGCTGTTCATGAGAGAAGGTCAGTTCTGCATGATAGATCCTTCACATTTCACCATGCTTTTAATCTTTATATGTTCTGTGGAGTTGCCCTTGTTATTATCAATAGATCATTCTCCAGTGACAACTGAATTCAACCAGACATTAATCACATTATCCCTGGTGAATATGTAGACAATGCAGGCTGTTAGTTTTCCATAGTCACATTTTAACACAAGGTATTTTTTTATCTCTGTGTTCCTTGGAAGAATGTTTTGTCCAGATTTCTGGGTATAACATAACAAAAACATGGCCTATGACTGAGGAGAGAATAGAAAGGAAGACTTGCATTTCTATATCACCATTCACATCACTTGCAGGATGTTCCAAATTAGCTAATTTTGAGGTGCAGTCACTGCAGTAATGTAAGACATGCTTCAGCCAATTTGCACACAATATGCCCCAAATCAGCAATGTGGAATGGCCAGCATTCCTTTTGCTCTGCACCTCCAACGGTGCAGCACTCTCTCGCCAATGTTTTAGTGACATCCGTTGAGGGGAAAATATTGGCCCTGGAATGCCAGAGAAGTTTCCTTACTGTGGTGAACTTTATAACCAGATAACCATATAACAATTACAGCACGGAAACAGGCCATCTTGGCCCTTCTAGTCCGTGCCGAACACTTACTCTCACCTAGTTCCATCTAACTGCACTCAGACCACAACCCTCCATTCCTTTCCCGTCCATATACCTATCCAATTTATTTTTAAATGATAAAATCGAACCTACCTCCACCACTTCCACTGGAAGCTCATTCCACACAGCTACTGTAGTGGCCATTTGGCCTATTTTGCATGTCACCAGGATGGCATGTTCCTTTAAATTTTAGCCAGCCCGTTATAATGTGGGTGGGATTTTATGACGTGTCTTGGGGCGTGTTTATGCAGCTTAACTGCTTGCGTGTTAGTTTAGTTGGGAATTCGTTTTGGACAGGAGAGGGAGAAGGTTTATCCTTCGACCATGTCAAGCATGTCAAGCATGTCAAGCCTCATGTGAAGAAGAAGACACGAAGAGTTTTCTAGTATCTGAAGCAATGCGCTGGAGTTCGAAGAAGATTGCTGGAACAAGTCGGAAAACCTTGGATGTATCTTACTGTTTTATATCTACAATAAAGAAAATATTCATTAAAAGACTGTGTGCTGAAGCTTTATGAAAGTAGAAGCTCTGTAAGTCTCTGAGGCAGCTTGCATGCGTACCGAAGATATTCCCCTTATCCCCTCTCAACCAATTAGTGGCTAGGGAGTTAATTTCCTGAAAGATCTGAAAAATCTGCCGCTACATTAAGTCGAAGGATACCTCCGGCAGGGGGTAATTGCCAGTCCCAGAGATTCGGACAGAAGAAGAAGAAGAAGATAAGTAAAAGCGAACCTCCGGCGGGGGTAAATACCAGTCCCTGAGATAGGGACAGAAGATCGAAGTGCGAAGGCTAAGACCTAGGAGAGGTGCGGCCAGAGCAGGACGAAGGCTAAGACCTCGAAAAGGCGCAGCCAAAGAAGATTGGTTCCAATCGTGGAACTGAAGAAGATCTCGGCCAGGAGGAGCCTTGAGGTCTATCAACAGCATCGGAACGCATCGGAAGACGTATCACTGGATTGTGAGTACGAATTGATTATTACCTTTTGAATTAAAATTACGGTTTTAATTGAAAGAATTCTGTAATAGAGCTCAACAAGCTGTTTTCTCCAGCGTGTCTGGGAAAGGCAGACCGACCTTGGATTGTTTTGAATCAAAGAGATAAAGGAACATTCCATTGGAATTAGCATCATTTATTTTGCACCTGGAATTAGAGAGAGGTTCTCTACATTATCAGTATGTTTTAGTTTTGGAAGAAATTGTTGATAATAACAAAGTCACTCAGAAGCAGAGACTTTTATTCGACTAATTTAAAGACTTGGCAATCTGCTAAGACCTCTTTTAAATCATGAAGGAAGATGAGGGCAGAGCTATGCCAGAAGAGCCACATGGTGGTGAAGAAAGACCAGCCAGACAACTTAAACTCACTGAGAAAGGTCGAAGTTATGTTCTCAAGGAGGCTGAATTGGATAGGAACAAGTTGGGGAAGAAGATTAGAAAGCTGTTTGAAAGTGTGAAGACACTCATGGAATCAGAAGAGAACCAGGACAAGGTGGAAGAGAAATTACGCCTGATAAGTAGCCTTAACCATGAGCTGAAAGAGAAGCAGGACACACTGCTGGAGGCAGAGCGTTCTCCAGAGGAGCGTGAAAGACATTTTAAGTGGGATTGTGAAAATACGGAGTATTATGATGAATCCAAAGAATTTGTAGAAGGATGGTTAGAGCAAGTTAGCAAAAGTAAAGGTAGCAGAAAAGAAGATACTAAGCCAGAAGAAGAAGGTGATGAAATAGAACCGGAAGATAGTATCTCAAATGTATCTTCACAAAGATCAGGCCATAAATCTGGTAGCTCAGCCAGTTCGGTTTCGAGGGCTTCTGCTCGTTTGGGAGCAAAGGCTGAGTTAGCAGCGCTCTCAATAGAAGCGGATGCTATGAAGAAAAAACATGAGATGGCCCGACAGCAAGATGAGACAAAGCGACAGCAAGAAGAAATGGCGCGATGTCAGGAACAACTGGAATTAGATACAAAGTTGAAGGTGGCTAAAGCCAGAAGGGACATACTGGAAAGTGAAGGGTCTAGATGCAGCTCTAGATCATCAAAGGCGATAAGCTCTAGACAGAGAGCCAGACCTGCTCAGAGTGAATTGGCAGTTGAATCGATTCCACGGTCAAAGTCCACAGGATACCTTGGATTGGAAAACCTAAATAGGTTGAGTGAACCTTCAGCTCAGCAAATGGGTGCTGGACCGAAACTAGCTACTATAAGAACATCCGTACAAACTCGAGAAGGACCAGTGGACCAAGGAGAAGGGAATCAGGTTGGTCTATTGGCACTGCTACATAAGCAATCTGAATTCAACGAGATTATAGCTCGACGAAATAAATCTTTCATTTTGCCACCAGTTGAAATTCCTACGTATGTGGCTAGTGGAGTTCTGCAAGGACCAAGGCTCTGCAGGAACGGAAGGGACGTCACGACCGCGGTGCCACAGGTGCTGTCGCCGAGGGAGGACGGACGGAGCCGCGGCTCGAGAGACTAACAGAGACTAACAGAGGCAAAGAGGTTTGCCACGCACTGCAAGGGAGCAGTGGACCAGACAGGAAGAGCGGACGGAATTACCACTAGACAGCCAAACCAGTAGGTAATTTACGGCTGGGGTGAGTACTTTCCCATTTATAGGAGGTAGGATTATATAAATAAGGGGTGTATCAATACAGTAATCCAGGTAGGGTATTCTTAAATAGGACCAGTTAATTACTTATATAAGATGGGCGGCCAGGAGATGTGCCAATATTGTGAGATGTGGGAATTTGTCGACACCATTGATGTAGATGATCCCTACAGCTGCAGTAAGTGTTTGAGGCTAGAGGAACTCGAGCTCCGCATTGATGAGCTGGAGACCCAACTTCATACGCTGCGGAACATCAGGGAGGGGGAGTATTACCTGGATGTTTTGTGCCAGGGGATGGTCACACCGACCAGTTTAACTAATTCAGTAGTAAGTGAGCAAGGAAAGGAAGGTGTGGCCATAAGCGAGGCAGGTAGGGGGAACCAGGAGGAGATGCGGCAGGAGCCACAGCCCTTGTCCCTGACGAGCATGACGGAGGCTCTTACTCAATGTAAGGACGGGATCAGGGGCTGTGGGAGGGATGAGCAACCTGGCTGCAGCACCGTGGATCAGGAGGCCATTCAAGAGGGGGGAGTTAGAAGAAATGCCGTAGTGATAGGGGATAGTATTATTCGGGGGGTAGATAAGGTTCTCTGCGGCCAGCAGAACATGTCCCGAAGGCTGTGTTGCCTACCCGGTGCTAGGGTTAACGATATCTCTGCGATGCTGGAGAGAAATTTGCAGAGGGAGGGGGAGGATCCAGTGGTCGTGGTCCATGTGGGGACCAATGACATAGGAAGGACGAGGAAGGAGGATCTGCTAAGGAGTTTGAGCAGTTAGGGAATAAATTAAAAAGCAGAACCTCGAGGGTACTGATCTCCGGATTGCTACCTGAGCCACGGGCCAAATCGGCGAGGGTACGTAAAATTAAAAAGCTGAATGCGTGGCTCAAAGACTGGTGTGGGAATAATGGGTTTGGTTTCTTGGGCCACTAGCACCAGTACTGGGACAGGGGGGATCTGTTCTGTAAGGACGGACTTCACCTGAACGGTGCTGGGACTGGGGTCCTGGCAAATCATATAACTAGGGCAGTAGAGAGGTCTTTAAACTAAGTAGCGGGGGGGAGGTATCAAGGGGGGTAATAACGGCAGGGGTAGAGGAAATAGAGCAGGGTATCAGTGGGGAAGCGGAAAGTCAAAATGTGACAGGAGACAGAATGTGTGAAGATAAAGATCTAGATGTAAAAGGGGCAAAAACGGTAAGGAAGGGTAGTAAAAATCATCTGAAAGTGCTTTATCTAAATGCACGGAGTATTCGTAATAAGATAAATGAATTAACGGTGCAATTAAGTATATATAGTTATGATATCGTGGCCATTACGGAGACATGGCTGCAAGGGGATCAGGACTGGGAGTTAAATATAGAGGGGTACTCGACAATTAGGAAAGATAGACAGGAAAGAAAGGGAGGAGGGGTGGCCCTTTTAATAAGGGAGGGAATAACGGCAATAGAGAGGAAGGATATTGCGTTGAAGGATCAGGATAGTGAAACAGCTTGGGTACAGATAGAGAATAACAAGGGGAAAAAAACACTAGTGGGTGTAATTTATAGACCTCCAAATAGCTGTGACGCTGTTAGTCAGAACATAAATCTGCAAATAGTTGACGCATGTAAAAAGGGAACTGCTGTAATCATGGGGGACTTCAATTTTCATATTAATTGGGCAAACCAAACTGGGCAGGGTAGACTAGAGGAAGAGTTTATAGAATGTATTAGAGACGGGTTCCTAGAACAGTATGTCACAGAACCGACAAGGGGGGAGGCAATCTTGGATCTGGTCCTGTGTAATGAAGCAGGATTAATTAAAAATGTCATAGTTAGGGACTCGTTGGGAACAAGTGACCACAATATGGTCGAATTCCATATTCAAATAGAAGGGGAGCAGGTTGAAACTCAGGCTAGGGTGCTTAGTCTAAATAAGGGGGATTATGAAGGTATGAGGACTGAGCTGATCAAAGTTGACTGGGATAGCAGACTCAAGAATAAGACGGTACATGAGCAGTGGTGTACGTTTAAGGGTCTACTGTATAACCTTCAAGAAAAATTTATTCCTATGAAGAAAAAAAGGGGTAAGGGTAAGAACAGTCAGCCATGGCTCAGTAAAACTATAAAGGATAGTATTCGGCTGAAGGCAAGGGCATATAAGGTAGCCAGAGATAGTGGGAGGGTAGAGGATTGGGAAGCATTTAAAGGTCAGCAAAAAATAACTAAGAGATTAATTAAGACGGGGAAAATAGACTATGAAAGGAATTTAGCGAACAACATAAAAACTAATAGTAAGAGTTTTTATAGCTATATAAAAAGAAAAAGGGTGGCTAAGGTGAACGTTGGTCCATTGGAGGGTGAGACTGGAGAGTTGTTGGTGGGGAACATGGAAATGGCAAAGGCATTAAACGAGTATTTTGTATCAGTCTTCACCATAGAAGACACAAAAAATATTCCAACGCTGGATAAACAGGGGGCGGTAGGAATGGAGGAGCTAAATACTATTAAGATCACCAAGGAGGTGGTATTAGGGAAATTAATGAGACTGAAGGAGGATAAATCCCCTGGGCCTGATGGATTACATCCAAGGGTCTTGAGGGAGATAGCGGTGGGGATTGTGGAAAGCATTGGTGATAATTTTCCAAAACTCCCTGGAGGCAGGAACGGTCCCAGTGGATTGGAAAATGGCCAATGTAACACCTATATTTAAAAAAGGAAGTAAACAGAAGGCGGGTAACTATAGACCGGTTAGTCTAACATCGGTGGTGGGTAAAATGTTAGAGACAATTATTAAAGAAACACTAACGGGGCACTTGGATAAACATGACTTCATCGGACAGAACCAGCATGGTTTTGTGAAGGGGAAGTCCTGTTTAACGAATCTGCTCGAATTCTTTGAGGAAGTAACAACCCGGGTGGATAAAGGGGAACCGGTGGATGTGGTATACTTGGACTTCCAAAAGGCTTTTGACAAGGTGCCACATAAGAGACTATTGCTAAAAATAAAAAATTATGGGATTGGGGGTAATATATTAGCATGGGTAGAGGATTGGCTAACAAATAGGAAGCAGAGAGTGGGGATAAATGGTTCATACTCGGGATGGCAACCGGTAACTAGCGGGGTTCCGCAAGGGTCGGTGCTGGGACCCCAGTTGTTCACAATTTATATAAATGATTTGGAGGAGGGAACCAAGTGTAATATATCAAAATTTGCGGACGATACAAAAATGGGAGGAAAAGTAGGGGATGAGGAGGATAGGAAGAGTCTGCAAAAGGATATAGATAAGCTAGGTGAGTGGGCAACAACTTGGCAGATGAAATTTAATACTAATAAATGTGAAGTCATTCACTTTGGGAAAAAAAATGATAGGGCAAGTTATTTTCTAAATGAGGAGGAGCTGCGTTGTAATGCAACGCAAAGGGATCTAGGGGTATTAGTACATGAATCACTAAAAGTTAGTATGCAGGTGCAGCAAGCAATCAGGAAGGCCAATGGAGTTTTGGCCTTTATTGCTAGGGGGATTGAGTATAAAAACACGGAGGTCTTGCTGCAGCTGTACACAGTATTAGTGAGACCACATTTGGAATACTGTGTACAGTTCTGGGGTCCATACTTAAGAAAGGATGTACTAGCCCTGGAGGCAGTGCAGCGAAGGTTTACAAGATTAATTCCTGCAATGAGGGGATTGACATATGAGGAAAGGTTAAGTAGGCTGGAACTCTACTCTTTGGAGTTTAGAAGAATGAGAGGCGATCTCATTGAAACATATAAGATCGTGAGGGGCCTTGATCGGGTGGATGCACCGAGGATGTTCCCAATGATCGGGGAAACTAGAACTAGGGGACAAAGTTGCAGAATAAGGGGGGGCTCTTTTAAAACTGAGATGAGGAAGAAATTCTTCACCCAGAGGGTGGTTAATTTATGGAATTCACTGCCCCAGGGAGCAGTGGAAGCAGAAACGTTAAATATATTTAAGACTAAAATAGATGGTTTTTTAGCTGCCAAGGGGATAAGGGGCTACGGGGAGAGGGCAGGGATATGGACCTAGGTATGGTTAGTATAGTAAGACCTGAGTGATCTCCTGGACAAGTGTCGATCGCCTGGATTGGGGTCGGAGAGGAATTTCCCGGATTTTTTTCCCGAATTGGACCTGGGTTTTTATCCGTTTTTTTGCCTCCCCCAGGAGATCACGAGGTTCTTGGGGTGGAGAGGGGTGATAGCGGTATAAAGGGGAGGGTAGTGTCTTGTGTTCTGTGTCTTGTGTCTACTGTTTGTGGGTAAGTGTGTCTGTTTAGTGTTCAGCCATGAGCGAATGGCGGTGCGGGCTCGACGGACCTGGTGGTCTACTCTCGCACCTACTTTCTATGTTTCTATGTTTCTATGTTTCTATGCTGGAGATCCTTTAGAATATGAAACTTTCGTGAGGGCACTGGAAGAGGTATTAGAGAAGAAAGTTATGGATGAAAAAGAGCGCTTACGGTTTCTGGTGAAGTACACACAAGGAAAGGTGAAGGGGCTTGTGGAAAGTTGTCAGATGGAGCCAGACAACCAGGGCTATAAAAAGGCGAGAAGATTATTGAAGGAACGTTTTGGTGATGAACAGAGGATTGCGAATGCATACATTGAAAAGGCCCATGATTGGAAAGAAATCAAGTCAGAAGATGTGGATAAATTGAGTGAATATGCAATATTTCTGAGAAGATGTTGCAGCTCGATGAAAAATCTTGGCTATATGGAGGAAATTAATCTTTCAAGTAATATGAGAATCATCATTAGCAAGTTGCCCAGAAGAATGAGAGAAAAGTGGAGAGATAGGGCAGGTGAAATACGTGATAAGAGCAAACAAGTAGCCAGGCTACCAGACCTGGTGGAATATTTAGAAAGAGAAGTACGGTACATGTCAGATTCATGCAGCGGGATTATTGAAGAAGCCAAGCCACTTGCAATTTATAAGGGTTCTACCTATGTCAAAACTAAACAAAAGACAGGGCCTAAGAAAAGCAATTTTGCTACCAATATAATACCTGAGAAGGTGTTAGGTGGTGCAAAAGAGGATGCACCGACCAGAAAGAATGAATTCTGTCCATTTTGTGATGAAGTAGGTCACACCATAAGATGGTGTCGTAAATTTAAGGAAAAGAAATATGAAAAAAAGATGGACTTTTTAAAAAGGAATGGAATCTGCTATGGATGTTTAAAGAAAGGGCACATGGTAAAAGACTGTAAGTGTCCAATAATTTGTGACAAATGTAAGCAGAATCATCCTGATGTGCTTCATACTGTAAAGAAAGAGCCAGATCATACTGAGCAGAAAAAGGAGTCAGCGGATGTAAATGCTATCACGTCGCCTCAAGTAACTGCACATATTGGGGCCGGAGAGAAAGCATGCATTTTCTCTATTTTACCAGTACAAGTGAGAAATAGGGAAACTAATGTAGTGTTGCAAACATATGCATTTCTGGATCTTGGGAGTTCAGCTACTTTTTGCACAGAGAATTTGATGAGAAGGTTGGACATTACTGGAGAGAAAGTTAAAATTTAAATGCGTACCATGATCCAGAAATGCATATGTTTGCAACACTACATTAGTGTCAAAGACCACCCTCAATGTCCCTTTCTTCGAGTGGTACACCCCATGGTGCGGAATATACCAGATCTCTCCATCATCTCGATATAGTTGATTCATTGGTATCCTTTCAGCATAATCATTATTAATCATATTCTGTAAGAAGGATGTATATTCCTCTTGAAATTTCGTGTTCTTAACAAATTTACGTTTCAAACCATGAATACGCTGTTCAGCCATATAGCGATTATTTGGTAAATTGACACTTTCCTTCTTGAAAGGTAAATCCAAACAATAATGACCATTTTTCATCTTAACTGAATGGTTCATAATATCTAAGAATTTCAATTCTTCTCTAGACATTTCTTCATGTTCTTGGCTGGTACTTTCATTGAAGTCATGATTATATTGCTTCATTAACAGCTTTTCCAATTTACCTGTAGATATTTGGTTAACAGCAACAGCACGGCAATTCATTTTGCTGGTGCTTTCCTTATTCTTACCCAAGGAGCCATAAATAACCCATCCTAGTAGGGTCTTCATAGCATACGGTCCATCCCCTTGGCTCCTAATTACTGCAAGGTCCAGACCTTACTAACTCACTCCTTGGAGTTCTCATCAAATTTAGGCAAGAACCGATAGCTTTGATGGCTGATATCAGAGCAATGTTTTATCAAGTGAAAGTAACTGGTAAACATATTGATTATCTGCGATTCTTATGGTGGCCTGAAGGGGATGTGCAGCAAGACCTTGTTGATTACCGAATGAAAGTACATCTTTTCGGAGCAGTGTCATCTCCAAGTTGTGCGAATTTCGCTTTGAGGAAAACCGCAGAGGATAATAAAGATTATTTCCCAGAGGAGGTAATTTCCACTTTGAAAAATAATTTTTATGTGGACGATTGCCTAAAATCCGTATCTACCGAGTTAGAGGCAATTCAAATAGTGAAGCACCTAACCTTTCTCTGCAATAAGGGAGGATTTGTACTTACCAAGGATTGCCTAAAATCCGTATCTACCGAGTTAGAGGCAATTCAAATAGTGAAGCACCTAACCTTTCTCTGCAATAAGGGAGGATTTGTACTTACCAAGTGGGTCAGCAACAGTCGTGCTGTTTTGGAAAGCATTCCACCAGATGACAGAGCCGAAGAAACCAAGGTGATGGATTTAGACAAAGACAACTTGCCAATGGAAAGGGCACTGGGACTGCACTGGTGTGTGGAAACGGATGTGTTTAAGTTTAAATTGTCAATTCAGGAACGACCATGCACAAGAAGGGGTATCTTATCTGTGATTGGTTCAGTATATGATCCTTTGGGATTTCTGGCACCATTTACACTGCTAGCCAAGTTAATTTTACAGAATCTGTGTCGAGAAAAACTTGGTTGGGATGAGAGTATAACTCAAACATCCTCGCACAGTTGGACAGAATGGTTAAAAGACCTCCAAAAAATGTCAACGTTTAAGGTAGATCGGTGTATAAAGCCTAAAACCATTGGTAATATCGGAAATGCGCAACTGCATCACTTTTCGGATGCCAGCGAAAGTGGTTATGGGACTGTTTCATACTTAAGACTACAAGATGTAAACAAAAGAGTGCATGTTGCATTCGTAATGGGAAAAGCCAGAGTAGCACCATTGAAGCAAAAGACGATTCCCAGAATGGAACTTACAGCAGCAGTCTTAGCTGTGAAAATTGACATAATGCTGAAAAAGGAACTGCAATTTCAACTGGAAGAATCTACCTTCTGGACCGATAGTACTACGGTTTTGAAATACATTAACAATGAAAGCAAACGTTTTATGACATTTGTTGCAAATAGAGTTTCCTTTGTACTAGGAGCTACTAATGTTTCTCAATGGAGATATGTTAATACAAAGGAAAATCCTGCGGATGAAGCCTCTAGGAGACAAACAGCAAATTGCTTTCTTAATAACAAGAGATGGATCAATGGGCCAAAGTTTCTTAGTAAGCCAAGTAGAGAATGGCCAAAGCTTGAACTCGGATTTGAAATCTCTACAACAGATCCGGAAATTAAACAAAACATTTCGGTGAATGTGATTGAAAAAAACTCATATGACACCGTGAATAGTTTAATTACCCACTTTTCATCATGGAATAAATTGAGAACATCGGTAGCCTGGTTTCTTAAAATAAAAACAAGATTGTTGATGAAAATTCAGGAAAAGAAACAAATAACAGAAAGTATCTTGGAGAAGAATCCTGCGGAAAGGGAAAAGGAAATCAAATTCCAGACGCAAGTTTTTGAAGCTTCACCTAGCCAACAGTGCCTATGTCTTGATGATCTCCTCAAAGCAGAAAATGCGAGCATTTCTTTCTGTCAAAGGCAGAAATACAAAGAAGAGATATTAACATTACAAGCTGGTGGAGAAGGGGTAAAAAGAAGTAGTCAATTGTATAAGCTCGACCCATTTTGGGAAGGAGATCTTCTGCGGATGGGTGGACGTCTAAACAGATTGGCAATGCCTGAAGAAAGGAAACGTCCTATCATTCTCGCTAAGGACTTTTACATAACAACATTATTATTACGGCATATTCATGAACAAATTGGGCATGGAGGAAGAAATTACATGCTATCCCAACTTCGTAAAAAATATTGGGTTACCAAGGCTAATTCAGCAGCAAGAAAGATAATAAAAAATTGCATCATATGCACGCGAGAGCGTGGGAAACTTGGTATACAGAAGATGGCAGACTTGCCTTTGGAGAGGATCACTCCAGACAAACCTCCATTCACAGATGTGGGGGTGGATTATTTTGGTCCTATGGAAGTTAAGAGAGGACGTAGCCTTGTGAAAAGATATGGTGTGATCTTCATTTGTATGGCGAGTAGAGCGGTACATCTTGAAGTTGCATCTACACTCGACACGGACTCATGTATTCAGGCATTAAGGAGATTTATTTGTCGACGGGGTCAAGTTACTTCGTTAAGATCGGATAATGGTTCGAATTTCGTTGGAGCGGATAGGGAACTAAAAAAAGCACTCAAAGACTTAAATCAGGATAAATCCAATATACTATGCTTCAACAAGGCATAAAATGGAACTTTAATCCTCCAATGGGTTCCCATCATGGCGGTATTTGGGAACGATTAATTCGTATGGTACGAAATGTGCTGCGCTCCGTTCTGAGACAACAAGTTTTGGATGATGAAGGGTTACAGACACTGTTTTGTGAAATTGAGGCGATTTTAAACGATCGACCTATTACGAAAGGTTCTGACGATCCTAATGACCTGGAAGTACTCACACCAAATCATATTCTTCTGCTGAAAACCATTCCAACACTTCCACCTGGGTTTTTTGTAAAAGAAGATTTGTATATGAGACGTAGATGGAAGCAAGTACAATATATGGCAAATCTTTTTTGGAGGAGATGGATACAAGAGTATTTGCCTTTAATCCAAGAACGACAACGATGGCTAAGGATTAAAAGGAACTTTGTTCCAGGCGACATTGTGTTGGTGGCTGACTCTACAGCATCTAGAGGTTCTTGGTTAATGGGTAGAATAGTAAGATTAAACGAGAACTTACCAGTTTGAAGTTTGATCTTTATTTTATGAGGAGGAACGTTGAGGGAATACGTGAAGAACCCCGCCTACGGCGCATGCGTGTCATTCTTCAAAGCAGCGGTGTGAGGTCACAGATAGAAAATAATGACCTAAGATAGTAAGATTATTAAAGAGATACCAGTTTAAGATATGACCATATAAGGGTGGGAGCGGAGGGCACGTATTCCCTCAACGTTCCTCCTCATAAAATAAAGATCAAACTTCAAACTGGTAAGTTCTCGTTTAATCTTACTATTTTACTTCGGAGTCACGTGAGTGACTTCGTGAAGACTTCAAAGCTCTGTGACCTCATGCCGTGGAACGAGTCCAATCTTCACAACTGCCTTGGTAGTTTGGGAGAAATTGTTACTGGTATTTAAAAAAAAAAAAAAAACACAATGATACCAACATTTTTAAGCAAAAATTGTAAATAATATTTATTAAATCAATTTATAAACCTTATAAGCTTCAGGTGTAAATTAAATAGAACTCAAAATTTTGCCCGAAAACGTTTCTTCTTTTCTAACTGGTTTGTTGTAATATGTGCGAAACGTTTTCTCTGATGACCATCCTGCAGTTCTGAGGATATTGTCCATCGGTACCTCCAGGCGATTAGCTGCTGATGTAGATGCAGCCCTGGTGGAGTGAGATTTGAATACATTAGTGTCCACTCCTGCCTGAACTAAGCAATATCTCAGCCACCGTGAAATGGTCTGAGTCGAGACTTTATGGTATGGCTTCTTATGGCTAATTAAAAGAGCCTTTTCATTGCCTCTGATAGCCTTCGTTCTGTCCATATATAACATGATGTGTTTTACTACACAGAGACGTTCATCCTGTGGATAGGCTATGAACTCTATCACCTGACCCGCTGATCCTGGTCTATTTTGCTTAATAAGGCCCTGGATCACGAAAATCAGCCTTCCTGTCGCCTCCGTCAAGTTATCCAATCTTAACTTCTGTAATGACTGGACCCTTTGCGCTGTGACCAGCGCCATAAGCATAACCATTTTCATAGTTAGATAGTTTAGCGGTAATGCCGTAGCCGGTGACCAATTCCGTAACATTTTTAGGACTACGCTCACATCCCAGATTTGGCTATATCTAGCCCTTGGTGGGTTAGTGTTAAAGATGCCTCGTAGCAGTTTTATTACTAGAGGATGTGAGCCGACACCCTGTCTTTCTGTGCCTTCCCATAAATAACTGGACAAGGCACTCCTAGCACTATTGACCGTGCTGTAACTGAGTCCTTCAAAGTGCAGGCTTGTGAGGAATTCTAGGACAGCTGGAATATCCACCTTTCTGTGGTCTAGATTGTTGTCCAGGCAGTATTTAGTCCATTTCTTGACATGACATAAATATTGTTTTTGAGTGGAAAGTCTCTGTGCTGCTGTGATCATGTCCACAGTTCTATCAGATAAACCCATATGCCGAAATGGTTCCTTCAGAGTCTACAAACCAATAAATTTAGATAATTATGGCAAGGATGGCTGTCCCCAGTCACCGGATGCACCAGCAACTGAGGACTATGTTTTAAAGTAATATATGGTGTAAGCACCAAATCCTGCAGCACCGAGAACCATGGTTGGGTAGGCCAATCAGGTACTATGAGAATCCCAGATGCCGAGTCTAGCTGAATTTTCCGTAGTACCCGATTGATGAGGCAGAAAGGAGGAAATGCATAAATGAACCATTTCCCCCAGTGCAAAGAGAATGCATCTGTAGCTTCTGCCTCAGGATCTGGTTCCCATGATATATACCTAGGTAACTGATGATTTAACCTGGATGCAAAAAGATCAATATCCGGCCTTCCGTACTTTGCTGTGATATCAGCAAATATCTTTCTGTCTAACATCCATTCCGTATTTTCATTAAATTTTCGTGACCTGGCGTCTGCCACTGAATTAAGTATCCCTGGTAGATACGTAGCCGATAACCAAATATTCCTTTGGATACACCATTCCCAAATATGGTTTGCCAATTCATCACAGGATATTGATATATTTCCACCCATATGATTTATATATGCCACCACCGTGGTATTGTCTATCTGCAATCTAACATGCTGGTTAATCATTCCCGAGCAATAAGATTTTAAACCATAAAAAGCACTCAACATTTCTAAGTAATTTATACCCTTTGTGGTAAGTAGGTTAGTTTCCTGTATATTCCATCTCCCTCCAGAGCTCGAGATGGTATCCGTTGCTCCCCAACCCAGTGCACTGGCATCTGTTTGTAATACCACAGATGGGTTTGGAATAACTATTGGGTTGGAGCTATATATAACATTTTGTTCCCACCATTGTAGTTCTTTTATAGCTCTAATTGTTAGCTCGATAGGCCTATCAAAATGGCCTCTATTAATTTTTAGTGCTCTAATTTTTTCTCTCTGTAAATTTTGGTAATGCAATCGTCCAAATTGAATGGCAGGAAACGTGGCTATAATTTTCCCAATAATCCTGGCTACCCGTCTAATGGATGGTTTAACGGTATTAATAAGCTCTGTGCAATCCTTTTGGAACTCAGTGGCTTTCCCTATAGGTAAAGTCACTAACATATCAAGTGTGTTAATAGTGAACCCCAAGTAATCAATATTAGTTGCAGGTGTTAATCTTGACTTAATTGGATGGATAATGAATCCCAGCTGTTCCATCAATTTTCTTGTGGCAACCACTGCTCTACTAGCCAATTCATAAGTTTTCCCCACAATCAAGATATCATCCAAATATGCCATCACTCTATAGTTTTGTTGTCTAAGAAATGCCAAAGCTGGTTTAAGAATTTTTGTGAATAATCTAGGGGCTGACGTTAGCCCGTTTGGTAGCGCCTTGTATTGCCAAAGCTGACCCATCCAATTAAATTTCAAAAACCGTCTGTGTTCTTCTCTGATGGGTACCGTATAGTAAGCATCTTGCAGATCAATACTTGCCATAAAGTAGCCTGCCGACACTAGCTCTGTAGCAGTACTAAAAGTATCCATTTTAAAATGAGCATATTGTACAAACTTATTAAGTGTTGATAAATCAATAATTATCCGGCAACCCCCATCTTTCTTATGTCTAATGAATATATTTGAGACAAATTCCTGTTGTTCATGTTTGGTTTTTTCAATTACTCCTTTCGTGAACAACCTTTGTATTTCAATTTTTGCTTTAGCTCTGTCTAATTTGGTAAGCATATAAGTTCTGTCCGGTGTATGTTGTACTGGAGGTTCTTGTATGTGTATAAACTCTATAAGATATCCCTTAATACTGCTAAGGATATACCTATCCACAGTTAACTTACACCATGCTTCCAAATGAAATTGCAACCTCCCTCCAAGTTCTGTGCTCCTTATTAATTTTTGAGGCACAGACCCACCTACCTCCATGGTTATCGGTGGTGTTACTTTCTTGGTCTTAACCGAGGTTGCGGAGGGCCTTGAGGTTGAAAGTGGGGTAAATGTTGAAGTGGAGGCTTCCGCATTTTCCATTGTGGGCGTCCCGGGCCAACCCCTAAAAAAAGGACGCTGTTGCTGGTTTCCTCTGGCCTCTCTCCAATTTTTCGTACTATACATACTAGTACTTGCTTTTTTAGTCGTCCCATAAGGATGATACCGTTTTCCGACATATCCTTTGGTCGCTTTTATTAGGCCCAACGTTTTGGCCTCTTCCTCCAAATCTTTGACCTGTTTTGATAGGTCACCCCCAAACAACAAATTTTGAGGTTTTATGGCTTTCTGTTTGCACAGGATTGCAAATTTTGGGTCTAACGTTGGCTGAATAGCCCCTTTCCTGATGTTGTTCAGTTCAAATTGAACATTGCAAAACAGTGCTAAAGCGTCTTTCATGTCATTGGACATATCCACATTTTCCAGCCTACGGGCCAAAGCTGTTATACCCGCCGAGAGTCCTTTACTAGCATTCTGTATTTTTATATCCAGACTCCGAATATCCTGCCCCACGTGTCTCCAAATGCTTCGGTTCACCTTGGGTACATTCAGAGCCGCACAATTTCGCGGAGGTAAATGTCTTGCCCATACCTCAGCTAAGGTATCAGTTTTGAGGTGATGGGTCGTCATATAATCAATGCTGGCCGCCATCCTGGCCTCTAGGTCTTTTCCAGTTTCTTCTTGCTGGAAATATGTGTGCACCATGTCCAGCAACTGTGTTCCCTCATCCTCCATATGGGAACGTGGCTCTGACTCTTGTTCAGAGTCCGAGTCAGGCAGCCCTTGAACACCCTCTTCAGATGAGGATGATATGTCCAGCAGCCTTTTCTGGCCATGCTCTGAGGGACTTACACCTGTATGTGTGCGGCTTTTATCCATTTTCTGGAGCCTGACACTATGGAGATGTTCCTCCCACAACCGCTCCAGCCGACTTTCGTGCTCTCCCGCACTAGTCGCTCGCGGGTGTTTCTTTTTAGCCCACCGCTCCTGCCGACTTTCGTGCCCTCGGGCACTAGTCGCACGCGGTTTAAATCGCAACTCGTCGCCATGCCTACCGGCTCTGGTTGCTCCCGGCCGCTGCAAACGCCGTTTTTCGCCGTCCCGGTACTCCTCCAAACAGATAGATGACGGCCCCACATGCTGCAGCCACTCGTACTGTTTTCCGAGCTCTGCAGATGCGATCGCTGCCGGCTGCTCTATGCCCTGCAGCTGGTCATCATCACTGCTATACAAGTAAGTATTTACCGGCGATTTTTCGGGCTCACTTTCCCAGCGGTTCGTTTTGCGTTTCGCCTTCCCGCCCGGTCTAGAATTAGTTTTTCCCGGCGCGGGGTTTGAATCTGGCACAGCTGGCTCAACGCAAACTGCCTGTGCCGTCGGCTGCTGCTGCGGGTCCCCGGCACCTTTACCGCCGACATCCTGCAGCTTCTTCACAGCCTTTCTGCGTCCTCTATCCATTCCTAAAAAACGGTGAAAATGCAGAATCACTTACCTGCCGTCGACCGGCTTTTTAACTCTCCCGTTCAAGGGGACGTCCTCCCCAGGTCCGACACGTTCAATGCGTGTATGCGATATGACACGCATGCGCCGTAGGCGGGGTTCTTCACGAAGTCACTCACGTGACTCCGAAGTAAAATACTGGAAATCATGCCTGATGTTCAGGGTTTGGTACGTATAGTGCGACTGAAAACAAAAAACAATGTTTTAATAAGACCAATAACTAAGTTGTGCTTGCTTCTAGAAGGCGAAAGCGAAGATGGAAGAGTCGAGAAAGAATTGTGATTGCAGATATATAGTGCATGCTATTTTTTCCTCATTAGTATGGTGGTTAGTATCCACGCCTGGCATGCGGGCGATCGCGGTTTGATTTCCTGACGAGGGAGCCACAGGGTTTTATTCCCTGATATTTTGATTTTGGTTTTGATGTATGTTAAGCCTTAATGGCCATTTTTTTGATGTTATTTGGTAATTGCCTCATTATGTATTCGGAACAATTAGGGGCCGGTATGAAGTGGCCATTTGGCCTATTTTGCATGTCACCAGGATGGCATGTTCCTTTAAATTTTAGCCAGCCCGTTATAATGTGGGTGGGATTTTATGACGTGTCTTGGGGCGTGTTTATGCAGCTTAACTGCTTGCGTGTTAGTTTAGTTGGGAATTCGTTTTGGACAGGAGAGGGAGAAGGTTTATCCTTCGACCATGTCAAGCATGTCAAGCATGTCAAGCCTCATGTGAAGAAGAAGACACGAAGAGTTTTCTAGTATCTGAAGCAATGCGCTGGAGTTCGAAGAAGATTGCTGGAACAAGTCGGAAAACCTTGGATGTATCTTACTGTTTTATATCTACAATAAAGAAAATATTCATTAAAAGACTGTGTGCTGAAGCTTTATGAAAGTAGAAGCTCTGTAAGTCTCTGAGGCAGCTTGCATGCGTACCGAAGATATTCCCCTTATCCCCTCTCAACCAATTAGTGGCTAGGGAGTTAATTTCCTGAAAGATCTGAAAAATCTGCCGCTACAGCTACCACTCTGAGTAAAGAAGTTCCCCCTCATGTTACCCCTAAACTTCTGTCCCTTAACTCTCAAGTCATGTCCTCTTGTTTGAATCTTCCCTACTCTCAATGGGAAAAGCTTATCCACGTCAACTCTGTCTATCCCTCTCATAATTTTAAAGACCACCCTTAACCTTCTGCGCTCCAAAGAATAAAGACCTAACTTGTTCAACCTTTCTCTGTACATTAGGTGCTGAAACCCAGGCAACATCTAGTAAATCTCCTCTGTACTCTCTCTATTTTGTTGACATCTTTCCTATAATTTGGAGACCAAAATTGTACACCATACTCCAGAATTGAGCTCACCAACTTTTTTTGACCTGAAACGTTAACTCTACTTTTCTCTCTCCTCAAATGCCCCACTTGCTGAGTGTTTCCAGTGTTCGCTGTTTCGAATTGCCCATCTTATTTTTGAGGAGTGTCTCTGATCTTTAACGCTTCACCAAGACAGGAGGCAGGGCCAGATTTCATTTTCTCATCTGAAAGAGAGCACTCCCTCATCACACTCATCCCACTGCCCTTCTGTTAGTACAGCACTCCTTTAGTAAAGCCTCTCCAATAGTGAGCGATGTTTCTACGCGCCCAGCGTAGCAGTCCCTCCCACAATGTGGTGCTTCTGACAGCCAGCTGAGGAAAATATCAAAACAGATGACCAAATTCATGATCACAGAGAACATTTTTGATGGGTGTCTCAAAGGAGGAGAGAGAACCAGAGGTGCTGAGGTTTTGTAAAAGAGTCCCAGGGCTTCAAACATTTTGGGAATAGTAATACCCATCATTCCGGGAGCACCTCCAAAAAATATTCAGGTATTAAGTTGGGAAATAGGAGTCTTAAAGAGAAACTGAGGGCTATGTTTGCTCACACAGAGAGCGGTTGCTATCCAGAACCCACTGCCAGAGAAGGTGGTGGAATCAGATACAGTCCCTATGTTTAAAAAGCATTGTAACAGACACTTACATTGTAAGGCAAAGAAGGATACAGACCTAATCAGGCAAATAGGTTTTGTGTAGATGGGCAAAAAGGGCAAAATGGAAGTGTTGGGCTGATGGGCCTGTTTCTGTGCTGCACGACTCTACGATTCTATTAATATTCCTGGTGACTTTATGTAAACACTGAGAAATTCCCAATCCTGACACAGTCCTGGGGACCAACTGTAAGTACTGACACACTCTGGAGACCCCCTGCAAATACTGACACACTCCCTGAAGATTTCCTATAAGAAATGGCACATTCCCCAGCGACCTCGTGTCAATACTGACTCACCGCTAGGGACCCCCTGCAAATTCAGACATTCCCACTAGAAATACAGATACACTCCCCTGGGACCACCTGTAAATACTGACACATTCCAGCGTATTCCCTGTAAATATTAATATGCAACTGGAAGTCCCCTGTAAATAATGACACATTCCTGGGGACCTCTGTAATTGCTCATACCCTCCTGATTGCCCCTCTGTAAGTACTGACATACTTCCTGGGGATCCTTGTAATCCGAGGTAACTCCCTATTAATGCCAACAAACTCCTCGTGAAGCCAGCAAAATACCGACACACTTCTGGGGACTCTCCTGTAAATACCAGCAAATTCCCCGTTGGCCCCCTGGAAACACAGCTACACTCGTGGAGTACCCCTGTGAACTTGCTCGTGTCTCTTCTAAAAATTAACACACTTATGCCAGGCACCATTCACTGAAATGGAAACCCTTCCATGTCAAATGTGTGCAAATGAAGACTTGCCCCTTTCAATGATAACTATCCTGCTTATCCTCAGAAAGTGAGAGAAAAGCAGTTTTTAACCTTCTCGCCTGAAGGTGGACTGAATTACAAGCGGAGGGAGATCTGTATGCAACAAGCTCTCTCCTCCCTGCCTCATCCCTCATGGGTGATTGGGACTATTGTTTGGCCCGGGGAGAAAAGGTTAATTATGTTCACAGCAGTGGTGTTTAGCAGAAGCCTCCTGTACATGACTTAGCATTAGATTGCATTACTTTGTGTCCTCAACAGCGTAAGAAGAAATTGCAAATACATTTTTATGTCGATTAAGGAGAGGCAAAAATAAAATATAAAAGACACCGGGGGAACTTCAAGCCTGCCAGTGAATTCCACTGTGCTGCACCATCACATGGGAAGTAACAATTTATGTGTTAAGACACATTTGCTTGGTGTGAAGGCAGTTCTACAGATTCTAGCAGGAACTGCAAAAGCATTTATGCTGGAGGGCTGCCTATCAATTCAGTCAGTTATTGTGGATGTGAGATTCTCGTCCGTATTTTCAAATTCTTCCACACCATGCCTTTCCTTATCACTGTAACATCTCCAATTCAACAAGCTTATGCTCCTCCAATTCTGGCATCCTGAAACATGAACTGACCACAGTCAATCCAAATCTCCAAAGTCTGAGGAATTAAATATTTCCTTACCCAAACTGACTCAGATAAAGCACTGGAGACACACAAAATTGCAGATGCTGGTATCGTGTGTGGAACACAATGTGCTGGAGTAATTCAGCGGGTCAAGCAGCATCTTTGGAGGACACATTAACACCGAGTAAGGTCACATCAAGGCCCTTTACACCTGTGTGATCTCTTTACTCCTGTATGCAAATTCTCGTGCAAAAATAAATCAACACATCAGAGTCTAAAGAAGGGCCCCGAACCAAAACATCACCTATCCATGTTCTCCAGAAGGTCGTTGTAAAGTTGCTTCGAGCAAATATAGACAAGCAGATTGAGTGGGCAACAACATGGGAGGTGGAATATAAAGTGCTGGAGTAACTCCGCAGGTCGGGCAGCAAATCTGGAGGGAATTTGCTGCCCGAATCAGGCGACATTTCATGTTGGGACCTTTCTTCAGACTGGACAGGCAACATTTTGTGTTGGGACGGACTCTGATATGATGGTGTCTTTTTGCAAGAGGATTATCATATAAGAGTGAAGAAGTCAAACAGGAGTAAAGGATCTTGATGAGACCGCACCTGGAGCAATGTGTAGTTTTGGTCTCTTTACCTAAACAAGGAAATATCTCAGTACACATGACATTAATGAACCGAAAATGGCCAAAATTTGAGCCTTTACTAGAATTGGGAGCAATGTGAGTTCAGTGGGCACGTGGACAATGGTCGCAAGTGGTTGACCTTAAGACTGGGCAGTGTATCCTCCATCTAAACCATGAGGGATTGAGTATGCATTTAAAATTCTCCACCATCTGGTTATGATCGCTGCAGAAGCGGCTTTTCCTTCTCCTTCCTAATGAATTGGTGTTTGGGCATTTTCAACATTAATCTCGACTTGGACGCTTTAAAAAGGAGGGGCGCACAATACATTTCCACCCACGTTCTTGGAGACAGCTGTACAACACATGTTGTAATTAAACTGATTATGCACAGCAGAGGTGCAGTGTCTAGACTCTGGTGCACTGATCAGCATTTCTTTTACAGAGCTTAAAATAAATGTACAGAAGCAACAAATAACATTTTAGAACTAATTACTGTAATTGTGCTGCAGTTGCAGGTGATTTTTGTTTGTTTTATTTTGCATTATACACAGAATAAGGAATAATTAAAGGGCCAATTCAGAAATGCTCATTTTGGCACCAGCTTTATACTGGCACTGGAGATTGTATCTGGTTGTCGAGGTTTGACATCGTTGTCGATCCTGAATCAGTCTTGTGCTAGCAGTGAGACATTGGGTTTCACCAGCCTTCACTCGTCCCTCTCTGCCTCCTTCCTCCAACATGTTACCTTTCAGACCTTTACTTCATGGACATGCCACAGCCCAGGTCTCCCTTTCCATCCATTCCAACACGCCCCTGTCTTCCTTTGTTTTCTGAGTTACAGGTGACGGATAAAACTCCGTTGTCTTGAATGAAAGGCAAACCAGGGCTGGGAGAAATTCTAGTTCACGGCAGCTGCCTGAACAAATTGCGACGGCTGTTTAAAAATCAAAAGGCTTTATCTAATTGAGGCACAGAACGTAAGAAGCAGGAATGGGAGCAGACGGCTCTTTGAACCCGCTCCACCATACAATAATAGACAATAGACAATAGACAATAGGTGCAGGAGGAGGCCATTCGGCCCTTCGAGCCAGCACTGCCATTCAATGTGATCATGGCTGATCATCCCCAATCAGTACCCCGTTCCTGCCTTCTCCCCATATCCCCTGACTCCGCTATCTTTAAGAGCCCTATCTAGCTCTCTCTTGAAAGTATCCAGAAAATCAGCCTCCGCCGCCTTCTGAAGCAGAGAATTCCACAGACTCACCACTCTCTGTGAGAAAAAGTGTTTCCTCGTCTCCGTTCTAAATGGCTTACTCCTTATTCTTAAACTGTGGCCCCTGATTCTGGACTCCCCCAACATCGGGAACATGTTTCCTGCCTCTAGCGTGTCCAAACCCTTAACAATCTTATATGTTTCAATAAGATACCCTCTCATCCTTCTAAACTCCAGAGTGTACAAGCCCAGCCGCTCCATTCTCTCAGCATATGACAGTCCCGCCATCCCGGGAATTAACCTTGTAAACCTACGCTGCACACGCTAAATAGCAAGAATGTCCTTCCTCAAATTAGGGGACCAAAACTGCAGCCAATATGCCAGGTGTGGTCTCACCAGGGCCCTGTACACCTGCAGAAGGACCTCTTTGCTCCTATACTCGACTCCTCTTGCTTTAAAGGCAACATGCCATTTGCTTTCTTCACTGCCTGCTGTACCTGCATGCTTACTTTCATAGACTGATGAACAAGGACCCCCAGATCCCGTTGTACTTCCCCTTTTCCCAACTTGACGCCATTTAGATAGTAATCTGCCTTCCTGTTTTTGATACCAAAGTGGATAACCTCACGTTTATCCACATTAAACTTCATCTACCCATTCCCCCAACCTGTCCAAATCACCCTGCATTCTCATAGCATCCTCCTCACAGTTCACATCGCCACCCAGCTTTGTGTCATCTGCAAATTTGCTAATGTTACTTTGAATCCCTTCATCCAAATCATTGATGTATATTGTAAATAGCTGCGGTCCCAGCACCGAGCCTTGCGGTACCCCACTAGTCACTGCCTGCCATTCTGAAATGGACCCGTTAATCCCTACTCTTTGTTTCCTGTCTGCCAACCACTTCTCTATCCATGTCAGCACTCTACCCCCAATACCATGTGTCCTAATTTCCCCCCACTAATCTCCTATGTGGACCTTATCAAATGCTTTCTGAAAGTCCAGGTACACTACATCCACTGTACCTCCCTTGTCCATTTTCCTAGTTACATCCTCAAAAAATTCCAGAAGATTAGTCAAGCATGATTTCCTCTTCGTAAATCCATGCTGACTTGGACCAATCCTGTTACTGCTATCCAAATGTGCGGCTATTTCATCTTTTATAATTGACCCCAGCATCTTCTCCACCAACCGATGTCAGGCTAACTGGTCTATAATTCCCTGTTTTCTCTCTCCCGCCTTTCTTAAAAAGTGGGATAACATTAGCTACCCTCCAATCCACAGGAACTAATCCTGAGTCTATAGAACATTGGAAAATTATCACCAATGCATCCACAATTTCTAGAGCCACTTCCTTAAGTGCCCTGGGATGCAGACCATCAGGCCCTGGGGATTTATCAGACTTCAATCCCATCAGTCTACCCAACACCATTTCCTGCCTAATGTGAATCCGTCACCCTAGATCCTCTGGCCACTAGTACATCAGGGAGATTGTGTCTTCCTTAGTGAAGACGGATCAAAAGTACCTATTCAACTCATCTGCCATTTCCTTGTTCCCCATAATAAATTCACCTGTTTCGGTCTTCAAGGGTCCAACTTTGGTCTTAACTAATTTTTTCCTCTTCACATACCTAAAGAAGCTTTTACTATCCTCCTTTATATTCTTGGCTAGCTTACCTTCGTACCTCATCTTTTATCCCAGTATTGTCTTTTTTGTTATCTTCTGTTGCTCTTTAAATATTACCCAATCCTCTTGCTTCCCGCTCATCTTTGCTACGTTGTACTTCTTCTCTTTTATTTTTATACTGTCCCTGATGTCCTTTGTCAGCCACGGTCACCCCATACTCCCCTTGGAATCTTTCTTCCTCTTAGGAATGAACTGATCCTGCACCTTCTGTATTATTCCTATAAATACCTGCCATTGTTGTTCCACTGTCATCCCTGCTAGTGTATCTTTCCAGTCAACTTTGGCCGGCTCCTCCCTCATGGCCCCATTGTCCCCTTTATTCAACTGTAATACTGATCTACCCTTCTCCCTCTCCAATTGTAGATTAAACCTGATCATATTATGGTCACTACCTCCTAATGGCTTATTAACCTCAAGTTCCTTTATCAAATCCGGTTCATTACATAACACTAAATCCAGAATTGCCTTCTCTATGGTAGGCTCCAATACAAGCTGTTCTAAGAATCCATCACAAAGTCACACTACAAAGTCCCTTTCTTGGGGTCCAGTACCAACCTGCTTTTCCCAGTCTACCTGCATGTTGAAATCGCCCATAACAACCACAGCATTACGTTTGCTACATGCCAATTTTAACTCCTGATTCAACTTGCACCCTATATCCAGGCTACTGTTTGGGGGCCTGTAGATAACTCCCATTAGGGTATTTTAACCCTTACAATTCCTTAGTTCTATCCATACTGACTCCACATCTCCTGTTTCAATGTCACCCCTTGCAAGGGACTGAATTTCATTCCTCACCAACAGAGCTACCCCACCCCCTCTGCCCACCTGTCTGTCTTTTCGATAGGAGGTATACCCTTGGATATTCAGTTCCCACCCCTCTTGCCCTCTTGCAGCCATGTCGCTATAATTCCCACAACATCATACTTGCCAGTTTCTAACTGAGCCTCAAGCTCGTCAACTTTATTTCTTATACTTCGCACATTCATTTACAACACTTTGACCTCCGTATTCACATTCCCCCCTCGCATCGCTTGCAATTGGCCCTTTTATCCCTTCTCGAACTTTCCTTTCCATTAATTCGAGAATCTTTTGTAATTTTTCCTGTAGCCACTTCCCCTTCAACTCCATCTTTATACTCCCAATTTGTCAATCCCTCCACCCCCACTATTTAGTTTAAACCCACACGTGTAGCCCTAGCAAACCTGCCTGCCAGAATGTCGGTCCCCCTCCAGTTAAGTCAAGTCAAGTCAAGTGAGTTTATTGTCATGTGTCCCTGTATAGGACAATGACATTCTTGCTTTGCTTAAGCACACAGAAAATAGTAGGCATTTACTACAAAACAGATAAATGTGTCCATATACCATGATATAAATATATACACACATGAATAAATAAACTGGTAAAGTGCAAATAGCAGAAAGTGGTTATTAATAATCAGAGTTTTGTCCGAGCCAGGTTTAATAGTCTGATGGCTGTGGGGAAGTAGCTATTCCTGAACCTGGTTGTTGCAGTCTTCAGGCTCCTGTACCTTCTACCTGAAGGTAGCAGGGAGATGAGTGTGTGGCCAGGATGGTGTGGGTCTTTGATGATACTGCCAGCCTTTTTGAGGCAGCGACTGCGATAAATCCCCTCGATGGAAGGAAGGTCAGAGCCGATGATGGACTGGGCAGTGTTTACTACTTTTTGTAGTCTTTTCCTCTCCAGGGCGCTCAAATTGCCGAACCAAGCCACGATGCAACCGGTCAGCATGCTATCTACTGTGCACCTGTAGAAGTTAGAGAGAGTCTTCCTTGACAAACCGACTCTCCGTAATCTTCTCAGGAAGTAGAGGCGCTGATGAGCTTTTTTGATAATTGCGTTAGTGTTCTCAGACCAGGAAAGATCTTCAGAGATGTGCACGCCCAGGAATTTGAAGCTCTTGACCCTTTCAACCATCGACCTGTTGATATAAATGGGGCTGTGGGTCCCCCTCCTACTCCTTCCAAAGTCCACAATCAGTTCCTTGGTTTTGCTGGTCTTGCGGGCCAGGTTATTGCGCTGGCACCATATGGACAGTTGCTCGATCTCCCTTCTATATTCTGACTCATCCCCATCAGTGATACGCCCCACAATAGTGGTGTCGTCAGCGAACTTGATGATGGAGTTCGCACTGTGGTTGGCTACGCAGTCATGGGTATAGAATGAGTACAGCAGGGGGCTGAGCTCGCAGCCTTGAGGTGCTCCCGTGCTGATTGTTATCGAGGCTGACACATTTCCACCAATACGAACAGACTGTGGTTTGTGGATGAGGAAGTTGAGGATCCAGTTGCAGAGGGATGCGCAGAGACCCAGTTCTGCGAGTTTGGTAACCAGTTTAAAAGGGATGATTGTGTTGAATGCCGAGCTGTAATCGATGAATAACAGCCTGACATATGAGTTTTTTGTTGTCCAAGTGGTCCAGTGCGGAGTGGAGAGCCAGTGAGATCGCATCCACCATTGATCTGTTGTGGCGGTAAGCGAACTGCAGTGGGTCCAGGTTTTTGTCGAGGTAGGAGTTGATTTGCTCCATGATCAACCTCTCAAAGCACTTCATCACCACTGGCATTAGTGCCACTGGTCGATAGTCATTGAGGCACGTCACATTACTCTTCTTGGGCACCGGTATTATTGATGCCCTTTTAAAGCAGGTGGGGACCTCAGACCTCAGAAGTGAGAGGTTGAAAATGTCCGTAAAAACTCCCGGCAGTTGGTCCGCACAGGTTTTTAGAACACGACCGGGTATACCATCAGGACCAGGTGCTTTTCGGGGGTTCACCCCTCTGAAGGATTTCCTGACGTCGGCCTCTGTGACTGAGACTGAAATGCCATCACAGCGAATGGGGGATCGGGAAGGCACATCAGTGTTCTCCCTTTCAAAGCGTGCGTAAAACGCATTGAGCTCGTCAGGGAGTGATGTTCAGGTGTAACCCGTCCCTTTTGTACAGGTCACCCCAACCCCAGAAGAGATCCCAGTGGTCTATAAATCTAAATCCTTGTTCCCTGCACCAGCCCCTCAGCCACACATTCAGATCCCCCATCTCCCTGTTCCTGTCCTCACTAACACGATAATCTCAATAATCTTGTAGTTGATCTGATGTAATCCTCAACTCCCTTCTCTGTTCCATAACCCTGGACTCACCTATAGATTAATGAGCTGATGTCTCAGCCTTGAATGACAAGGACTCCACAGCTCTCTGGGATAGAGAAATTCAAAGATTGACAACCATTTGAGAGAAAAAAATTCCTCCTCATCTGTCTTTAAATATGCAAACCCTTATTCTGAAATCGTGACCTTCCCCCCATCCCCATTTTAGATTTTCTCACAAGGAGAAACATTCACTCAGTATCTATCCTGTCAATGCCCAAGTCTTCCAAAAAGTTCACCTCTCATTCTTCGAAGCTCCAGTCGGTCTTCATAAGGCAATCTCTTCATCCAAGGAATGAACCTAAAATACAAGATGAGGAAAGGTTCATAAGTTCATAAGTTCTAGGAGCAGAATTAGGTCTGAAGAAGAGTTTCGGCCCGAAAAGTTGCCTATTTCTTTCGCTCCATAGATGCTGCTGCACCCGCTGAGTTTCTCCAGCACTTTTGTCTACTGCAGAATTAGGCCTGTCGGCCCATCAAGCCCACTCTGCCATGGCTGATCTATCTTTTCCTCTCAACCCCATTCTCCTGCGTTCTCCCCATAACTCATGGCACCCTTAGCAAAAGGAAAGTTGTGTTAAATCTTTATAAAAACATTTGTTATCAGCAAGTAAGTTAATGTTCAATTCTTCAGAAAGAATGTTGGGTCTTGGGGAGGGTGTGAAGGAGATCTACCAGTGAGTTCCTAGGGGAACGAGAGGCTTCCGTGTGTGAAGACTTTTCCAATCCGTGGATCAGCACATCGGTGTAATTATGAGGAAGGTACGCCTCTACTTTCTTTGAAGTTTAAGAGATTTGGCATGACACTGAATACTCTAATACGCTCTACAGATGCACTGTGGTAAGGTTTCTTGACTGATTCTATCATGGCCCGGTAGGGAAATTCCAATATCCAGGAACGCACGAGGCTGCAGAGAGTAGTGGACCTAGCCCGGTCCATCATGGGCACAGCTCTCTCCACCATTGAAAGCATCTACATGAGATGCTGCCTCAAGAAGAAGTGGCACGGTGGAGTCTGTGCTCACGTACTGCATGAACACGTGGTACTCCAACTGTAACTGCTCAGGCAGGAAGGCTATGCAGAGGGTAGTGAGGGGAGCAGAGAGGATCATTGGCGTCTCCCTACCCTCGGTACAAGAACTGTTCCAGAGCCGCTGTCTGAAAAAAGCTCTGAGAATAGCTAAGGACAAACTGCACCCTCTCCACACACATCTGGATCTCCTGCCATCAGGCAAGAGATACTGTAGCATCAAAGCTTCCTGCCACAGGCTATGAGGCTGCTAAACAGTCACTCCACCTGATTCTGCGGCTTTGCACTGACAAATTAATAACTCTGGCAATTGCCACTCAAATCAGCTGCCCTGGACATTTTAATGACTGTTTTTACTGTATTTTAATGTTGCTGTTTAACCTGCTTTTAACTATTTATACTGTTTCATCAGGGACTGGATTGTTTTTACTGTTATTATGTGTGAAATGTTTTATGTTTCATGTGCGATGCTCCTGGGAAACGTCTTCTCATTTTGCACTGTACAATTGTTGCTTTGCAAGATGACAATAAAGGCTGATTTGATTTGATTTGATTTGAACAAACTTAGGTCATGCCCTCTCTTACTGCTACTAGGAGATGCAGAAGCTTGAAGTCCTACGCCACCAGTTTCAGGAACAACTATTTTAGGTGAACCGACACACATAATCCTAAGGTACACAAAATTGCTGGGGAAACTCAGCGGGTGCAGCAGCATCTATGGAGCGAAGGAAATAGGCGACGTTTCGGGCCAAAACCCTTCTTCAGACTGATGGGGGGTGGGGGAAAGAAAGAAGGAAAAGGGGAGGAGGAGGAGGAGGAGCCCGAGGGCGGGCGGATGGGAGGAGACAGCTAGAGGGTTAAGGAAGGGGAGGAGACAGCTAGGGCTATACCCAGCCACTGACACTCTCCTCCGCTTAGCGGAGTTGGTCCTCACCCTCAACAACTTTACATTTGACTCCTCCCATTTCCTCCAAACACAAGGCTATAGCTATGGGCACACGCATGGGCCCCAGCTACACCTGCCTCTTTGTCGGGTACGTTGAACAATCCATGTTCGAGACGTACCAGGGCCCCATCCCCGACCTCTACCTCCGTTACATTGACGACTGCTTTGGCGCCACCTCCTGCACCTACACACAACTGACTGACTTCATCCACTTCACCACCAACTTCCATCCGGCACTCCAATACACCTGGACGATTTCCGACACGTCCCTACCATTCCTTGACCTCACCATCTCCATCGCAGGGGACAGACTCCTGACCGACATACATTACAAACCCACTGACTCACATGGCTATCTGGACTACACGTCTTCCCACCCTGCCCCCTGTAAAGACTCCATCCCCTACTCCCAATTCCTCCGCCTACGCCGCATCTGTTCCCAGGATGAGACATTTCATACCAGGGCATCGGAAATGTCCTCGTTCTTCAGGGAACGGGGATTCCCCTCCGCCACCATAGATGAGGCTCACACCAGGGTCTCATCCATACCCCGTAACACTGCTCTCTCTCCCCATCCCCGCACACGCAACAAGGGCAGAGTCCCTCTGGTCCTCACCTTTCACCCCACCAGCCGGCAAATACAACACATAATCCTCCGCCATTTCCGCCACCTCCAACGTGACCCCACCACTCGCCACATCTTCCCATCTCCCCCCATGTCTGCCTTCCGCAAAGACCGCTCCCTCCGCAACTCCCTCGTCAATTCTTCCCTTCCCTCCCGCACCACCCCCTCCCCGGGCACTTTCCGTTGCAACCGCAAGAAATGCAACACCTGTCCCTTCACCTCCCCCCTCGACTCCATCCAAGGTCCCAAGCAGTCGTTCCAGGTGCGACAAAGGTGCACCTGTATCTCCTCCAACCTCATCTACTGCATCCGCTGCTCTAGATGTCAGCTGATTTACATCGGTGAGACCAAGCGTAGGTTGGGCGATCGTTTCGCCGAACACCTCCGCTCAGTCCGCAATAACCTACCTGACCTCCCGGTGGCTCAGCACTTCAACTCCCCCTCCCATTCCCAATCCGACCTCTCTGTCCTGGGTCTCCTCCATTGCCAGAGTGAGCAACAGCGGAAATTGGAGGAACAGCACCTCATATTCCGTCTGGGGACCTTGCGTCCTTATGGCATTAACATAGAATTCTCCCAATTTGGCTCGCCCTTGCTGTCTCCTCCCCTTCCTTAACCCTCTAGCTGTCTCCTCCCACCCTCCCATCCGCCCGCCCTCGGGCTCCTCCTCCTCCTCCCCTTTTCCTTCTTTCTTTCCCCCACCCCCCATCAGTCTGAAGAAGGGTTTCGGCCCGAAACGTCGCCTATTTCCTTCGCTCCATAGATGCTGCTGCACCCGCTGAGTTTCCCCAGCAATTTTGTGTACCTTCGATATTCCAGCATCTGCAGTTCCCTTTTGAACACACATAATCCTAATACTACTTCGGCCACGGAACACTACAGACCACCTCTTGCACTACTATGGGCTTGTTTTTATAAATGTGTTAGCACTCGTATCCTGTTTTGTTTTTGCAGTGTTTTTTTTACTGTCTTGCAGAATTTATGTATAATTTATATTTTTGTGTGTGATCTGAGTCTATGTGCCTGTGAAAGATTGCCTTTGTATCTGCTCCTCACCATATTTATACCTATGACAATAAACTTGACTTGACTGAAGGGCTTATTTATGTGATGTACAACTCCATGACTCCATATCTATCCCTCAAACAACACCACTAAAAATAATAATCTAGTTATTATTGCATTGCTGATTGGGGGGTCTTAATGTGTCCAAATTGGCTCCTACATTTCCTATATCACACTGACTTCAGTTCAGATGTATTTCATTGTTTGTAAAGTCTGGGGGTGCACTGAGAGGTGCTATAGAAATGCACATTGGTCTTTCTAGTTATTAATATTTTTTTGATTCTGTATTGTTTGATTGGAAATGCTGTTAAATAAAGTAGTTGTTAAGAGGAAAGAATGTTAGGAAAGAAGGCCTTAATGCCTTCTGCATGTGTTATGAATTAAAACAGAAATGCCAATGTTGCATTGGTCTTATATTAGCTATTGGCTAGGCTATGGCAATATACTAATTGAATCAGTTTATGCGGAAAGTCAATGTATAGCAGCAAGGTGGTGCAGCTAGTAGAGCTGCTGCCTCATTGCACCAGAGATCCAGATTCGATCCTGACCAGGTGCTGTCTGTGTGGAGTTTGCATGTTCTTCCTGTGACCGTGCAGGTTTCCTCTGAGTGCTTCAGTTTCCTCCCACATCATAAAGACGTGCTGGTGTGTAGGTTAGTTGGCCTCTCTTTGTTTTCTAGATCTCTGTCTCCATCTCAGAAGACAAACTGTCCACCAATATTTTCTATAAAAAACTACGTACACCTACTGCTACCTTGATGACTCCTTCTCCCACCCTGTCTCCTGCAAGAATGCCATCCCTTTTTTCTCAGTTTCTCCATCTCCACCACAGCAGTTTTCAAGATGAGGTTTTCTGTTCATGGTCCTCTGAATTGTCCTCCTTAGCCAATGCCTCCTATCACCGACCAGCCACTGGCTCTAGTCTTCCTCATTCTCAACCCTACCTGGCTCCATCTGCCCATCATCTCATCCTCTAAAGGTTCCACCTATCACCTACACGTCTCTGACTCATCCCTCTCTCTCTCATTCTATATACTAGCTTTCTTCCATCTACACTCTTAGTCCTAATGTAGGGTCTCAAACTGAAACGTCAACCATCCCTTTGCCCCCACAGATTCTGCTTGACCCAGCAGTTCTTCCAGCAGTTTATTTTTTGCTCCTGATTTCAGCATCTGCACTCTCTTGTGTCCCACAAGTTGAGATATTGCAGTATCTCATAGGTAACAAGGGAAGAGAATTGTACTAAATGAGACCATAGAGAATGCATTCGATGCATTACAAGAAAATTGCAATCTGTCGAGAAATGAAGAAGTGGATCATTACTGGTTCTTCATACACAAACGGGAGAAGGGAGAATCCTTTGCCACTTTCTCAAATGAGGTGAAACTGTTAGCATATAATAGAGGTTTTGCAGATTTGAAGGAGATGGGATTATTTGTGCAACCCAGGAGTGCAGCCCAAGGGAATACCCACTACACAGGACGGAGATAACTCTAGAAAACTACTTGCAGACTGACAAAGCTGCAGAACTATCGAAAACAAGGCTAGAAATGTTAGGAGACCGACAGAAGGAAGTATGGGCAATGTGTCAAAAGGCAGAACAAAATATGGGTTGGATGTTGCAAGTTTTGTGTATAGCAACATGAGTTGCTGAGAAAGAAATGGCCTGAATCTGGGGAAAGGTGTGCACTATATGGATTGGAAAACCATTTCTACAAATGGTGAAAGATGTAGACGTCATCAAAAGTCAACGGAAAGGTCAAGATGAACTGTGTGAGGACAGGGCCAGATTCAGAGTGCCAGATGAAAACAATGTACCTGGTGCCAAACAAGGTCAATTTTGTGGAAGGAACTTC
The DNA here is from genome assembly GCF_010909765.2 of Amblyraja radiata. NCBI lineage: Eukaryota > Metazoa > Chordata > Chondrichthyes > Rajiformes > Rajidae > Amblyraja > Amblyraja radiata. The sequence goes on from NC_046001.1 coordinate 7,921,591, forward strand.
AGCTAGATCAAGAACCGAGAAAGCTGCAGTATTACAGTATATGGATTTCATTGCAGTGGACTATAAAGACATCACAGCTTGTACTTGGAAGCATTACAGCACAGCAGATGGCACTGATAAAGGTACACAATGACGGGATCATGAAGACCGCTTCAACACAAGCAATTACTTCAGCTGTGCAACTCACAGATGAATATGCAGATATTATTCATGGCCAAGTGAGACCAGAAGTGTATGAAGGTGCAGGAAGACGATTAGAAGTGATTGAAAAAAAGACTCTTCTGCTCTGCCACAGCTCATGCTGAAGTTAGTGAGGATGAAACCATATTAGATAAACGCCTGACATTGTTGAAGTTAGTGGTAACTCAACACACACCATGGCCTGATCATGACAGAGGAGGGTGTCCTGTGTCAGAGTTTTAGGAGGGTACACCATCCCATGTTTTATGCTAAATTAACAAGCACAAGAACTGGAGCAGTTATTTTGGCTGTTTGTTTTGTTGTCCACTATTAGAGGAGGGAAATAATATAAATGTCAAATGTAATATTTATTGTACTAATTTAAGAATTGTACTATGTGACCAACTACTCTCTGTATACACATTATAAAAAATGTTTTAGATAAAATGTTCCAAAGAATCTCTGCTGGTAGAAGCTACACCATTTACATAGACTTAGAGAGATATCAAAACAGGCCATTTGGCCCAACCAGTGCATCCTGACTTTTATGCTGCACTAAAGCCTCCTGGTGTAATTCACCATTGAATGTGTCGGTGTGACATAGAAACATAGAAATTAGGTGCAGGAGTAGGCCATTCGGCCCTTCGAGCCTGCACCGCCATTCAATTATGATCATGGCTGATCATCCAACTCAGTATCCCGTACCTGCCTTCTCTCCATACCCTCTGATCCCCTTAGCCACAAGGGCCACATCTAACTCCCTCTAGTCCCTTCCCCCTCATGTACTGGCCCTGTAAATTCACTTAAACCGCAAGTTCCACATTCTCAACACTTTTTGAATAGTTTCCACAAGTGGAAAAGTTCTCTTTGTTTCTACTCTTAAAACCTTTCGTGGTTTTAAAAACCTCTATTCGGTCACCTCTTAACTTATTTTTCTCCAGAAAAGGGAGAAGACAGGGAAGGTTAAGTTATTTTATTTAATACGGCATAACCAGCTGTCCTCTGTTATTCTGAAGGGGCTTTGACCTGAATCTTCAACTCTCTTACCCTTTCCACAAATGCTGGCTGTTCTGCTGTGGCTCCAGCACTTTTAGTTATTATTTCAAATTTCCAGCATCTGCAGTATTTTTGATGCGCATATTCTCCATTATCTTATTGGGTGAAGGAGAGAAAGAGCGAGAAACAGTTTTGGCATTGCAATATGGTTCACTGGCCACAACCTGTAAATCTTCATCCAACTGTTCCTTCCTAATAAGAGGGAGTGGTGAGATATGAGGTAGATGCATGTATGTTTTTAATCAGTTTGAAAATCATTAGCTTTTTTTAGTAATTTTCTTCATTGCACTCCTTTCCAAACCTGTTTTAATTTATTCCACCCGAAGGAACTAGGGGTAAAGCTTTTTTTTAAAATCTGCATTGGTGTTCAGGGTAGGTGGTAAATATAAGATTGCACCATATCACTTTGGTAAAAATTTCAGAAGTGCTTAACAGAGTTGTAACCAAAAAAAGACAATAAATCAAAAATACATCTGGACAGGTGACCACACCCTTGATCTGAGAGGAGACCTTTCTGGTATCTTAGAATTTAAATCCCACAGATGCTCTGAAATAAAACGGATAAATGTTGAAAACACTCAGTAGGTCAGGCAGCATCTGTGAAGAGAGAGTGAACGTTTCTGGTTGAAAACCCATCCTCAGGACGGGGAAAGAGAGAAACCAATTTAGTCTCTTCCCCAGTTCCAGCGACGAGGGGTCTCCGACTTGGAACTACTCTGCTTCTCTCTCCACGGGTGCTGCCTGACCAGCTGAGTGTTTCCAGCATTTTCTGTTGTTATTTTGTTCTGCCAAAACCCACGATCGCAGTCAGTTGCGAACCTGAGAACACGAGCTAGTAGCAATTAACTGACGAATCGCTGGGTCTATTGTCTATTGTTACTAAATCAAATGTCACTCAGGGGATGCGGGTATTGCTAGTGCGGTCCAACCCTGAAAACCCGGGTGAAACTGACACGGGACTACTTGAGATCGCGCGGGAAATTCACACGTGGCCGACGTCAACACGCAGTCAATTTCGAAAGGGGGGGGGGGAGTCAATGGAGGGGAAAAGAAATAATAAATGTTTATACATATATGTATATGTTAGTATCGGAAGCGTGGAGCTCGGGGGTGGCATTGTTGATTGAGATGTCCGGGAAGAGGCGCTCGGACTTGGGGTGGTGATTTATTTGGGAGGTGGGTTTGAAAGAAAGGAGGGGGGAGGGGAGAGAGAGGGGGGGGGGGCGGTAGTGGGGGGGGTAGTGGCAAGGAGATAAAAGGCAGGGCTTGGTTGCAAACGCGCACACGTCCGGGCATTGAGGTCGGCGCAGATGTGCGCGGGTTGGAGAATGTGGCAAGAGATTAACAGAGGGTGGCCCCTGGTGCCAGCGAGGACGAGGGCGGCACGGAGCCGAGCGGAGCAACGGATGAGCAGCGGCCCCGGTCCATGTCTTTTTTCTCTTCGTTAGACAGTCGTGCACAATGGGAGGTGCGGAGACAATAGCACCGGCTATTTCCTAACGCAGCGCGGAATCTGAGAATTCTGCTGCCGGTTTAGTATTTGGCCGCATATATTTTATTATCCAGCGATCAATAATCGACTACTTTATATTTTTTTGTGTGTTTTTTTTGCATACGACTTAGTGCAAACACCAGATGTAAATGATGTTCAAGTATCACATCCGCATGGTTTGCAATGACCTGAAGGTGCTGGTTTTGATGAGATCTTTCGCGATGCAGAGGAGCGAGCAAGATTTGGAGACGGGCCGGAGAAGGGGAGGAGGTGGAAGAGGAGGAGAAGAAGAGGGAGCAGGAGGGGGAGGACGGCTGGCCAGATTGGGATGCGGCTGGCCTCCCTTTCCCAATTGCTCGTCCCGGTCCGACGAGGATTGTTACGGGTCGAACGGTGCCGGGGCTGGAGGAGGATACGACGACAAGGGGAGGAATGGTGCGCTCCAAACCGGCATGGACTCCGTGTCCCTGAGCAGCAGCGACAGTGGAATGAGGAGCCCTCTGTGCAGAATCTGTTTCCAGGGACCAGACCAGGTACAGCGAGGAGAAATGCTGAGATACCACATTCTGCTCACATATTCCTATCATTCTCAGCATAGCTACTGCATCTAACGCTCAGAGTTGTTAACAGAAGACTGAAATGACAAAGCTTGGGCATTATTTTGCAAACGGTTATTTGTTACAGATCTGTATTAAGATGTTATTTATTCCCGCGTGCGTAGACTAAGGGGCTACATAAGACGCCCAGGAATGATTAAAGGATTCATTGGTTTCTTCAGGTAAGGCACCATTAAAATTAGAGTCAGGGGAGATGATGTTAGGATTGACTTCACACAAAAGGGTGGTGGCAATTTGGGACTTTCCTCCCCACATATAAAAGAAAAGTAAATTAAATTGTAAAAACATTTTTTTTTCATTGGATGGTAGCACTGAGGGATATGGAGCAGGGGTGGAGAGATGAATTTAAGATGCACATCAGTCAAAATAGGAGAGGGAAGTAGGTCCGAATGGCCCCTTCCTAAACCAGTATCATCACGATTTTATAAAAGCATGGTGTTCATATCTTTTATAGATTACATATTAACATTACATGGAAAGCTGGTTGAACTCTGAGAAATGTGTTTGGTGCTTGCCTGCAATCAAAGGATGTTGTAAATGCACAGCAGGTTAAACAGCATCTAAAATGAAAGATCAGGCGTGCCTTTAACGGATAATGATGTGCCTGGGTTAGGGAGATCCTTATACAGGGAGGTCAAGAATTAGGTGTGTAGAGGGATGAAGTAAGGGGAAAAGCTGGCTGAAGATTGGAGTGTCCAGGAGAGACACTTGATGGTGACGTTGTTGGCTGTTAATGATGGAAGGCAATAGGCATTTTGTCCTTTATTGCCCAAAAGTCTTGTTGCAATAGTACAGGGCTTTAGTGAGACCATATCTGGTGGACTGTGCTGTTTTGGTCTCCAGATGCAAGGAAGGATATACTGGCCTTGGTGTGTAGATTGACAAGATTGATTCCTGGGTTAAAGAGGTCATGCATTAGGAGAGACGGACTAAAATTGGTCACAATCATTGGGTTTCAGAGGAATGAGAAGCAATCTCATTGAGACACTGGATTTTGGAAGGGATTTTACAGAATGGTTATAGACAGGCCGTTTTCCCCATGGCTGGAAAGTCTGCAACTGGAAGAAGGAGGGCATTGTCTCAGAATAAGGGGTCACTCATTCGGCAATGAGAATGATAAATTCTTTCATTCAGAGCTGGTGATTCTTTACAGTTCTTCCACACAGAGGAGAGGTTTGCTTGGGTGTAACATTTATCTGAAACCAACCCAAACACGGGCAAGCTGAACCTGAACTTGGCCAGCACATGAGGGCATAATCTGAACCAGATGTGTATAGTTGGGTGCTGAGGGGTTTAGGTTGGGAGGGTCTAGAAGGATGGGTGGTCGTTGTACTGGCACAGGGCTTCACCTTGGGTTTCACTGTCGGCACTGCCCTTGCCTGTCTGATTGACTCGGTTTCTTCATGCTCTTGCATACCATTTCAGAGAGCTCCCTACCTCAATATGTACACACACACATACACACATATATGCCACCACCTTATAATGAAGTTAAATAGTGACAGTTTGCCTGTCCCACTGAGTTACTCCTGGATTTTGTGTCTATCTTTGGTGTAAACCAACATCTGCAGTTCCTTCCTACACAGTGACAGTTGTTAGTTTGGTTGTAAATCTGACCTGAACACAAGGATTTTTCATTTTCTTCAAAGCTGCCCCAAACTTTGGGCCCCATTGTGCTTGGATCAAATAGCCAGAGAAGAGGGCTCCAGATGCTCAGTTACTGAATACTAATTAAAATCGATAGATTTTTGGACACAAAGGGAATTGGGGATATGGGGATCAGAGAGAAAATGGATGAAGTAGAGGATCGGCTGTGATCTTATTGAAAGGTGCAAGAGGCTCGAGGGGCTAAATGGTGGAATTCTGTATTTTATTTTGTTGAAGGTTGTTCAAGAGGCAGATCAGGTCCTGTCCCCTGAACGGGTGCTGAGACACTACCTAATTAAAAAAAAAAAAGTTTGATCACGGTTCCGTGAGATTATATCAAATATACTGCCTGGTGAGTTAAAATATTTTGTGATGATTCTATCGTTATTAATGCCTCACTTTGAGAGTGATCGTTCACCATGTACATGGACGGTTAGAAAATGAATTAAAACTTATTTCAGTGCTGCAATTAGCATTATGAAGTTTAGCTGATGGTTCTAATCCCCTGGAATTGTGCTCTCTGTTTATGAGTTGCATTTGCTGCTTAGTAATGGTGCCCCATATGGGGGGGGGGGGGGGGGGGAGGCAATTTTAACTTAATCGCCAAAGGGCAAATCCACGGGATTAGGTGAAATATGGATTTTACTACTCTGTCCCTTGTGGAGAGTGAAATTGGACAGGGTGCAAAACCAGTGCTACACATGATCAACTTCCGAACAGACGGGCAATTACTTGGTTAAAATCTGTACATCTCACAGACGTGAGACATCTGCCTCTCGGTTTACAGGTGAGCTGGAACATTCAGTGATGTCCAGCTACCCGGCCTGTGGTTGCACTCTCATTCTCAATAACTCGTGTAACCTGAGGACCAGTGGTTATTCTGATGCTAGGACAAGATATCCTCTTCGGTTATTGTCTGTTAGTGACGTTAGTAAACATGGTGGGCAGATTTCCTGTGGTTGCTATTTCCAGCAAAGTTGGAGGTGTAGTTTAAATGCGAGGGTGAAAGCTTGACCTGAGTGTCAGCTGAATGGGGATTTCTTTGTCAGATTTCATTTTATGGGTAACAGCATGCTCAGCAATGGTAAATAGTAATGTTTGATTCTGTAGAGAATGAGGTGAAGGTGTTGTCAACTTTATCATTAATGTGAACTTGATGGTAGATCCCGACTGGCGGAAATGCATATACTACAAATAGCAGTCTTGACATTAGCATATTTTTGCTTCTGCATTAATTGACAGGATGTGGCTTTCACTGGCTAGGCCCCACATTGTTCCTTGCACTGAGTGGTTTGCTGGGTCAGCGCACAGTCGAGCTCGTTGCAGTGCGACTGGAGTTACGCTTAGACCCAGACTGGGTAAAGGGGCTAAGTCCTTTAGAGAGCGCGGAAGGGGGGGGGGGGAGAAGGAGTGGAGACGCTTTTAAGAAGTATAATAACGTTTAGTGGGCATTTTCCCTGGTCCTGAAAACTCCAATAAGCCAATCAAAATTCCCGGTCAGCAAAGGAGATTGCCTACGGCTGCCCTCGACTGCCTGTAACTAAATAGCGACCCCACTCCACTGCGCTACGAGTTAAAAAGAACCATGCCGACCAATTTTTATTCGCGGAAAATATTTCAACATGCTGAAAAATCTTCCGAAACCTATCTGAGGCCGCGAGTATTCGGGAACTTCCCTCGAGCATGAAGGAGAGTTCAAGTGACTCAGGCCTCCTCCCACATCCCAAAGATGGACAGGCTGGTAGGTGATCAGTTATTATAGTAAGAGAATGTAATAATATTACTTGTCCAGTAATTTAACAACTGTGCCAAGTGGTTCAAGCCCCAGTCTCGGGACTCAAGCCGAAAAAATTAGGCTGTCACTTCAGCGCATGCCATCTTAAGGCTAACGTGTTTAACTCAAAGCACCTTCTGCCTACTTTTGTAGATGAAACATATCCCACAGTCACCATTTCAGAGAAGAGTAGGAAGGTTTTCCTGACAGTGTCCTGGGCATTATTTATCCCTGAACAAATATCTACTCATTTCTGTTTCTGGGAACTTGCTGTGCACAGACTGTGACAATAGTGACTGTACTTCAAACTGTGTAGAGCTTACTAAGACTGTGGAACGCTCTATAGAAATGCATGTCTCTTCTGAAGATTGTTGTGAGGAACAAAAAAAGCATTTTATTTTATTATGTTCGACCTATTTGCACTGTGTGAGTGGATTAAGACAACATGCGTCTCTTTGCACTGCACATCTCGTATGTGTATGTGACGAATAAACTTGACTTGACTTGACTTTTCTTGAAGATCTGGAATAAGTCAAATTCAGGTTTGGAAACAAATGTCTCCACTTATGTCTAATTGTAGAGAAGTTGGACCATCCTATTTAACTCTGCTGAAAGTGAATCTGTACATTTTGCTTCTTGGGTTTAGAGAAATTCTAATTTCTTATCACCTGCAGTGGACTTTACCAGCAGCATACTCCGAGAACCATATCTCAATACTGCAGAGGAAGGAGCTTTTCTGCTTATCATGTCTGTGCTGCCCAGAGATTTGTAAATATTTCCTTTTAATATTATAGGATTGGCAGTTGTAATAAAATGGCTGCTAAATTGTTTCCAGCCACCCCATGCAACTTAGCCCCACAGTTGCATTTTGGCTCATAGAACCATGAGGTCAGAATTAGAGGAGTGTACAGATCTCAAAGGACTAAAACTGGAAGGTAGACAAAAATGCTGGAGAAACTCAGCGGGTGCAGCAGCATCTATGGAGCGAAGGAAATAGGCAACGTTTCTGGCCGAAACCATTCATCAGTCTGAAGAAGGGTTTCGGCCCGAAACATTGCCTATTTCCTTCGCTCCATAGATGCTGCTGCACCCGCTGAGTTTCTCCAGCATTTTTGTGCACCTTCGATTTTCCAGCATCTGCAGTTCCTTCATAAAGGACTAAAACTGGAGATGGGTACACAGGGAGAGATAATGCCATGGAGAGATTGAAAATGTCCAGGGTTGGAGTGTTTAATGAAGATCTACAATAGCAAGCACAGGAGAATGGGAGCACGGAATTTGGTGCAAACTATGACAGAAGGGATGATCACCTTGTTGGGGCTATACTATAGGCCCCCAAATAGTCAGCAGGTATTAGAAGAACAAGTATGCCAGGAGATTCCAGGGAGCTGCGAGACGAATACGGTTGTCATGTTGGGGGATTTTAACTTTCCAATGTAGATTGGGACTGTCATAGTGCCATGGGCTTAGACGGGTGGAATTTGCCACATGTGTTCGGGAAAGGTTCCTCAGGCAATGTGCAGAGGGCCCTACAAGGGTGAGGGCAAAACTTGAACTACTTATAGGAAATTGGGAGGGGCAAGAGACTGAAGTGTCCATGGCCGGCCCTTTTGGCACCAGCGACCACTGTTCTATTAGCTTTAAAATAGTTACGGATAAAGACAGGGCAGGCCCACAAGTTAAAATTCTAAATTGGGGCAAGGCCAAGTTTGATGCTAGTACACAGAATTTGCTAACGTTGATTGGAGAAGGTTGTTTGTGGGCAAAGGAACATCCGGAAAGTGAAATGCTTTTAAATGTGTGATGACAGGAGTTCAAGGCATGCAAGTTCCTGTTTGAGTGAAGGGCAAGGCAGGTAGGTGGGAGTAAGGAAGCTTGAACAATGAGAGAAATTGGTCTGGAAAAAGGGGACATGGGACAAGTATAGGCATCAGGGATCAAGTGTATCCCTGGAGGGGTTTCGGGAACCGAGGGGCATACTTAAGAAGGAAATAAGAAGAGCAAAAAGGGGGCCGGAGGTAGTTCTGCTGGAAAATTCAAATAAATATTGTAAGTCCATTAAGGGAAAGAGGGCAACATTTTGTTCCTCGTGTGACGGCACCAGTGGGATAAATCACTCTTGTTCCTGTGCAAGAAATGAGGGGTTCAGTGGACACACCTACTCCTGTAGAATGAGCTTGAGAGGTTGAATGGCCTCTTCGTGTTCTTGTGCAAAACACCTTACTTTCCAAATTCAGTCTACCCTTTATAATTCTGCTTCTGCTTGTCAAAGGTTATACACATTATAATGTTTGTGCAGTCATTTAAGAATGGGTTAATTGCACAAAACATATGAATTGCTGAAAATGGAGTTACATGGGTAAAAACCCATAAAGACACCTGAATTAGGATTCGATTGATTTTTTTTTTGTTAGTTACCATTTGTAATCGGCAGAGAATCAAAATGAATTGTCCTTTATCCTTAGTTCTATACAATTATAGACAATTACTGGTGATTGCGATTGAAACTTGCTTTGTCTGGCACTTCGTTTTAATGTAAACTCTGAGCACCAAACACTTGGTAGGAGGAGAGCATTGCAGAGTTGGTGGGGCCTTCCTCTTGCTGTATGGATCTGTGTGCTCTCTCTGGTGAATATAAATGATCCCACATCTGCTACTTTGAAGCTGACACCCTGACCATCATTCATCCCTTAGTCAACATTGGTCAAAACCACTACTTAAGGCACATTGGCCTTTTCTATGTTGGAATATTGGCCTAGTCCTATGTATTAAGCTTGAGTCGCATAACCTCTTGCTGTATAAACAGTTAGAATGACAACATTTTGTTCCTCATGTGACGGCACCAGTGGGATAAATCACTCCTTGTTCCTGTGCAAGAAATGAGAGGAGTTCACTGGATACTCCTACTCCTGTAGAATGAGCTTGAGAGGTTGAATGGTCTCTTCGGTTTTTTTTTTGTGCAAAACAACTTACTTTTCCAATTCAGTCTACCCTTTATAACTCTGCTTCTGCTTGTCAAGGGTTTAACACAGTAATGTTTTGCAGTCATTTAAGAATGGGTTAATTGTACAAAACACATAAATGGATGAAAATTGAGTTACATGGGGTGAAAATGCTTAAAAGACCCAATTTAGGATTCAATTGATTTTTTTGTTATTTACTATTTGCAATTTACAGAAAATCAAAATGAATTGCCTGTTATCCCTATGTGTAGGAAGGAACTGCAAATGCTGGTCTCGACCCGAAACGTTACCCATTCCTTCTCTCCAGAGATTCTGCCTGTCCCGCTGAGTTGCTCCAGCATTTTGTCACTGTCTGTTATCCCCAGTTCTATATAATTATAGACAATTACTGGTGATTGCGACTGGCAAAGTTTGAAACTTCCTTTGTCGGCACTTCATTTTAATGTCAACTCTCAGCACCACACACTTTAGTTTAGTTTAGTTTATTGTCACGTGCACTCAGGTACAGTGAAAAGCTTTTTGTTGCGTGCTATCCAGTCTGTGAAAAGACTATATATGATTATAATCGTGGTGTCCACATTGTTGAGATACAAGATAAAGGGAATAACGTTTAGTGCAAGATAAAGTAGAGTAAAGTTCGATCAAAGATGTTTCAAGGGTCTCCAATAAGGTAGACAGTAGCTCAGGACCACTCTCCAGTTGGTGATAGGATGGTTCAGTTGCCTGATAACAGCTGGAAAAAAACTGTCCCTGAATCTGGAGGTATGAATTTTCACACTTCTGTACCTCTTGCCTGATGGGAGAGTGGAGAAGAGGGAATGTCCAGGGTGAAACTCGTCCTTGTTTATGCTGCTGGCCTTGCCGAGGCAACATGAAACCAAGGCACTGGTAGGAGGATGTTGAAGATCCAATATGGCTGGGCTGCATGCTAAACGAGGGAAGAAAAGATCTGGGGACTGTGAACTGGCATAATCTGAAGTGCTTAGAGGTGGCAATGGCACAGGAAGAGTTTGGGATGGGGAGAAAGGAACTAACATAAGGTGTTTCCCAGGAGGTTGCCAGTCACTCAGGTGTTGTAAAAAGCCCAAGGAGTGAGCAAATAGCACAGGGAAGATGAATTGCACCTCGGGACCAGCCGGGAGATGGAGCTGGCGGCAAACCAACTCCAAGAGACTTGACTAAACTGGTAATTTTTTGTTAAGTCCACACTTTGGAATTATTTGGCCTTTGCAATTAATTGATTTGTTGGCTTGTGTGAAGGACAAACAAGCCAGGGAAATAAATAGAAATAAGTTGTCAGACACCGAATAGAAGCGCAGAAGGATTTTTGGAGTGAGACACAAAATGCTGGAGTAACTCAGCGGGACAGACAAGGATTTTGGAATGGATGGATAAGGTAATTAAAGGCCACAAACAAATACTGGTTCTTATCAGTCGAGGCATAGAATACAATAGTGGGGAAGCTATGTTGGAATTGTATAAAATATTCCCATATATAAGATTGAGAGCTGAAAAGCCTTAATACTCTTTTTGGCTAACGTGAATAAAATGGGTTGAATGGTACCCGGTGATGATAGCTGGAGCAGTGTGTGACTAGAAACCCAAAGGCCCCTTGTCAGAGGCTGAAAGAGACCGAGTAATCATTTTTAATGAGGAACTTCATTCTGAGGGGAGTGCAGGCTACACAACATTTGTGTATGTTTGACCTCGGCCTGTATGGCTCTGTTCCAGCTACTGTTTTTGTGGTTCTGCTTCATATCAAGTGAGAGGTGGCTTCAGAACAGTCTTTCTGTACTCTTATTATCGAATAGTACAAAAGTTTGGTTTTAAATGCACAGACCAGTTTTGTTTTCAAGTGAGAGTTAGATTTAGCTCTTCGGGCTAAGGGAATCAAGGGATATGGGGGGAAAGCTGGAACAGGGTACTGATTTTGGATGATCAGCCATGATCACCATTCATAGCAAAAGGATTTGAGTATAGGAGCAGGGAGGTTCTACTGCAGTTGTACAGGGTCTTGGTGAGACCACACCTGGAGTATTGCGTATAGTTTTGGTCTCCTAATCTGAGGAAAGATATTCTTGCCATAGAGGGAGTACAGAGAAGGTTCACCAGACTGATTCCTGGGATGTCAGGACTTTCATATGAAGAAAGACTGGATAGACTCGGTTTGTACTCGCTAGAATTTAGAAGATTGAGGGGGGATCTTATAGAAACTTACAAAATTCTTAAGGGGTTGGACAGGCTAGATGCAGGAAGATTGTTCCCGATGTTGGGGAAGTCCAGAACAATGGGTCACAGTTTAAGGATAAGGGGGAAATCTTTTAGGACCGAGATGAGGAAAACATTTTTCACACAGAGAGTGGTGAATCTCTGGAATTCTCTGCCACAGAAGGTAGTTGAGGCCAGTTCATTGGCTATATTTAAGAGGGAGTTAGATGTGGCCCTTGTGGCTAAAGGGATCAGGGGGTATGGAGAGAAGGCAGGTACAGGATACTGAGTTGGATGATCAGCCATGATCATATTGAATGGCGGTGCAGGCTCGAAGGGCTGAATGGCCTACTCCTGCACCTACTTTCTATGTTTCTATCCCATGACCAGCCCTTGGCTTTAGTTCACAAAAGTTGAAGTCAGTACTCTTGTGCAGTGCTGAGATGGTGCTGCACTGTTTGTTTTTACTACACACACATAAACACAAACAAACACATCACCATAATACAAAATAAACAAATATTCTTAAATATTAAATTACTATTTCCCCATCCTTATTGAGGATACATTCCACCCCCGCGGTGCCCAGCGGTCCCGGAAATCCCCCAGGGCGCCCATGGACTGCGCGTAGTCCCTTTCTATTAACACCCGGGTGCGGACGTAACCCCGGAAAAGGGGCAGGCAGCGGCTCAAGTGCTACACTGTCAGGATGTACACTGTAGCCACAGTAGTGCTGACTGTACATCGAACTGTAGGAGGGACCATGCCCATGGAGTGTCGCAGTGTTGATGGGACAGTCTTGATTGAGCGTTGCACTCTTGGTTGGAGGCGCCATCTTTCGGATCAGCTGCTAAGTTGAGGTCCTGCCTTTTCTTAGGTGTGTGAGAACCTCTAAAGAACCACTTGAAGGAAAAGTTTCACAGTTCCTTATATCCCCACAGCTTCAGTCATTGATTAATCAAGATCACTAAGTCGGCTTTTAACCTCCCCTCCATTGTTTCTGGGATCTCGCTGTACAGAAGCAGGCTGCCCCGTTTTCCCATTCCAAAAGCGTAGGCGTTTTGTAGCGTGCGGAAGTGCGGAGCATTTTGATGTGACCCAAGGGTGTGAATGATGCTATAGAAATGCTAGTCTGCCTTTCTATAAGCAGATGAGCAGAGTGTGGATGAATAGCTCACTCTAGATGCTTCTGGAGAAACTAAGGGTTGGCAGTCAGTTTTATTGTGTTGTCACTACCCCTTTAAATGATTGATTAATTATGGTTGGATTGGGATTAGGGAAGACAATCTAGATAAGGCCAATGGAAAGCTCAGGCGCATTTCAGTGCCCCCTTCTTTATCACTCACCAAACTCCGCACTCAACCGCTGCCCAGAAATGTGATGCTGCGTGTAATGTGGAGTGTTTGATGGCATCAGACGGGACTGCAATGTATGCCATCCTTGATTAGCCAGACAGCCCTCATTGTCTGCACCGACACATGAAGAGTGCCTGTTTTGTATTCGATCCCAGTGGAGGTGGGTGGGTAGTGAGGAGAATAAATCTCACCAAAAAAGATCAAGATAAGTGTGTTGCTCGGTGTGATCTCATCCAAAGAGTATTTTTTAATGTAGTGTGAGAATAACAAGGCTGGAATGATTCAGGATCCCTGTGGGGTTGTCATCTGTAATTGTGCCATCTAGAAAGGATAATAATAGACTCGATGTACGTGTGGGCTGTGTTATCACTGTCGATGTGGATCAGTGTGCTCCGAGACATGTTGGAGACGACAGGAGCAACACGGTTCAGCTCCACCTCAGGAAACAAAAGTGGAATCTGCACCATTCAGTTAGTTGGTGTGTATCAGTGTGCCTCCGTGTGTAGCACTCCTCCTTGAGTCAGAAGGTTGCAGCTTCAAGTCCCACTCCAGAGACCTGAGCTTCATTGTACAGGGCTGAGAGAATGCTGTGCTGCTGGAGGGCAACTGCTGCACCGTTGGAGCAGTTGTTTTTCAGAATGAGCCATTAAACATATCTTCCTTCTCAGATGGGGATTAATGATCCTCTGGCTGCTATTTGAAATGAACAAGAGAGTTCTCCCTGGTCCTCTTTCACAATCTTGTTTTGAAAAGAAACAGATTATCAGGTCATTTCCTCACTGCTGTTTGTGGGAGCTTGCTGGGTCCAAATTGGCTGCCACGTTTCACACATTGCACCAGTGACTGAGCTTCAGTGAGGCATCATTGACGGGCTGTGACACAGTTTGAGGATGTGATGAAAAGGTGAGCAGTGATTGTGACCCATTACTTTGCTGTGTGTGGCGCAGATAAGGAGGCCGTCGCTTCTCCCTGGCCCCAAGGCGTGTGTGAGTGACCTGCTGTTTATTGTGTCTGCCTTTGTCTTGCAGGGTGATCTGCTGAGCCCCTGTCGCTGCGATGGCTCTGTGCGTTGCACCCACCAGCCGTGCCTAATCCGCTGGATCAGTGAGCGAGGCTCATGGAGCTGCGAGCTCTGCTACTTTAAGTACCAGGTCTTGGCCATCAGCACCAAGAACCCCCTGCAGGTCAGTCGCCGGCGCTCACTGGCATGTAGGGCAAAAGAAACGGGTCTTTGACGCATTTCTTGTGTGGCGATAGTTGTTTCCAGCTTGGCCTCTCCATGACAGATCACGGCTTGAGTAGGGGTACATCCCATTTTACAGCACTTCATGTGCGGTGACCTACAGCATTACAGACCAAAGTTGGGATAAGGGACTAGTCTCAACAGTTCCTTCGTCCTGATGGCTGAATGGCCTCCTCCTGTGCCATCAGTGTCTATGTGCACTACAGCCCCAGACGACAGCATCAATCCTGATGGAGTTACCCCTTGATGTTCCAGTGCTACTCCTCCCTAAACCCTTTCCCACCTCCCATCCCCCCCCCCCCCCCACCCCACGCATGGCAAGTAGTGACCTAATATCCGTGGCTCTTCTGCGCATCCTGATGGTAATGGGAAGAACTACAGAGCGAAAGGAAGGAGGTGGGGTGGGGGTGAGGGGGTGGTCAGGGTTTACCAGCATGAGCTCCTGTTTTTGCGCAGCATCAGGTGGGAGCTGCTTGCAGGCTGCGGCAACTCCCGGTCAGAAAGATAGGAATGAGATGAAGGGAGTGGGGAGGGAACCCGTTCCCCAGCCTCAACTACCTTTTACTGACTGCAGTTCTGGCAGCGGATCGGTGGCATACTATCATAGCAGCTGTTGAAGAGCATGAACATTTTGTTTTAAAGTTGGGAAAGGGGGGTGCAGGGCAATTACTAAAATGCCCCTGAAAAGTCAAAAGATTGCCACGCATTGGAGTTCCAGCACATTGTGCCACCGAGCCACAAACCTGTAATTACCACACTCGGTGCCTGAGCCATGTTCTCTGCCAACAACGCACTAATGCAGCACACCAGCACTGTAAATAAAGATAACTGTATTCAGCTCTCTCTTTCTCGCTTACATTTCGGGGAGATACAATATGATCTTGGGAGATTTGCTGGTACCTGTAGTTGTATTACTATGTCATAATCGCAGCAGGTTGCCGAAAATTTTCAACATGTTGAAAATCCAGCGGCGACCAGAAAAAGGTACGACTCTTTGGGCCATTACTCACCACCAAACAGACTTTACCCCGAAACATGTTGAAATTTTTCGGCAACCTGCTTGACTGACGGGTGCCGGCAAGTCGCTGAAAAAATTGCGTAAGTGGGACAGGCCCTTTAATTTCACAAACAACTTTTTTGCTGTTCAAAACAATCTGCCGAGAATGTGACACTGCCTCACAGACCTGAGACCAGGGACAGTGGGGTCTCTTCCACAGTGCATGCATGAATGACAGCTTCCGGCCCACACCCACAGCGGAGTGCAGTGTGAACTCCAAAAGTTCCTGGAAAACCGCTTGAATGTGATTGGAAAGAGAGGAGGGATGTGGTGGGATGCAAAGTGCGACAGAGATTAGATAGAGAAAGAGAGGGGATAGAGGGGAGATAAATGGGGAGGGGATGATAGAAATGGGTTTAAAGGCGGTGGGCAAAAGATGGAGAGGGCTTCTGACTTCAATTGATGCCAGCATCTTGTTAGTGAACAGGCAAACCTGCCCTGCATTGGCAACATAGCTGTGCTGCGAATGTTGGCAAAGATTTGCTGTTGACGAACTGCAACATAGACAAAGTAACAGACAGATGAGAGGGATTCAAGGAATACTAAGTGTGCCTAGTCTGCAGAGAACATTTCATCTGTTCCCAGTTATTAACTTTGTTTTTCTAACCACCCCACCAGGGGACCTCAAGTGCAATTTCACAGGCATCAGCTGCCCTTAGGTACTTGCCCTGCTTGCTCACTCATTCTTTATGGATAGTGCAGTGGATCAGTGGGTAGCCCTGCTGCCACACGGCTTCAGAGACCCACGTTCAATCTAACCTATGGTGCGGTCTGTGGAGTTTGCGGTGTCCCTGTGACCAAATCGTTTTCCCCCGGGTGCTCTGGTTTCCTCTCACATCCCAAAGACGTGCTGATTGGTAGGTTAAGTAGCTGTGCTGAATTTCCCCGAGAGTGTATGTGAGGCGTAGAATCTTGGGGTGGGTGACGGGGTGGGCGGAGAATATAATGTGATTAGTATAGGATTAGTATAAATGGATGCTTGATAGGTGGTGCGGACTAAGTAGGCCGAATGGCCAAATTCCATTCTGTATAATTCTGTCGCAATCCTAGGTGGCAGTTAGGCTGTTTAATTCTGGGTGGTGTCGCCTGATCCTATGGCTCTCCCGGCTTCTCCACACATTTAGTTTCCAGCAGAGAGTGTTGGGGTGGGGAGCTGGGGGCAGGAAGGTGATTAGAAAGTCAGTGGATTTAACAGAACCGATCTATTCAGCCTAGGGTTCCTCTGTTACACAAGGGCTACAGGGCAGGATGACTGTGAGGGGGAGTGCTTCCCTATGGGAGCGGCTGTACAAGGGATGACTGAACTATGGGAGAGGCAGTATGAGGAAGGGTGTCAGAGGCAACATTTTGGACACAATTTTAATCCAGGGCTCCACCAGCCCCCCTGGCTATGCATGGGTATTAAAAATGCACGTCACGATTTGTAGAAGAACATGGACATTCT
Source organism: Amblyraja radiata (assembly GCF_010909765.2). NCBI lineage: Eukaryota > Metazoa > Chordata > Chondrichthyes > Rajiformes > Rajidae > Amblyraja > Amblyraja radiata. The sequence continues at coordinate 7,938,627 of NC_046001.1, forward strand.
CCATGCTGACTGTAAGGCAATAGCCAACAACCTGGTCATTTATTGAATTCTTGCTTGAGGGAGCTTGCTAGGCGCAAAGTGTCCACGCATTTTCCTTCACTCTGTATGGCTGTGAAGTATTTTTGGGATACGCTGTGCTCATCAAAGTCGCAATAGAAATGCAAATTAAAGCCCAGTTGAACTTGGCAACACAGCAAACACACGCAGTCTTAGTGTGTGAGAGGGCAGGAATACCAAGAGAGAGGATCATGTGGCTGAGATCACGCAAGCATTGTCAAGCAACTTCAGCCGCTGTAGCATGAGGTGGCAGCACATAGGATCACTGGCTCGCACCGTATCAACCTTTTGGTCTCTTGCATGCAATCCTGCACCTTCTGTCAGCTCTAAGTGGCATTGTACTTTAATTGGGCACCATCTCTGCTTAGAACCCCCTCACCCAAGCAAGCGATGGACCATTCACCAAATGTAACACCAGTGTCTTTCATTGGAGATGAGCTTCAGCCTCTGGAGTCCAGGTGCCACTTCCTTCAATGGACTGTTAAAGAGGGCAGCTACAATGTTCCTTGTTCATTAACTAGAAGATATTACTCCAAGGCTGCAATGTGAGATGCAGCAACTGGGACCAGTCTCCGTTTCTCCTGCTTGGTCAGCATGAATCTGATGGGCCAAATAGCTGCTTCTGCCCAATAGATCCCTCTTGCACTGATTATTTGTAATTGTCCCAGTCAGGCAGAAGCTTCTTGTAAAGGAATTCCTCATCCTGTGTGTATTCGTGGAACTTCTGATAATGTGAAGAGATTCCCTGGAGGCTAGATGGAAGGCTGGAGAAACTTATTGAATTCGTGCAATCCTTCCAACCATAGTCCCCTGAACTTCCCCTGACCTCTATCCCAACAAACTGCCACTCCCTGCTGAGCAGTTCATTCAAGGCTCAATACCACCATCTTGCTTGGTTGTTGGCGTGTGGATTGCATATGATGACAACTGCTTCTCCAATGGAATTACTGTTATAGAAGAGCAAGTGTGTAAGCTGCCTGCGGGAGCTCACAGATTTCCTTCTGGGATTCTGGTGTCCCATTCCATTTTGAAAGACCTTGCGCTAAACATTGCCACACCCATGCCATGGCAGGTGTCTGATACTGCATAGCAGGCACTACAACTGCCGCTTGTCGTGGGACAGTCTCAGCTGCAGCTGAGGCTAACTTTCTGGGTGCTGTCGCATTGGGCTTGTCTCTGTCCAACTTCCCAGTGTGCTGAATTTGGTTGTGGGTCATCTCTGTGGAGCAGCAGAGCCAAGTTCCTGTGCTGAGGGCTCCAGACAGATTCATAGAACATAGAAGAGTGCAGCACAGGAGCAGGCCCTTCGGCCCACAATGTCTGTGCCAAACATGATGCCAAGACCAATTCTTCTGCCTGAACATAATCCATATCCCTCCATGTTCTGCATATCCATATGCTTATCTAAAAGTCTCTTAAATGCCACTATTGTATCTGCCTCCACCACAACCAGAGTTGCTGCCTTACAGACCAGAGACTCAGGTTCAATCCTGACTACGGATGCTTGGCTGTATAGAGTTTGTACATTCTCCCCGTGACCATGTGGGTTTTCTCCGGGATCTCCGGTTTCCTCCCATACTCCAAAGACGTACAGGTTTGTAGGCTAATTGGCTTGGTATAATTGTAAATTGTCCCTAGTGTGCGTAGGATTGTGTTAATGTGCGGGGATCGCTGGTCGCTGCAGACTGAATGGGCCAAAGGGCATGTTTCCGCGCTGTATCTCTAAACTAAACTAAACTAAACCACCCCTGGCAGCACGTACCAGGCACTCACCACTCTGCTCGTTGCACTACGTTTTTCCATGAGAAGTCACAACTGTCCACGCAAGGTCGCAATCTGGCTCACAGACTCCTTCTTGGTCTTCCAATAAATCTGCCGTGGACATATGTAACTTGTGTCAGTGATTCCTGCTCAAATAAAAATGTGTATTTGCTGAGATCTGATCCCTCGGCGTTGGAGCACAGCTGGAAACCATTCGACCACCTGCCAGACAGACAACTTGCTCCTCATCATTTCCTGTGACTCACTTTAATAGTTATCCCTTAAATAACATCCCAGATAATATCTTGTTGGTAATCACATTGCTATTTGTGGAATTTTTCCGTGCACAAATTGGCTGCTGCAATTCCTGGCTGCAACTCAGATGTCAACCTCCTGCCACAGTTAACCATTCCAGAGTCAACTGGATCCTCTGGTGCAATCCAGTATGCAACAATAGATGGGAAGATTTTGATTTCAGATCTGGCTTCCTTTCATCTTGCTAAGCTCTCTCTCAAATCGGGGCCGGATTTCATGGGCTTTGGATTCCCACCAGTGCAGGCATACTACAGCTGATTTTATTGCCAATATGAACGCATTGTTGGGATCATCAGGATAGATGGAGCAATGCTGTTGAACACATCACTTCACGTCCCTGCACAGTGAATAACCATCGACCCGCTTGGCTAAGTTGCAAACATTCCACATTAAAAACATTGCCACCTGGAGACTTCTGCCAAGCACATGGGTCACATTGCCGTCTGCTCATCTTGTTGGATCCTCGTTCAAACAACCCCTTTCTTGCTCTGGCCCTTCCACAGAATAATGATGAACATCACGTACTAAAATTTGGCCTTGCCGATCTTTCTTTCGCGCTTATTTGTGACACCTCGTCATGCCCAGCAATACTTTGGGCCTTGCCAACCACTGATTTATTTTAGTTTGCGATCTTCCATCTGGATGTGCTTGGGTTATCTCGGTCAGATTTTAGATCTTCTAAAAGCTCAGTTCTTGGGGTTTTGTGACAGAGAAATTGTGGGCAGTACCATCTCTCCTCAGGATCAAAATGTCATAGATGCACGTCCAGTGCAGAGACTCGAGCATAAAAATCCAATCTGACCATTAAAGTGCTGGGACTGAAGGAAGCACGGCCTTTGACCACCAGTCCTTTGATAATGACCCTGTAAAGCCCCTAGTGTTTTGTTTTAGTAAAAATGCTAAATAAATGGAGGTTGCTGTTGTCCTTTGGATGAAATGCTAAACCAAGGCCTTTCTGATCTCTTAAATGGATGTAAAGGATCTTGCAATCACTACTATGAAGAATTCTCAATGTCCTAGGCCAATATTTGTCTTTTTGCCTACCTCCCTAGAACACATTGTCTCATCTTTATAAGATAGTGATTTGTAGGAGCATGCTGTGCATAAATTGGATGCCACCTTTCCTACATTACTAAAATTATTTCAGTGACTGTGAGGTGCTCCTGAGGTTGTGAAAGACATCATAAATTCAAGTCTCTCTTTCAGATATTTGTGAAGTATATCATGTGTACATGAAAATTGCATAGTTAGTTTGCAGTGTACTTTTGGGTCCATGGGATATCCATCTTCTCAATTCCTCCTGAGTTTGCGCTATTTCTTGTGTTGCCTTTGCTCCATCAAGGACTTAATATAATCAGTTCCGCCGAGCTGAGTGGCTCTCCCAATAAAATAATGTCCCGCACACTTTCATCTCGGTCCCTGGCGGAATGCCTGGGGAAATCAGTGCAAGTAGGTCCCTTCTCTTCTCAGGGGCATCGAGATTTGTAAAGAGGTGCTGGACCTTGTTCTTGATCCTGCTGCTCTCTGCATGCCATTTATTGCAGGTTCTGTGACGGTGCCATAGATAGCACGACTGGAGATGCTGAATAAAGTCTAAGCAATGCTCATCCGTCCCTCAAACTGTGCTTGATTGATCATTTCTAGGACACGGCATGTCAACGTGTTTCAACTGTTCCACCGCTCAGCGGATGTTTGCACTGGTCAGTGGGTTTTGGGGTCGCGACATAATCACCAAAGACTGAGTGGACTTTGTGCTGAACCTCTTGGCTGGCAAGGCTGGCATTTTATGGCTCTCCCTCAAACAGGTTAGACATTGTAGTCAGGAGTAAGTGAGTAGGGGTCCACAGGGGGAGTTTGGTTTGGTGTTCCAGGAACACCTTGGGTTGTCATTGGTAAAACGGGTATGTAGATGTACAAGATTGGGTTCACATTATGATTTTTCCGTTCCTTCCCACTCTTCAGTCCCTCTCCAAAACCCACCCACCCTTCCTGCTGGAATAGCCTAGTGTCCCTCCATATTGGCCTGCAAGAAGAGTAGAGACCTGAGCAAGGTAGCAGGGAGCTGGTGGCACCCATGCTCTGTGCCCACAGCGTGTCTCAATACCGATAATGTTTTTATTATTACTTATTTACAGGATGTGGGTATTTATTCCACAGCCCTCACTGTGTTTTTTGAACTGAGAGGCTTCATGACCACTTTGGGATAGTTAAGAGTCAACTACATGAGTATGTCTGAACCAGGTATGGGCAGCAGATTTCCTTCCCAAGAGCACATCGTTTAACCAGGCAAATAAACTTGACATTTCACAATGATTCAACAGTTTTACGCCCACCACCAGCAATCTGTCTTGTTTTATTCCAAATCTGTCTGAAGAAGGGTTTTGACCCGAAACTTCACCCATTCCTTCTCTCCAGAGATGCTGCCTGTCCCACTGAGTTACTCCAGCTTTTTGTGTCTATCTTCGGTTTATACCAGCATCTTCAGTTCCTTCATACACACCAATGAATTTGTTAACTAGGTTTAAATTTCCCACCTGCTGCAGTGAAATTTGCCTGTGACCTTATAGTTTCTTCTGGGTGCTCCAGTTTTCTCCCACATCACAAAGACATAAGGTTTGGTATGTTAATTGGCTGCCTTAAAATTACCCCAAGTATGTAGGTGAGTGGTAGAATCTGGGGGAGATGGGGGGAGTTGATGGGACCGTGGGGAGAAAAATATAGTGTTTATGGGTCAGTGTGGGCACAGTGGGCTGAAGGGCCTGTTTCCATGCTGTATATATAGCTCTGACTCAATACTTCCAAGTCAAGATGATGTGCAACTTGGTGGGAAAATTGCAGAAGGTGGTGTGTGCCTACTTCCCTTTAAGGGGCCTGCCGAGATTGAGGTGGAGGAGAGGCAGGGGGATGATTTGCTGTCAAATCTGTGCTGCCTTGTGTCTGATAGTTCCTTTATTCCCACACATGGTTCATTCACTTCTCTGACTTTTGCTGCCCAGCACCAAGTGTGTGTAAATATGTAATTTCAACCCTGGGTCCAGTAGCCCAGTTAGCTCGGAATTGGTTACCATACCAGCAGGACCTCACTTTCCCTACCATGCAAGACTCTCATCTCTGCTGGGAAAAAGGAATGAGTTGAAGGAAAGAATGGAAGTGGAGTACGGGGAGAGCGGAAATGGGAACCCAGACACAAAGCCACAGCTCATTAGTTTTATAGTGGAACTGCACCATGATGAAACGTGAGTTAAGGCACCCTTGCTAAGACAGATCCCGTATCCAACCTGTACTACACCTGGAGCCGCTTCACACTGACGGCCAGTCCCATCCCAACGCCAATCGATCTGTCATGTTAGAGTGCTATTTTTTCTGAGCAATCCTCAGGGCTTGTTCATTCAGCTGTAACTTGAGCCATCTCGCGGGCCAGACCTTTAGGTGACTCCCTGGGATTAAGAGTCCCAAGATGTCATAATTTCATGCGCAATTGCATTGGAATCATGTGATACTAGCAACAGGTGCTTAGCTTTAATGTTATTCTCTTTCCCTCTCATGTTCCCAACCCTGGCCCACTCATTCTCTTGTGTTGAAATTGCTCACATAATCTTAATTTCTCTCCCCTTCCCCATTCTAACTTGTTCATTCTGTGTTTTATTTCTGCCTCCCGTTTCATCTTGTCTCTGGTCTGTCACGCTATTTTGCCCCCTCTCTCTTTCCACCTTGTATTCTCTCGCCTTCCATCTTTTGCGCCCTCACCCCTCCCATTCCAGTGGCAGGCAATCTCCCTCACAGTGATTGAAAAGGTGCAGATAGCCGCAATCATCCTTGGCTCCCTCTTCCTAATTGCTAGCATCTCCTGGTTAATTTGGTCCTCCCTCAGTCCGTCGGCTAAGTGGCAGAGACAGGACCTGCTCTTCCAGATCTGTTACGGGATGTATGGCTTCATGGATGTCGTCTGTATAGGTGAGCATCTCTGAATCAATGGTCAAATTGTAGATTGTGCTGTGGGCAGTGTTCGTATGACAACCAAGATTCAATATGTCAGATTGCACAAACGATTAAAGTCAGGGTTCTAGCCTCTTAGACTAACTTGGTGCACATCAGAAGTGTGGAACTGTTCACATTTCCTTGCCTCCTCTCCCAAGACTTACTGTGTCTTGCAAATCTTGTCTTCATTAGGTTTCAGGTTAGCTTGGCTGGTTGCACTTTCACCCCTCAACTCAGTAGGCTGTGGGTTCAAGCCCCACTCTAGGACTTGAGCGCATTATCTACACTGTCCCTCCAATCGCAACATCATAGCTTCTGTCTGTTTCACAGGAGGCATTATATACTTGCCCCATGACAATAATGATGCACTCTTGGAAGTAGGGCAGGGAATTTTCCCAATATCCCGACGAACATTCATCTCTTGCAACAACACGTAGGCTGGCCATTCATTTTATTGCTGTTTGTTTGATCTTGCTGTGCGCAAATTGCCTGCTGCATTTGGCTCTGTAACAGTGACTCAACTCTCAAAGCAATTCATTCAATGAGATGTTTCTGAGCAATGTGATGAGGCGCTATAAAATTGCAAGTCTGCCATTTCTTGTCTGCTGCCTGGTTCCCATCTCTGGCTTGAATGGCCTCATTCTAAAAATTCACAAATTTTGTCTTATTTGGGCCAAACTTTCCTCATTTTTACTGAGCATGTGCAGAAAGGTCTCAAGACATCATGGGAGTGGTGCTGCTCCCACCCAGTTGGGTTGTATCTATGGAGTGAGGCAAAACTCCCATGATGTTCTTTATCAATTGAGTGGATTCAATGGGCTCGCTTTATGACCCACTGATCAATCAGCAACATTAAACAGGTTCTGCAGTTAGAGTCTGCCCAAAGACATTTGTGATGTTTTATTCTTTATGTCCAATAAGATTTATATACAAAGTGATGTTTGTGGGCTGTACAATGCTAACCACAGTTTTACAGAGATTACAAAACTGCAATCTGAGAGCACATATCCCACTCACTCTGTAATGACCCTGACCTAGGCTCTTAGTGACACCAGATGGGGCAAGTGGCTGGGGAACCTTCCCTTCCTGCTCCATCGCTGCAACCTGCCACTTGTCAGCCAAGTCAGTATTGAATGTTCCAGTGGAAGAGGTAACATTTTAGCTCCAGAGGTTACAATTCCACCGGGACTTGGGGCTATTAACACAGAAGTGATGGAATCCTCAGGTCACGAGACCAGAATGCCAGTGAGGCAGCGCATATTGCTCGTGGTAAGTCAGAGAACGCATTGTCTAATAATACAACATAATACTCTGGAGCATATCAGAAGGCACTGTGCAAGATGCCCCCCTAATAAAGGTAAATTTTCTTTTAGGAAGGCTTTCCTGGTGGTTTTCTGAGACTCTGTTTAATGTCACCTCTCCTTCTGAGGCTCCAAGATGTATTCAAACCAGGAAATAACAACTCTCATTTGAATAATATTCTTAACATAGCAAGAATCTTTCCAGAAGGATATCGAACAAAATTTGACACCAGGAACATATGAGGCCTGGTTTGACAGAAAGAGTACAGCGAAAGCCACCTAGACCTGTGTCAGGATGGCTATGCTTCAGTCTGGGCCCATTCTTCAGTTCTTCACAAGATTATGACTAGAGTGGTGTAAGAGCTGTTAATCTCCACGGGTGCATGAGGGCCATCCATTGAGACACCGTGCTTCGCTACAAGACCATACATATTACCATCAATGCCTTACATTTATATAACAGGAAAGGTCCCAAAATTCTTATGAGAATAACCAAAGGTCAGGTGAAAGAAGTTGGTTTTGTGAAGCATTGTAGAGGAGGGAATTCCAGAACCTTGGGAGAACTCCAACTTATTCCTTCCGCCCGTGGAACACTCTCCTAAACAGTGTCAACACCTGGAACACTGTACTTGGTTTGCATGGTCAAGGGCTGCCTATTGCTGGCTGACATGAGAATTTCAAAAGGTACATTTGGCATCTCCTCCCCCAGATGGTGTCCACTCATGATCAGTCCAAGGACCATCCCCCATGCTCTGAATGCTTTAACTACATCTCCTCCAGGTAGAACATATATGTTGTGGAAACTAGAACCACTGGAAATTGGAGATTTTTAAGAATTTTCAAAAATCACCTGAGACATGGGAACGTCAGCATTAATTTTCCATTCCTAATTGCCCTAGAGTCACAGATAGCCCAGACTTCATAAGGAGGGCAGATTTCCATCCCTGAAGAACATTAGTGAACCAGATAGGTTTTTACAACAATCCTGTAGTGTCATGATTTATATACTTATATTAGCTTATTCCCCTTTAAATTTCAGATTAATGTAATCACCTGAATTAAATTCCCTATTCAAAGTTGTGGGATCTAAACTTGTGTCACTAGATCAATGGGCTAAACCTCTCATTGTTAATCTAATAATTTAAACCACTGCTTCCATACCACTAGCAACTAGGGCAAAGGAGCATTGGGAATTTCCAAGTAAATCAATTATGTGGAGTTGTCTGTAGAATTTTCTCAACGGGCTTCTGTTTTGCTCTTTTAAATTATCAAAAAAAACCTTGTTTCTAATTTTGAAGGCTGACCTCCAGTTTAAATAGCCTTAAGTTAAGTCACCATACCTGCCTGACCTTTCCCAGCGGGAGTTCGTCTGCTGTACACAATGCTTCAAATTAGTCAGGAAACTACTTTTCAGTGGAAGCAACGAAGAATATCTGAAAAAAGAGATTCAGCACATCAAAGCTCATTCCCTTACACCTGAATTTTTTCAGGATCATATTGAGATACATTTCAAATGTTTTAGCCTTCATTTTTATTGAAGGGTACAGAGGTCCTCTTTGAAAAAAGGAAGAGGAAAATAAAAGAAAGATGAAACTGGCACAGCGGTAGAGTTGCTGCCTCATAGCACCAGAGACCCAGGTTTGATCCTGACCATGGGTGCTATACTGTACGGAGTTTGTACATTCTCCCTGTGATGGCGTAGGTTTTCTCCGGATGCTCTGGTTTCCACCCACACTCCAAAGGGATATTCAATGTTTTGTGTCGAGATCAGGACTGAGAGTGTAGTGGGGAGAGCCAGTATAAAGAGGTAAGGGGGAGGAGTGAGGCCGGATGTTGACATGTAGAACTAGATGAGGTGGGGGATGATGGGCAGCTGGAGCCAGGTGGGAAATCTAGATAATGGTAAAAATGGAAAAGGAGAACAAAGGGAGAGAGTACTAAGGTGAACCAGCAGGAGTGGGAACAAAACACCGGGGATGTGGGAAAGACACAAAGTGCTGGAGTAACTCAACGGGTAACTCCAGCACTTCGTGGGATGTATGCTAAGCTACCCAAGTGGAATATTAGATGCTGTTCTTATAGTTTGCATTTGGCCTCATTGTTGTAGTGGAGTAGGCTGAGGACAGAGAGTGCGATATGGGAATGGGAAGAGGAGTTGAAATGGCATGCAACCAGGAGGTCAGGATAGTTATTGAGTGCAGAGCACATGTGCTCTGTAAAAAAAGTCGCCTTCTCAGCCCTTCATCTCGCCAATGTAGAGGAGGCTATATCAAGAGCACCAAATGCAATAGATGAGGTTGGCAGCTTTAAAACTGCAGTCTGGAAGCTGAGCCGAGGATTAGACCAGAATTCAGACATTCGGGTTAATGCAAGACTACTTCTCACAAAGTACAAAATAGGATTCATCTTACTCCACTGAAGCAATAGGAGGGTGATGATTATATAACAGCTGACACTCTTTACTGCCTTGTTAGTGCCACTGGTGGAGGTGACGCTTGTGTTTTCCAAATATCTTTCAAAAGAGAATGAAATAACTTATGTTCTGCAGGGAATAAAGGGCAAGGATTTTATTACACTCATCTTACAAGGCCAAGTAAAAATTGTCAGTAAGTGATAATTCACCCATCTTTTTATAGCAATCTCCCCCCAACGACACTAATGCCCCATGGTTTGTAACTTGCCATCCATTGGAGAGGGAATCACTACCTGAAAGGGAGCAATGATCAGCTAAGCAGGAATGAGCCAGCGCCACAGTGCCTTTTCAAGACTGCGGTGCCTGGTGACTCAGTGAAGAAGCCCTGGGGTCCCTTCAGCTATTGTTGCAGACCCAAGCATCTAGAAGTGAAAACCCTCTGGGTGGGTGCAAATTATACCATCAAGTGTGTTTTAATTTTTCATTCCCTATATGGCAGCATGCTCCAGCTTCCTCTCAGTCAAGTAATGAGAGCCACATTTGATAAATTTGTGCCAGGATTCCTCAACTCCTTTCAAACACATGCTAAATGTGAGATGGCTGCTCCCTTAATTGAATTGGCCTCGTAGAATAAAGATCTGGACTACTGCATTTAGACAGTGCCTCTGAAGGCCTATAATCTGCCATGTTAAATAGACATCTCGTTTATAGTGAAGTGCTGTCACTTGACATAGGCTCACCTTTATTTAACCTTACTTAACAAACTGCTGCAGAGCCAATGGCTGCACGTGCCCAACTCCAATACCACTTTACGGCATGTGGAATCATAGAAAATGTACCACAAATAAAGAGACTATGGCCCACTGTCCCTGTGCCAATCAAAAAGCTATACACCATAATTCCAAGTTCCAGCACTGATTCAGTGGGTCATGGCTCCATGTACATGTCCTGTTAAAATGTAGTAAGGGTTTATGTCTACATCACCCTCTGCTTAAAAAAAACAAAATGTATAAAAATGGCCTTTATTAAAATCTGACAGTGTGCACTTTAACCACATGTGATTTTTTTTCTACTACAAATCTCAAATTGTGGAGTACAGAGGCAAATAAATAAATGATGGGTCTTTGTCCCAAACATTATGGAGGGCACTGCATCTCATTCAATTGTTTGGAGGTCTTCGCTACTCTCTCAGCAGTGTGATTGCCTATTTTTTTTGTTAATTGAAACCATGTGGCCTATTTGATGATCTTGTAACATATCACGTGGTCTACTATTGTAACCTTTTTGAAGTCAAAATTGCCCCATCCCCCTCTTTTTCATCCCCTTTCCTATTCCATCTGGGTCAAGCCATCCTGAGCCAAGAATACCTTATTCGTTCAGCTTAAAGAGTCATGGAAGGAGGTCAAAATTAATGATTCAGCTTATGGTCAGAAGCAGAGCTAGGCTTTCCGCCAGAACCCAGAGACAATTCAAGAAATGCCCTGATATATTAACTGTTGCTCAATGGTGATAACATGATGTGCGGGGTTTTTGAGCTTAACAGTTCACATGCTCTTTTGCCAGGCCTCATCATTCACGAGGGATCGTCTGTGTACCGAATCTTTAAGCGCTGGCAGGCTGTGAATCAACAGTGGAAGGTACTGAACTATGAAAAAGCCAAGGACCTTGGGGAAGCCATTAGTGGGACAAGCAAGATAGGGGGAAGGAATTCACGGACGAACCACTCGTCAAACAATGACAGGAGTTCCAATCAGCGCACTGGAACCATTTTGAACCATCACTGTGGATATACCATCCTGCACATTCTCAGCTATCTGAGACCGAGCAACCATCAGAACAGTAACAACACAAACAGAGAGCTGGTCATGCGAGTTACAACTGTCTGAGGTTAAATAAGAGAGACCACTCACTGAACCTCATTTAAAACAAAGACAACCAAAACTTTAAAAGTACATGCGACAAAGCCAAGTACTGCTGGGGCTGTGAGAGTGAATTAAACTGAAGGCTCAGAATGGCAACAGCAGTGCAATGGGCCATGCTGGGCCTCAATCTCTACGTCTGGAGTCTGCCATCTTTATTGTTTTCTAAACCATTTTTTAAAAATAAAAACTTTCTCCTTAAACAAATTATGGGGGGGGGAGGGTGTGGGTGGGGGGAGTGGAACTGACTCGGAGAGGAATTGAACGCAAGATAGTTTGTTGAAAAAACAACCAAAAGAACAGCGTGCAATAACGAACGTCAGATCCAGGATGCTGTGGGATTTTGGCAATAAGTTCCCTGTGTACTTAAACTTTAAGTTAATGCATGTCACTGTTTCTCTTGTCTCCTGTCTCGAATCAGGAGGCAATTAATTTATATGCAAATGGTGGACGGCAAATAAATTTCTGTTTTTTTAGGAGGGTGTTTCGGAGAGCTGTAAATATAGATCTGTGAGGATTATTGGGACATCATTTATACAGTCTCCCAACTCGGTACTATGGATTGTGTTCTAATGTACCTGTGGGAGTTTCTATCTTGCTCCAATAATGTCTATACTGATATGTAAATGAGCGTCCTATCTTGGTACTGTGAAGTGTATTTTAATATGTACAAGAGTGGCCTAACAAGGTACCGCAGAGTGCATTTGAATATATATAGGAGTGCCCTATCTTGGTTTCACAGATTGTATAAATATCCAATAAATTCAAATTGGTAATCCTCAAAAGCAAATAATGTATTCTAATATGTGCAGGACACTTTTTATATATTAAAATACAATTCGGTATAAATTTCCTTTTTGTGTTGTTTTAACGTCTTGAACATGGCAGTAAATTTTCATCCTGACGTACGTTACCAATATCACACGACAACATTTGAATACTGACAACCTCCTCCCACCCCCAGAAACATTCTGTCGGTGTTGACCTGGATTTTGGTTTTCTAATTATTTGATTTAGAGAGAAGCTTTTTTCAATGAAGGATGGTGGACAGTGGAGCATAAAGTAAGTAATCTGGGACATATGACAATAAAGCACTCTTGACTCTCTCTATTACAAAGCTAGAGCCCGACTTTGAGATGCAAGAAATAAAAGCTCAATGATATCTGGCAGATATTGCTGGGCACCAGAGTTGATCTCTTAATTCACTTGTTACTTGTTATTAACAGTAAGAGATCCTTTCCTCTGCTTCTCCACTCCCCAAAGCTGGAGGGAGAGGCTTCGCACAGTCGGGTGCCAAGTGGCCACTGGAGTGTTGGAGGTCTGTAGGAACTGACAAACATAAGGACTTTGCAAGTGTTCAAGGGAATAGCCTCCAATGACTAAACCCACCCCTTTCCCTGAAGCAGAAATACGTTTTACAGGTGGGCAAGATGCAAGTTCAAGTGTGTAGCCAGATATTTGATCTCAAACTATAAGGATGCTGATCATCATCAGAAATTGACATAATGATTTCCGTGCTGACTTGGAGACAATCAAGTGGAAAATAGGTTGAGAATAAACTGCTGGGAAATTGTAAGTATAGGGCTCAGTAAGTGATCAATCCAACTCCACACTGATGCCATTTAGTGAGAAATCACTGATCCTCTTCCTTTGCCAGTCACTCCATTGGTGGGTGTAATTATTTTTCTATTGATGGTGGAGAGCAGCGCTGACTCGTGCTCGCGGGTCTGGACGTGTTAACTATCAGCCCTTGTTCAATCCACAATGTGGTCCCTGAAATGTGGGAGGTTAAGGCCTGATCTGATGGAGGGGATTAAAGGGTTGGATAGATTAGAGAGAAACATTCCTCAAGCAAGTGGAATGGGGGTTAGGGGGAAGAAGAGTCAGGAAATACATTTTCCACACGGGAGTTGGAGGAGATCTGCAAGTCCTTCTCCAAAGATAGATTATGGCTGAGGGGTCAATTAAAAATGTGAAAATTTATGTCTCTTAACGGAGACCAGTCTGGTGCTTATTGAAAGGATGCAGGAGAGAGACTGTAATTACATTAAATGATACTTGGATGAGCACTTGGAGTGCCATACCTACAGGGCTCAGGACTGAGAGTTGGGGAGTGGGATTCGGCAGAATAGCTGTTTTATTAGGTTGTTCAGTTAAAAAAAAAAAAATTCTCCTTCAACTGTTTCTTTCAAGCAACCCTTGCAGACCTCTTGAATCAGGAGAGTGTGTCTGATTGCACAGTGAGGCTCCCTTCTAGAGTTTAGGTATTGATCAAAGTGGCACACCTGTAATGCCTTTCACATCTCTTTATGGACATCACAAAGCACTTTACAGTCAACTGCTTCTTGATGCCATGCAAGGGGTACAGCTGCCAATTTGCACAAAAGGTATTTTGATTCTATGTATTGACTATGTTCCAAGGTTGTGAAAGTTTAAATTTCATCTTCCACTTGTATCTATCATTGCAATCCCAGGCCCACACAATGGCTTGTGCTGAAATTTTAGTTTTATTTATTTGCAAGACGTGGGCAAATAGTGTCGAATGCAAGACCAGCATTTGTTGACTATCCCTAATTGCCCCCTGAGTAGATGGTGAACTGCTGCAGTCCTATTCCCACAGTGCCGTTGTTTGGGACTTCCAGGATTTAGATCCAGCCAGATTGAAGGGATTTATTGGTCATTTATTTCTAAATCAGAAAAAAGAAATTGAGTTCTTCCTGGTGTCCTGGAGGCAATACTCATACCTTCATATGCATTACTAAAATAGATGATCTGTGAGATCATGCTTTGTAATTGGGCTGGCACCTTACTGAGATTATTAAAGAAATGTACTGCATTGGGTTTAAAACACTTTGGAACATCCTGAAGGGATGTGAAAGGCACTATGGAAATACAAGTCTTTCTTTCCTCTTTGTCTTGAAAGTGGCAAGGGTATTTTTCAAGTAAAAACATAGCATTGCTCTTTATTTGCTGCCTTCTTGGTGGGATGCAACATTATCCGACTTTTGATCAAACTGACTGACAAATGGAGATTAAAGGCCTTGTGCCTTTTCACAGCATGCAGTAACGTCCCATCATTGCTGTTCCTGATCCATAGCTTCATTGTAAGCAACCTTTGAGGCATGCTGTCATGGCAACATAACTGTCTTTTATGTTGCAGCAATCTTCAACGCTTTCACTGCCACCTGCAGTAACGAAAAGCCTGTGCTTTCAAAACAGATGTGGTTCCAAATTGAATTCTTTAGGCCCAATATCTACCCACATGATTATTTATTTCTATTTGCAGTGTACTTGGATCCTGAAATCTATCCATTTGTATTGCAATAAGCATTGTTGAGAAGTAAAGACAGGCTATAAATAAAAGGTCCTCTAGGTTGGAGGTTGAGCACAGGGCTAACAACCCTGTCTTGTAAAACAAATGATGTTACGGAAACAACAACTGAAGGAATCAACAGGAGTGGAGAACCTTCGTTGCTGCCCTACATGCCAGGAGGCATAATAGGCAGTAAGTAAGTAAGTAAGTAAAGACAGGCTCTTTGAGAAC
This sequence comes from Amblyraja radiata, assembly GCF_010909765.2. NCBI lineage: Eukaryota > Metazoa > Chordata > Chondrichthyes > Rajiformes > Rajidae > Amblyraja > Amblyraja radiata. The sequence continues at coordinate 7,953,915 of NC_046001.1, forward strand.
ATGATTTAAATGTGAATTTTGTGTTTGAAATAAAAGTAATTCAAAAACAGTGCATTAAGGGGAGGGAACCATGCAGATGTGGAATCCGCGTTGGTGCTGAAGCTGATTTTGTTGCAAACCCGGGTCTCTGGCGCTTTAAGGCAGCAACTCTACTGCTGCGCCACTACATTGTCAAGAGAGGCAATATCAAGAGAGTACCAAACAGTCAGAGGAGCTGCGCTGAGGGAGCCATGGAGAAGCTGTGGGAGTGCTGGATGTCGGAGGGGCTGTATGAACAGAGGACTGAACTTGCAAGGGGGGGAGGAGTGCTACACTGTTGAGTTATTTTTCAGATGAGAAATTAAATCAAGATCCTAACTGCTCTTTTAGGTGGATGCAATGGATCCTATTGTGACTCTTGAAGAGCAGGGGAAGTATCCTTGAGGGCAACATTGATCTCTTGCTCAACATCTGGTCATTATTAAGTTAATGTTTGTCACAGCTTGTTTTTCAAATAACAACAGGGGCTGTATTTCATTGGCTGTAAAGTGCCCCAAGGTTGTGAAAGGCAGCAGAGAAATGCATGTAAGCACAAGGAACTGCAGGTGCTGGAATTTTGAGCAAAGCACAGTGCTGGAGGGACTCAGCGGATTAAGCAGCATCTGTGGAGGGAATGCACAGACAACATTTCAGGTCGGCACCCTTCTTCAGATGAGGAGTGAAATGTAGAAACAGGAATGGATAGTGGGTAGAAGGGAACAGGGGGAATAGTAAAATAGGGGGATCTGTCACTTACCACCTCTTGCTTCACCCCTTCTCCTCATCTCTTTTCCCCCTCCACTCCATCAGTGAAGAAACGGCATCTCTCCAGAGAAATGCATGTCTTTTTCTTTCTCAGTCCTAGATTTTGCAGCAGAGCAGGGTTGGAAGAACTGAGCCTCACGATTTAGTTACCCTGTAGTGCAGGCATCTTTGTCCAGTGAGGCCATACCATGCAGCCACAGAGCACCTTGATGTTTCCTTGCCTTTCCCCTATCAGTGTCAAAACTCTAAGGCATTTTCAAATTACATTTCAATCTAATAAAATCAAACTAGGAATAAATTAAACAAATATTGATTGTGCATGTGGGAATGTGACAGGAACTCTTGATCTGTAGTTTGTATAACAATGAATTACCTAATACTGACTTTGCATTATTATAAAATGTCACTGGGCTTAACAGTTGAATATCAGTCCCATGCCACCTTCAAGGCAGTTAATGTTTTTATACCCAGACAATAACTTCCATTTATGTAGCACTAGCAGCATACAATAGCTAATAAATCCCAAAATATTTCATCAGAGTATTATCCAACAAAATCTGATGTGGAGCCATATCAGGAGATGAAGAATGGAAGATCATAAACTCAGCCAAAGAGGTAGGCATTAAGATATGTCTCATAATGGGTGGAAAGATTGGGGGGGGAGGGGAGAGTTCCAAAGCTAGGGAGGTCCAGGCAGCTGAGGCTAAGGGCACCAGTGCTGAGAGTGTGCTGAACTGCCAGAGATGCTGTTTTTGAATGAATTAATTATTGTCGAGTCAAGAGAGTTTATTGTCATGTGTCCCAGATAGGACAATGAAATTCTTGCTTGCTGCAGCACAACAGAATATTGTAAGCATAAATATAGAACAGTTCGGTGTGTCTATATTGGATAGACCATATATATGGGTTTAGCTTCTCCAATATGTGTCATAGTCTGCCCTCTCCTCATTCTCATCCACTTCACCTCCCAGTACTTTTCCACCGGTCCCTCCTTCTCCTCATCAGCCCAACTCTCCTCACCTGTTGCACTCAGTTGCCTCTGATCACCAATTAACCCGGTATATAGACTCTCCTCACCGTTCACACAGTGCCAGATTGTTCTCAGCATTCAGGCAAGACTCTCCAGCGATTTCCAGACTGCCTACACGGATTCGATCCTGCCTGCCCCTCTTCGGAACCCTCGTTCCATCCTGAGCCTCTGTGTGAGTACGGTGTACCCATTCCTGTGTTACTACTCTGTGTTACAGTATCGTAATAAAGTTTGTTACCAACTATACCTGCCTGATTCTGTGCTGCTATTGGGTCCAAGCTATACCCGTTACAGTACAATCTGGCCAACAATGGACTCAGCGCACACAACGTCTCCATCAAACCGCTTCGAGAGGATTGAGCACACGCTCCATCAGCACGAAGCTATGCTCACTGCCTCCAACTCCGAGGTTTGACAGGCTGTGTCAAACCAAGAGCAAGCATTGGTTGCACTAGCCACCCAGGTCCAACAGCTGACGACCACCCTCGCCCAGGCTACACCCCATGCTTCGCCTCTGGCTCCGACAGCACCAGCTCCCGGTCCGCCAGGACCATCACCTGAGCCCCGGGTGGGAACCCCAGAGCGCTACGCTGGAGACCCGGAGGGATGCAACCCATTCATCACAAACTGTTCCATTCTCTTCGCCCTACAGCCCTACGCCTTCGCCAGGAAGCGGCGAGAGTGGCGTTTACCATTAATCACCTGACTGGCAGAGCTCGGCTGTGGGGAACGGCTGAATGGGAGCGACGCACGCCGGCTTGCTCCTCTTTCCAGGCCTTCGCCGCGGAGCTTCGCAAGGTGTTCGGTGAGGTTTCGATGGGTCCGGACGCTGCGGGAAGTCTGCTGGGGTTGAGCCAGGGGAACCAGAGCGTCGCTGACTTCGCCATCGACTTTCGCACCAGGGCCCGTCAGGGTGATTGGAACGCCCCGGCCCAGTGTGACGCTTTCTTGCTGGGCTTGAATGACTATATCAAGGATGAGTTGGTGTCCCACGACCTTCCTTCTTCTCTGGATGGGCTTATCGAGCTAACGACCCGTCTGGACCGACGCATCCTGGCGAGACGTCGGGAGTGGCGACAGGGACAGGCGGACCGCCAGCTATCCACCCAAGCTCGTTTTCCTCCGGAGACTGGACTACCCTCGTCGAGGCAACCCGAACCCATGCAGGTGGGTCGCACCAGTCTCACCCCTGGGGAACGTCGGCGTCGGGGGAACCTCTGTCTCTACTGTGGCCTGGCGGGTCATTACATCTCCAAGTGTCCAGTAAAATGCCAGACTCACCAGTAGCGGAGGAATTACTGATGAGTCGAACCTCTGAACTTTCCTCTGCCCGACGCCCTCTTTGTCATGCCCGTCTGCTGTTGTCTGATGGTTCTCACACCCTCGCCACCTTCATAGACTCTGGTTGTGACATTAATCTTATGGACAAGGAACTAGCCCGCCAGCTAGGCATCAGTTGTGTTCCCCTGCCTGAACCTGTTCCCGCCAACGCCCTCGACGGCCATCTCCTGGGGACTGTTTCTCACCAGACGGTCCCAGTGCGCATGCTCCTGTCTGGTAATCACCATGAGACCATCCAGTTCCACATCCTGCAGTCTCCCCGTCTTCCCCTCATCCTGGGTTACCCCTGGCTTCGGCGACACAACCCCAACATCGACTGGAGGACGGGGGTCATCTTGGGTTGGAGCCCTTCCTGCCACCAAGTGTGCCTGAAGCAAGCCTCAGCTCCTCAACCGGCCACCTGCTCCAGTTCTGCTCCAGATCTGATGGGGGTCCCAGCCGAGTACCATGACTTTGGGGAGGTTTTTAGCAAGTCTAGGGCCACCTCCCTTCCTCCTCATCGGCCCTATGACTGCGCCATAGACCTCCTGCCTGGTTCCGCTCCTCCTAGGGGTCACCTTTACTCCCTGTCCGCTCCTGAGAGAGGCGCCATGGAGAAATACATAAACGACTCCTTGGCTGCTGGTCTCATCCGTCCCTCCTCGTCTCCTGCTGGGGCTGGGTTCTTCTTCGTGGAGAAGAAGGACAAATCTCTGCGTCCCTGCATAGATTACCGGGGGCTCAACGGCATCACGGTGAAGAATCGCTACCCTCTCCCACTCATCTCCTCTGCTTTCGAGCTCCTGGAGGGGGCCACCATCTTTTCGAAGTTGGATCTACGCAACGCCTACCACTTGGTCCGCATCAAAGAGGGAGATGAGTGGAAGACCGCCTTCAACACTCCCACAGGACATTATGAATACCTGGTGATGCCCTTTGGCCTCACCAACGCCCCGGCCGTCTTCCAGGCTTTGGTCAATGACGTTCTCAGAAACATGTTGAACAAGTACGTGTTCGTCTATCTTGATGACATCCTCATCTTTTCACGGACCAAGGAGGAACACGTACACCACGTCCAGGCAGTTCTACATCGGCTCCTGGAGAACTCGCTCTTCGTTAAAGCTGAGTGAGTTACAATAGGATTTCATTTGATTATAGGAGCAGAGAGTTTCTACTGCAGTTGTACAGGGTCTTGGTGAGACCACACCTGGAGTATTGCGTACAGTTTTGGTCTCCTAATCTGAGGAAAGACATTCTTGCCATAGAGGGAGTACAGAGAAGGTTCACCAGACTGATTCCTGGGATGTCAGGACTTTCATATGAAGAAACACTGGATAGACTCGGCTTGTACACGCTAGAATTTAGAAGATTGAGGGGGGATCTTATAGAAACTTACAAAATTCTTAAGGGGTTGGACAGGCTAGATGCAGGAAGATTGTTCCCGATGTTGGGGAAGTCCAGAACAAGGGGTCACAGTTTAAGGATAAGGGGGAAATCCTTTAGGACCGAGATGAGAAAAACATTTTTTTTTCACACACAGAGAGTGATGAATCTGTGGAATTCTCTGCCACAGAAGGTAGTTGAGGCCAGTTCATTGGCTATATTTAAGAGGGAGTTAGATGTGGCCCTTGTGGCTAAAGGGATCAGGGGATATGGGGAGAAGGCAGGTACAGGATACTGAGTTGGATGATCAGCCATTATCATATTGAATGGCGGTGCAGGCTCGAAGGGCCGAATGGCCTACTCCTGCACCTATTGTCTATGTTTCTATATGCACATAAATAAACAGATTTGACAAGTCACAGTGAAATTCTTTGCATCCAAGGTATGCAAATAGTCACCACAATAAAGGCGCTGACAAATCCTGCGCCAGGTCCTCCTTTGTTCTCCCCCCTCCTCACAAGACTTTAATAGCTCAGATGGCATCATAGATAGCATCACACGATTAAGAAGATGCACAGAGGAGCACTCCCTGATGTGCTGTGACCAATATTTACCCTTCATTTGCGATCATTAAACAACTCTCTGGAAATCATCTCAACCCCATGATGGTGTTTGTAAGCTCTTTCTGTGCACAAATTGGCTGCCACATTTCCTACATTACAGCTGCACTTCAGAAAGGTAATTCATTGGTTGTGAAACATTTTGGTGTATTGTGAATGTAAGCCTTTCCTTATAATCTCCTGAATACCCAACACTAAAACAGAATTGCACTGAAAGCCTGGTGTGTTTAGTAGAAAGCCTGAGGGACCACATTCAACTCCAGCTGTTGCGGAGTTTATTTTTAAATGCTGTTTCCATTAATAATTATACTTAAGTATTAATGGTGCAGCATCCAATTAATTTTGATGAAGATTCACGGCAGGAACCTTCAGCTAATTGTTTTCCAAAGAAATCTCAGAAAAATGTGTTTTGTTTGAAAGCCATTATCACTGCAATCAAAAAAAAAAGAGCTTGTATGTAGCCTCCTACTGCAGGTATCCAGGCATCCTGAAACATATTTATACAATTAATTCCTTTTTGCGACAGTTAGCAGGCAGATTTATCTCTTCATATTCATTTATGGGATGAGAGTGTCACTGGCAAGCCAGTATTTATGGTCCATTTCTAATTGCCCTTCAGAAAGTGATTCTTGAAATGCTGCAATCTTCGATGAAGACTCTCCCACAGTGTTGCTGAGCAGGGAATTGGGAATCTAGACACAGTGACAGTGAATAAATGGTGATATATTTTGCAGATCAGAATGCTGTGTGACTTGTCCTCCTTGCTGATAAAAGATTGCAGGTTCAGGAGGTGCCATGAAAGTAACCTCAGTGAGTAACTACATGTACAATTCATAGATAGCAACCACGGTTGAGGGAATGAATACTTAGGCTGCTTGATGCTTGGGTGTTGCTTTATCCTGGATAATATCAAGCATTTTGAGTGTTGTTCGGGTGGCACACATCCAGACAACTGGAGAATATTCCCTCATATTGTTGAAACAGTAGTGTTAGAAAAACCATGGGGTATCAGGAGTTGAGCCGCTTGCTGCAGGATATGCAACTTCAGACCTGCTCTTGTAGCCATGGTCTTTATGCAGTTGGTCCAGCTAAATTTCTGATCAGTGGTGACCCCCAGAATGCCTACTCATACCTACCTACTCATGATGTTCAAAAGTATGACGATCATGAATCCACCATCACCAATTTTTACTGAAGCCAATTAACCTACAAACCCACACGGTCACAGGGAGAATGTGCAAACTCTGTACAGAAAGCACCTGTAGTCAGGATCGAATCATAGTCTCTGGTGCTGTCAGGCAGTAGCTCTACTGCTAACCACTGTGCCACCCTGTTAACTGTTTTTCTTTCCACAGATGCTGCCTGATCTGATGAGTTTAGTGTTTGTGTTCACATTTTGAGAGTTTTTATTCCAAATAGACTTGCTCAGGCATATCTTACTTGTGAAATGGCAGATGCTTTTCATTTTGGAGTGAGTTACTCGGGGTAATTTGGGAGCACTCTATGCATATACTGTGTGCCACCTTCTAACAATAATCAGTTTGAGTTTAGGCTCCCATTCTATCCTCTCACAGAATGGTTGATGGATTAACAAATCTCTTGCCCACTGTCCAGAGAGAGAAAATTCCTCATTTATATCTGTGTCATCCCAGTTCAGGGTTAATGCTGTTTTTGAGTTTATCATTGTTGCATTTTCCTCTTATTTACCCTGTCACATGGCCATACAGCAAATAAAACATCTAACCAGACAAGTTAATCGCTAGCAGGAGACTTAACAAATCTCCAGAGGGCTGATTTATGATGCCTCAAAAGCCAAGTTCCATTTTCATTGTTGAATATTTACAGGTGTTTTAGGAATTCATACTGCAATGCCATACATTTATAACTACTGGCAGGGCCTAGACTATTGATCCAGGGATACGAGTTCAAAACTCACTATAGCAGCTGGGGAATTTAAATTCAGTCAATGACATAAATTTAGAATTAAAAGCCAGTCTTTGTAACAGTGACCATGAATCTGCTGGTTCACCAATGTCCATTGCAGGAGGAAACCAGGGGCCACAGAACCAGGGGCCACAGTTTAAGAATAAGGAGTAAACCATTTAGAACGGAGACGAGGAGACACTTTTTCTCACAGAGAGTGGTGAGTCTGTGGAATTCTCTGCCTCAGAGGACGGTGGAGGCAGGTTCTCTGGATGCTTTCAAGAGAGAGCTAGATAGGGCTCTTAAAAAGAACGGAGTCAGGGGATATGGGGAGAAGGCAGGAACGGGGTACTGATTGTAGATGATCAGCCATAATCACATTGCAAGGCGGTGCTGGCTCGAAGGGCCAAATGTCCTACTCCTGCACCTATTGTCTATTGACTATTGAAATCTGCCATTCTTCTCCGAGTAGGCTTCTATATGACACCAGACTCTCCGAATATGATCGACTCTTCACTGCTTGTGGAATGATCCAGCCAACGACTCAACTCAATGTACAATTGAGGATGGGAAGTGAATTCCAACCTTGTCAGCAACACACACAACCCATGAACAACTTGAAATACTGAGGCTCATTGGTTCCTAATGTTTGAATAATCCACATTATTTTCTTGTTGCAAGGCTTTCTCAGATCCTTACCAATCATAAGACAAAGGAGCGGAATTAAGCCATTGGGCCCCATCAAGCCAGCTCCGCCCTTTAATCATGGCTGATCTATTTTTTCCTCATCATGGTGGCAGAATTATGATCCAGCCTATATACGACACCAGACATTCCCATCATTTGGTGGCAGAATTCAACAATTCTTTGGATGAAGGAACAAATTGGAAGCATATAGAGCTGTATAAACTCATGAGTGGAATATGGTGAATGCACAGAGTCTTTCACATAGAGTAGGGTAATTAAGAACCAGGGGACATAGGTTTAAGGTGAGAGGGGAAAGATTGAATAGGAACCCGAGGGGCAAATTTTTCATTCAGGGAGTGGTGGGTATATGAAAAAAGCTACCAGAGGAGGTAGTTAAGTCAGGTGTGCTCCCTCTCTCCCTCTCTCCCTCTCTCCCTCTCTCTCTCCCTCTCTCCCTCCCTCTCTCCCTCCCTCTCTCCCTCCCTCTCTCCCTCCCTCTCTCCCCCCCTCTCTCCCCCCCCCCCTCTCCCCCCCCCCCTCTCCCCCCCCCCCTCTCCCCCCCCCCCTCTCCCCCCCCCCTCTCCCCCCCCCTCTCCCCCCCCTCTCCCCCCCCCTCCCCCCCCCTCTCCCCCCCCTCTCCCCCCCCCTCTCCCCCCCCCTCTCCCCCCCCCTCTCCCCCCCCCTCTCCCCCCCCCTCTCCCCCCCCTCTCCCCCCCCCTCTCCCCCCCCTCTCCCCCCCCTCTCCCCCCCCCTCTCCCCCCCCTCTCCCCCCCCCTCTCCCCCCCCCCTCTCCCCCCCCCCTCTCCCCCCCCCTCTCCCCCCCCCCTCTCCCCCCCCCTCTCCCCCCCCCCTCTCCCCCCCCCCTCTCCCCCCCCCCTCTCCCCCCCCCCTCTCCCCCCCCCCTCTCCCCCCCCCCTCTCCCCCCCCCCTCTCCCCCCCCCTCTCCCCCCCCCCCTCTCCCCCCCCCCCCTCTCCCCCCCCCCCTCTCCCCCCCCCCCCTCTCCCCCCCCCCCTCTCCCCCCCCCCCCTCTCCCCCCCCCCCTCTCCCCCCCCCCTCGTCCCCCCCCCCTCTCCCCCCCCCCTCTCCCCCCCCCCCTCTCCCCCCCCCCTCTCCCCCCCCCCTCTCCCCCCCCCTCATCCCCCCCCCTCAGCCCCCCCCTCGCCCCCCCTCCTCCCCCCCCTCTCCCCCCCCCTCTCCCCCCCCCCTCTCCCCCCCCCGCCTCTCCCCCCCCCCCTCGTCCCCCCCCCCTCTCCACCCCCCCCTCTCCCCCCCCCCTCTCCCCCCCCCCTCTCCCCCGTCTCCCCCCCCCCTCTCCCCCTCCCCTCTACCCCCCCCCCTCTCCCCCGCCCCCCCTTCCCCCGCCCCCCCTTCCCCCCCCCCCCTTCCCGCCCCCCCCCCCCCCCCCCTCGCCCCCCCCCCCTCTCCCCCCCCCCCCTCTCTCCCCCCCCTGTAACTTACAGGCTTGTCTTCTCATTTTTCTAGTTCTGATGAAGGACCATTGACTCTTTTCTCACCTCACGTACGCTGTTTAACCTGTTCATCCTTCCAACATTTACTGCTTTTGTTTTAGATTTCTAACTTCTGCAGTATTTTAGTCCAAATGTTCAGAGAGAGCTTGACAGGGTACATGCCATTCAACTGGTTCCCCCTCAGATGAAAACAGAGGGAATTATTTCAGGATTAGGAATGGCCACTTGAGACTGAGATGAGGGACTTGTTCTCTCAAGATGGTTAACCTTTAGAATTGTTTCACTTTGGAGAGCTGCTGAGGTTTTCCACGACTGAGATAGATTTTGGAGATGGAAAATGGAGTTGTTGGGAAGTGGAGTTGTTGCAATGATCAGACTAGCCAGGATCTTACTGAATGGGAGAGCAGACATGAGAGTCCTAATGGCCGATTGCAGGTCTGATTTCATATGTGGTTGTCGAAAGCAAATCTTCATTCGTGATGTAGAAACAAGGAAATGCAGGTGCTGGTTTACACAAAAGGACACAAAGTGCAGGAGTAACTTCAAGAAGGGCCCCAACCCAAAATGTCGCATATCAATGTTCTCAAAACAAATAAATGCATGGGTCATATGTCAGTAAAATACAATCTAACCATTCCTGCTGTTATCTACAGTTATTCGTTGCATACAAATGCATCATGAAATATGTATGAGCAGATTTTCAAAGTGACATGGTCTGGTACTTGCCTTGAATTGCCTGGAGTTGTTTTAATAGAATAACATTTGTCCAACTGAACAGGGGAAATTAAGGTTGAATAAGATTGAGGGGAGCAAAAATAATAGCTGCTAAGATTTCACAAGCACAATGAGATTGTCAAGAGAGCAAATGTATGCTAATATTTGACAAAGTTAGTCCATTTTTCTAATTGTTTCTAGCAAGTTAGTGATCCTGCAAAATTCAATCGCACAAAAGGAAGGGCAGAAAAATCATTTCCCTCAAAATCCCATTGAGGGAACTATTGGATGGACATGGTACGTTGAACTCTCTGTAATAGTTTCTTACTTCATCAATCATTATCCCACCCAGCAAATCCACCATTAGCAGTGAAATAGTTATTTTGTCTCCATTTCAAGTTCTCTCTCATCCACTTTTATCTTACTGCCTATTTAAGTGCCAACTTTCCAGGTTTGTCCTGGAGTCTCTCACAACCAAAGAGTTCACGGGGTGCACGATGACACCCACCATCACCACAGTGCAGCATGGTGGGGCAGTGGTAGAATTGCTGTCTTGCAGTTCCAGAAACCCGGGCTTGATCCTAACCTCAGGTGCTGTCTGTACAGAGTTTGTATGTTCCCTTGTGACCAGCATAAGTTTTCTCCGGGTGTTCCGGTTTCCTCCCACACTCCAAAGATATACAGGTTTGTAGGTTAATTGCCTTTGTGTGTAGGATAGTGTTAGTGTATGGGGTGATCGCTGGTTGACGCGGACTTGGTGGGCCGAAGGGCCTGTTTCCGCACTGTATCTCTAAACTAAACCCACTATCATGCATTACCCCAAACATCCCCCCAAAAAATTCACCTTATTCATCCCCTGATAGACTCAGTGGAATCAATACCGAGGCTTCATGCAGGTTCCAATATTGACTTTATAACAGTCCAAAATGCAAAAGGAAGCCGAGTTTGAGTACCTGGAAAAGATGATGTTTTGGGAGTTGTAGAACTAGGGTAATATGCAGCCCTGCCTATGCAGCAGAGGCTGCAGTGAAGCATTGCAGCATCCCACCGACAATGCCAAGTACCAGTCTAGGCTGGTGCCAGTGTCCACATATCAATCACCCTACCCCTGGGACTTGGGACTACAACAGTCTTCATTTGGGTGGTTGAGTTCTGGCAAGTGAAGGGGACCTTGACTGGAACATGACACCAAAGAATAACTAGGATATTGTGTGATATTATCAAGACCAACTGGGATAAATAAGAGCATTGGAAAGAGGAAGGTTAAGGGCACAGGACAACCTATGTTCAGCCACTCTAGGAAGCTCTTCCAAGCTAAATATTCATCATACTGGGGAAATACTGCATCACACTGAGGGCAGATTGCAATGATTAATGTGCAACTCAGAGATTCCCTCGTAGGGAATAGAAATCCGTTGCTCAGTTTCATGCCAATGGCTTTCAATGTCTCATTAGTTAACAAAATTGGATAATTTGTGTTCTCGTCAGCTACTGTTTCTTAGCCTTTTATGCAGGAAATGATTCATTTTCTTTGTTAATGAGAAATGAAGAGCAGTTTGCTGAATGCTTCCTGTGCTCCCAAAGCTTGATACATTAACATAACTTTAAAATCTTGATACCATATATACATGCTGCCGATCGACTGGGAATGCCGAGGAATTTCTCCTGTTTCAAGGCTTCAACTTTGGAGAATTCCGAGAGAATTTGTAGAAACTGGTTTCAAAAACATGTTTCCCTAAACACTGAGGAACTCAGTGTGTCAGGCAGCATCTGTGGAGAGAATGGACAGACGATACTTCAGGTTGGGACCCTTCTTCATAAATATTCCCACTCCAAAACGTCGCCTGTCCATTCCCTCCACAGATGCTGCCTGACCTGCTGAGTTCCTCCAGCACTTTGCGTTTTGCTCAAAATTACAGCATCGGCAGATTCTCATGTCTCCAAAGTTTTTTTTACAGGATAGATATGGGGGAGGTGTTTTCCCTGTATGAGATGTCTAACTCCAGGATTTAGAGCCTCAAAGTATATTTAGAAACTGCTCCAGTCCTGGGGATCAAAACAAGGTATTTGAACCATGGAGGCAAGATTGCAGACAGTCACCACATTAATCCCTAACCTCAGAGCAAATTAGTTCAACAGCTTAACTTTGTTAGGTTTGTCCAGAGGTTTTTTAGAATAACTAGTAGACATCCAAAGATGGAGCATTTTTAAAGATGATCCAGCCTATATGAGGAAAGCTTCACTATCAGTTGGGATCTCTGGACCACAATACCATGAAGCATCACTCTGGTTGATAATGCAGACTCCACAAAACCGTAATGGCTCTTTTAACTGAGAACTGCTGCCAAGCATGCGATGAGATCAGGTTAAAAATGTAATTTCCTAATTTCACACATCACAGATTGACTAAGTGCATACTGCTGAACTACGAGTTCCATTCAGTCAGATTTGTTTTTAATATCCTCCATTGATGAAGTTCGTTCAATGATGGAGAATTGAATGGTTCTTTCTCTCCACTGGGAGCTTTCTACCAGAGCTTTTTATGTTATTTTGAGACACTGCTTCTCTGGGCTAGAACTGAAACTGATGTTTGTGACCTGAATGCAAAGATTTCTTCCTTTTGCTTTTGTTTGAATCTTCTTCTTATCGAGTCCACACGCAAGATTAGAAGTGTTCAGCTAGAGCTGAATACACTTCTCGGCATCTGCGTACAATGGTGTCTGTCTTGTCGCTTCTTGTGCTTCTTGTGTGTGGTGGTGGAAAGATTGGTGGAAACAGGGCCGCGACGTGAACGCTCTTTCCTTGACCCCTTGTTTGAATAAAAGATCAGAACCTGCGATTCCCATTGCCAAATAGATGGAAACACAGCTAGCGATGTAGTTTTCCAAGTAAGACCTCTCCCTCTCTTTCCTCCTCTTTTTAAAACTTAACTCTTTGACTTGACTTTATCTCTTCATTTTGATGTTTTTATCCTGATAACCCTCAAGCTATGCTAAATTTTGTTGTTTGTTCTTAGTCAAGAACAATTCAAAAATTCTCATTTTGCTTTGCAATCCATTCCTAGTTTCTCATCTCCCTACTTCTGGAATATTTTCCGCCCCAAGTCTTTCCCCTCGCGACTTCTGGAATATTCTCCAGCCCTAGTCCCCCCCCCCCCCCCCCCCCCCCTTCTTCCTATTTGGGAAATTCTCCAGCCTCTACTAACAACCAAGATATCTGGTATATTATAAATTAGAGGCAGGTGTGGTCAAATAATAAAATAGGTAATAGCCCAAGATGAAAGTGGGACAATATTTTTTTTATCTATGACACAAAATATGGTCATTATTCCCCCCTGCAAGAAGCGCCACTTTTATGCCTCTGCTTGTGTGGGACCGCGAGGGAAAGCGGGCGACAGCGCATCACCACAGCAACGGGCTGCTGGAGCCGCTCACGTGGCCTCGGCGGGAGCGCGCTGATGACGTATTTTGGGCGCGCGGGGCAGCGCGAGCTTCCCTTCCGAGCTGTCGCTGCTCGTCTCTCCTCACGGTATCGGCGAGAATGGCGGTGCCGGCTCCCCAGAAGCGTTATTATAGACAGCGCGCTCACTCCAACCCGATGGCCGATCACGCCTTCGATTAGTGAGCAATAGTTGTGGAGGGGGAGGTGTCATTGGGGAATTATGGATGTGTGAAGGGGAGGGGGAAGAGGAATCAATGTGTGAAAAGGATGGGGGAATAAAAGATTTGGTCCTTTATGGGATGGAGATGGTAGTTCATTGAGGATGCGATTTATTTTATTTTATTCTTTGTCTCCAGCCCCGTTAAGCCTGAGGAGATGGATTGGTCTCAGTACTACTCTGAATACTTCAAGCCACTTTCTGAGAAAGATCATCACGATGATGAGAAAGATATGACCGACAAAAATAATTTAAAGTTTCAGGTGGAATTTGCAGACATTGGATGTGGCTATGGAGGCCTACTGGGTAAGAGTGTGTTACTGGAGCAATGTTCTTTGTCTTTGTCAGTCTGGATATACTTTATTGGGATTTCAATATGGCCTTTGATAATCGACTAATGAATAAGGTTAGAGAAGGTGGAGTCAAGGGGCAAGTAGCAGATTACAAGCTAACAAAGATAGAAAGTATGGAGTGGGAGTAAAGGGTAACTATTCAGTGAAAGTACTGGAATACAATTACCCATCCAACACCATTCAGTTTACATTAACAGGGCAAAGAAAGCAAGAACTGTGTATAGGAAAGTTGGGCGAGAGCCTGGGTGGACCATAAATAACGGCATGAACTGGTTGGACTGACAAGCCTATTTTTGTGTTGAACATTTAGTTTGAGTTTAGTTTTAGAGATACAGCGTGGAAACAGGCCCTTTGGCCCATTGAGTCCGTGCTGGCCATGATCACCCAACACTAATTCTATCCTACACAGTCGGGACAATTTAAAGAAACCAACAAACCTGCATGTCTTTGGAATGTGGGAGGAAACCAGATCACCCGGAGAAAATCCACGTGGTCACAGGGAGAACATACAAATTCCGTACAGACAGCACCTGTAGTCAGAATCGAACCTGGGTCTCTGGTGCAGTAAGGCAGCAATTCTACCGCTGCACCACATTCTGCAGGGAATATCATTAACTAAAATTGTTACATTTGGGTTGAATCTGTAAGGGAGCATATAGTTTACAGTATGGAAACTGGCCTTTCAGCCCAACTCATCCACACCAGCCAGGTTTTATAACTGGGTCAGTCACATTGGCCTAGTTTGGCCTGTGGTGTGGGCTGTGATCCCACACAGTTGTCACTCAGTTTTGTTTTAATGTCGCTTGTTTTAGTCACCTGTGATACCCTCGAGATGCTCTATTAGTGCTACATTAAGCCGATTATCCTCGATCCTGCAGAGTTCTTGTGCGCTTCATTTGTATCAGGTGGAGGGTGGGAAACACTGCGGGTAGTATTGTTTGGTGTTTTACAAAAGTTCTTAATTCCAGGAAATTTAGCACCGAAACCAGACTCAACACTAATGAGACATCTTTGTTTTTTTTAACAGTTGAGTTATCTCCTCTCTTCCCCAATTCCTTAATTCTGGGGTTAGAAATCAGAGTGAAGGTATCTGACTATGTCATAGATCGTATCAAATCCCTCAGAGCTTCAAACCCTGGAAAATATCAGAACATCGCTTGCATCAGAAGCAACGCAATGAAGTATTTACCAAACTTCTTCAAGAAAGGACAGGTACAGTGTTTGGCTCATTCCGTGACTGATTCTGGTTATGTAACTAGACTAGTCTACTTACATAAACTTAACTGGCACAGGTTTAAGGTGTGAGGGGAAAGACTTAATAGGAACTTGAGGGGCAAGTTTTTCCACACAGAGGGTGGTAGGTATATGGAATGAGCTGCCAGAGGAGTAGTTGAGGCAGGTAGATACAAAATGCTGGAGTAACTCAGAGGGACAGGCAACATCTCTGGAGAGAAGGAATGAATGTCGTTTCGGGTTGAGACCCTTCTTCAGACTGATGTCAGGGGAGTGAGCGTGACAGATAGAATGTACTCGGAGACAGTAAGACTGGTGGGAGAACTGGGAAGGGGAGGGGATGGAGAGAGAGGGAAAGCAAGGGCTATTTGAAGTTACAGAAGTCGTAATGTTCATACTGCTGGGGTGTAAGCTACCCAAGCAAAATTTGAGATGCTGTTCCTCCAATTTGCGCTGGGTCTCACTCTGACAATGGAGGAGGCCCAGGACAGAAAGGTCAGATTGGGAATGGGAGGGAGAGTTAAAGTGCTGAGCAACCGGGAGATCAGGTTGGTCTTTGCGGAAAGCAGAAAGGGGTGGAGATGGGAAAATGTGGCCAGCAGTGGGATCCCCTGGAGGTGACGAAAATGTTGGAGGATTACAGTATATGCTGTATGCGACGGCTGATGGGATGGAAGGTGAGGACAAGGGGGACTCTGTCCTTGTTACGAATGGAGGGAGGGGGAGCGGTGCTGCGGGACATCGAGGAGACCTTAGTGAGAGCCTCATCTATAATGGAAGAATAGGGAACTCCTGTTTCCTAAAGAATGAGGACAGTTGAGGCAGGTTCTATAACAGCATTTAAAAGATATTTGGACAGGTAGGAAAGATTTAGAGGGAGATGGGCCAAACATGGTCAAATGGGACGAGTGTAGATGGTGCAACGTGGTCAAAGGGCCTGATTTCTTGCTTTATGATTCTGGTCACCCAGAAAGCTCAACTATTGATCTAGGCGCACGTTCAAATTATACCAGAGCAGCTGGGGATTTCTATTTTATGAAACCTGCAATTAAAATGAGAGGTTGTGGGATATTTTGCATCAACCCAAGGTGGCAGAACAGGATTCAATTTAATGTTTAAGGGGGCACTCGCTGCACCCGCTCGTTGCTGTAGCTAGTTTTGATTGTCTACCCAGGCCCATGTGGCGGCAGTGGTGTGCTGTATTATAAAAATTCATCTGGTTCAGCAATATCGTTTAGGAAAGGAAATAAGTGACCTGGCTTCTATGTGACTCTCAGCTACCTGCCGAAATGGCCAAGTAAGTTGCTCAGGTCAGAGCCACTTAGGAACAGGCATTAAATGTAACCTTTGCTAGTGATGCTCTTGCCCCACAAAATCTAAACTCTGGAGCTATTGTCCTAAACCATTATATTTTGAATTCCCACCCAAGTGAATGTATAGCCACTGGATATATTTAAGGCTGAGAATAGATTTTGTTTGCGAGTAAAGAGGTATAGGAGTTGAGCAGAAAAGTGAACGAGATACAAAATCAGTAGGGCTGAATGGTAGGGCTGAATGGAATACTGTTGTTTCCTATATTTAATATTTATCCATTTTCCTTTTCTGCGAAGTACATTCTTTTCAGTTTAGACTTTTTCTATTTACAGCTGAGCAAGATGTTCTTCCTTTTTCCGGATCCACATTTTAAAAAGACGAAGCACAAATGGAGAATTATCAGCTCAACATTGCTGGCTGAGTACGCCTACATTCTGCGTGTAGGGGTAAGAGCCCTTTTGTTCTGTGTGTAATTGGAAGGTGTACACTACCAGGGTTTAATTGAGAGAAAGGTGCAAATGAAGTTTCCCATACATGTAGAATTTCTAAAAGAAAGAAGACTGCAAAAAAAAAAAGACATTAGTGCAAAAACTTAATTAGAAAAAAAACAAGTACAAGGAAGAGCAAGAGATGGACTGTAATGTTCTGTTGCTATTATTCCGTATGCCAATATATTCTTTCTTAAATAAGGGGACCAAATGTAGAATTTAGTCTTTTGGACGAATCAGGCATTTATTGAGTTCTATAGCAAGTCCAGATCCAGTTGCTGGGCCCTGTTTTGCTGCTGTCCGTTAATTCTTCATCCCCTGCTTTAAATGTCTCTGCCAGAGTGGGGGCATCTTCAGCTGTCTGGGTACAGTACTCTGGAATTAGCTTCCTTGAACCGTTCTCTTTTTTCTTTGATAATCCTGCTGTGCATCTTGGAATGATTATATTTTAAGCTTTTAAGTTAATTGCAACTTATTGTAGCCAGATTGGGTTGTGGGGATAGTTATAACCCCTCAGTTAAGTTTTAAAATGAGTCAAAGCTATTAATATGGTGTCGTTTAATGAAATAACAGTGCTGTAATGGCCATATTTAATATTGTTATCCTGTGATTTAAAAAAATAAATAATGTATCTGCACTTTCTCCGCTTTAGGGTCTGGTCTATACCATTACCGATGTGCAGGAAGTACACGAGTGGATGGTCAAACACTTCACTGAGCACCCATTGTTTGAAGGTGTACAACTAGAGGATCTGGTGAGAATCACACATGTATTTATGTCGAAGTCGCAACATAATTGCATTTTTTGTCTTGGGTGTATTTCTAAAGCATAATATATAATTGGAATGCTTTGTGCTTCGGTAGTTTTTACCAACATTTCCCACTTTTTATGCTAACTTTGCAAAGCTATATTTCCTTTCGTGTCAATAGTACTTAGGTTGAAGCTAAACAGAAGTTCGACAGCTTATTTAGCCTTGCTAGCCCCATCCTGTTCTGGTCCAATCAATCAAGTACACTTTCAGCAGGAATCTGGTAAATTAATTGAATTTTTCCCCCCCTCCCCAGCGTTTGGCTGCTGAGCTGCTTTCTTTCAGCTGGTATTTTGCTCTGTCCATAGAAACCTACACAAAGGATTCCACACTTTGAGTGGATAGAAAGTCAGCTTGGATCTTGTGTCAGCTTGGACTTACATTCTAAAACCAATGATGTCTAGGTTTCCTGTGCAATATTAGGGATCTTGCATAAGTATGATTTGCAAATGTCAAATAAAAAAAGTTGGCGTCAGTTTTGTCAGCATGTTTAGCCACGTAGGCAGTGCACCCATCTTGGGTTAATTCTTCCTGTTATATCATATTTATAGGAATATACTGTCACTTTGTGATCTTTTGCTGTGTTTGGAGGCAAGGATATTGTTTGAGTTATTGCTGCATGACCGTATTGCACTATCCCATTAACACATTGGTGTGGGAGCACGTTGTCCTTTTCCCCTTTAACGGTAGATGGAGATTGACCAGCAATGGGGGATACTTTTCTGAAGCCTATCTTTTTTCTTTTATTTAAACCAGAAGGATGACATCATTATTGACCGTCTGGGTGTGTGCACGGAAGAAGGTAAAAAAGTATTGCGGAATGGTGGACAGAATTTTACTGCAGTATTCCGACGAATTGAGGGAAAAAACCTGAAGCTGACAAATGAAGGGAAAAAGTCCTGAGGAGAGCACTTCTTGCCTTGATTTTACAAAGACAGTTGAAAGGCACGTTGCTCAGTTGGACAATACTGGGTGTCTTGTTTTAGCCTCAGCCACTGGGCCACTGCATTGAAGAATGCGCCATCTCTTTTTTACAAAAAGCATAAAGCGAGATAAAATAAATCTGAGCAAGTTTTAATAACTGTCACTGCGTGGTGGGTAGGTATTTTGCTGTGCCAACAGAAGCATTGAAAATCTGTCTGCTTGTGCCATTTTTGAGATGTTTTATTTTATCCTTCAGTAAAAAGTGCGGAACACATCATTATAATCACCCCTGTAGGAAATCCCGGTGAACAGTTTGCACCGCGAGTTATCACCATGGCTGTTTATTCTAGCAAGCTTGCATTGTTGCTGTGAGATTTGTGTGCAAACATGTTAGTTCAGAAATAGACACAAAAAGCTCTGAAGAAGGGTCTCGACCCAAAACGTCACCCATTCCTTCTCTCCAGAGATGTTGCCTGTCCCGCTGAGTTACTCCAGCTTTTTGTGTCTTATCTTCGGTTTAAACCAGCATCTGCAGTTCCTTCTTACACATGTTAGTTCAGAGACTTGCTTATACCCTAGCTTCTCGCACTCCTACAGAGACCACACTTCAGAAATAATTTAGCAGCTTTGGAGCATCTTGCAGTCATAAATAGTGATGCCTTTCTCTCTACGCCTAAGGGAATTTATCACACAGGCTCCAGGCTATGTTACTGTCCTAAATAATTTTGCCCTTTTTAGCATAACTGTTTTGTGTGCCATCTACGATCTGTCATAGGATCAACCAAGGTGAAAAGGTTGTGGGTTCAAATCCTATTTCAGACAACGAGCACAAAATCCAGGCTGGCTCTGTAGTGTGGAACAGAGTGATGCACTGTTGGAGGTTGCAAATGGTAATGCCTTTAATCTAAATACAAATCCTCTGGCACCAAGGAGCATTATGCCACTGTGCTGGCCAACTTTCCTCCCTCTGCATTTGCATAAAAAATGGATCATTGCTATCCATTTTGTTTGCCATTCATGGGATCTTGCAGTGCATAAGTGAACAGCTACTTGTGCATATGCAACATTAACAACATTTTAGATTTGAATTATGTTGCATTTTGCACCATCTTGAGGATGTAATGAGAAATGTCTTCATTTGTTTTTCCTTTCAACTTTATCTTTTAGCTGAAAATTGTATTAAAATTGACAGATCTTTTAGGAATAGCTATTTTTGAAACCAAATTTATCGCCATTTTCCTATGTGGCCTTCGAACTCGATCTAAGTCAAAATATATTTTATTCATTATTCTCATCGGTTTCATCGAACAATTTTTGTATAAGCCAGGGTAGTCTTCCAGCGCAGAGACAGCTGGGGAGACATGAGACAGAAGATGCTGGAATCTTGAGCAAAAAAACAAACTGCTGGAGGGGTAATCTTCTGTCTACTCACAGAAATAGGTCGTTCAGCCCACTGTGCCTATGCTGAGCATCAAATACCCATCTATACTGCTCCCATTTACCAGCACTTCTTCCTGAGCCTTCTTTGCCTTGGTGATTCAAGTTCTCATGTAAATACTTCAATGTTGTTGGTCTCTGCTTCCACCATCCCCTCGGACAATTGCATTCCCAATTCCAAACATCCTTTGGATGAAAAAAAATCCTTCCTCGGGTCCTGGCGTCTCATCTTAAACTGAAAGTATCTGATTTTGGGCACCTCAGTTATAGGGAATAGTTTCATATCAGCTATCTTATTTATACCCCTCATAAATGTGTACACCGCCATCAGGTCCCACCTCTGCCTCCTCCACTCCAAGGAACATGAGCCCAGCCTTCATAGTCTCTCCTCTTAACTGAAGTGCTCTATCTCAGGCAACATCCTGATGAATGTCCTCTGCACTCTTCCAGTGCAGCCACATCGTTCCTATAGTGTGGTGACCAAAACTGCGCACAGTCCTTCAACTGCGTCAGGTACACTTTGACACCAGTCATAGATCAAGTTTACTGTTCTATCTTAGACACTGATTCTTTGGCCATTTCCATTGAAATTGCTTTGGTTTCAGACAAGTGGGTTGGTAACTACAGCACAGGGCTTGTAAAATGACAATAATTAACCGAAAGGTTCATCATATGAGTTAAGGCTTTAAATACCGAAATGCACACATGGCCTTTTGACCCAGAATATGGAGATTAGATAAGGTTTCTTTGGGTTTAGGGAATATTTTGTAGGCTTGTTCATGGCCTTACAAATAAAAAATGGTTTAAAAATAAATATCTGGAATGTGTCCCAGGTTAACAGACACCCTTCCATTTTCTGTTTATTTTTGCTTATATCTTTGAGTTATGAAGCTGTTTGGATGGAATTAGAACATTTATAAAATGCATTCAGAATTGAAAAACTACAGATTTCTAACCATAGATTGGGTGTCTTCAGAAAAAGCTTTCAGTTTCTGACCACCGAAGGTACTGCTGCTTTTGGTATAAAATTATTGTCTTGTGTAAGATAATAATTTTTCTGAGGTATTCTTGCAGTCCGTGGCTTGACCTATGTGGTCACCAGGATTACAGTGCAGGATTGACATCTATTGATCTTGATGGGTTGTGTTTGCATGTAAAACTTAACCTAAATGGAAAGCTTTGCCCTGGCGATCTGCCCAGCTTGGAACAATTAAATGAGTAGCGATATGGAGAAAGCACTAAGTATTTGCTCAGGACTCTGTGTCACTTGGCTTGAGTTGATGGTCATTCTCTGACAGAAAGTCCAAATCTGTAGTGTCCAGTGTGTGATCTCAAAATATTATCCAAAAGAAAACAAAATCTTGTCACTGATCACATTGTTCCTTAAAATTCATTGGGTGCATTGAAAACAAATAATGGGTTTGGGAATTGATTCAATATTAAAATTGTACACCACCTGGTTTTGTAATTCTTATTGACCATTCCAGTGGAGTGACATTTATGTTATTGAAGTATTCATTCTATTTAACAACCGTTGACATAACAGCGTTAAAAGCTAACAGTTTTAAATACGGGAATGTAGCTGTGCTTGGAACCTAGAAAATCAACAAAGATTTTTAAATCAGTTGAATTATTGAAATGAAAATAGTCCCCTAACCATTAATGAATGTTATGTTGATTGATTTTTGAGAATGTTGCCACAAAAATTACATTGTAAATAGCGATTGTCAATGACAGCTTCCATGAAATGTAAATGTGGCTGGAACTTGCCTGGATGTGTGTAAATTCAACAACTCCAAAGAAGCTTAGCACTGCACCATCCAAGATAATGTGGTCCACTTAACACCCCATCCACCAGTGGTGCATAGGGCCAGTATGTTTCTCATCCGGCCCAGCCAGAGGAATAAGAGCATCTGATGCAAGCGAACACCCTTGTAGGTTCCCCTCCAAGCACATACCAGCCCTACTTGGAAATGCCACCATTCCTTTCTTGTCTCTGAGTCTAAATTTTGGTGCTTTCTGCTTAATAGCACAGTGCAATGAAAATTGTTTAAAAAGTCAAACTACAGGTGCTGTAAATCTGATATCAAAACAGAAGCTAATGGAAATGCCCAGCAAGTCGGAGAGTAGCTGTGGAATGAAATAACTAACGTTTCAGGTCCCAATTCTGACCAATGTCTCGGCCTGAACTGTTTCTCCACTGCCACTTCGCAACCTGCCTCATGTTTCCAGCATTTCCTGTTTTTATTAACATGGCGAGAACTCCTTCACCAGTGGTTCGAGCAGCGTACTCGCCACTACCTTCATAAGGGGAATTAGGAGTGAACAATAAAAAAAAACGCACTGATTTCTCATGGTGGAGGGCGATAGACGTGCCCCCTCCGTCGTCCTCCTGTTCTCCCCAACCAAAATATAAACTGGTGAAATCTGAACCTTGGACTGGACCCTTTCAAGATCTGTGCAGAATCATCTCTTTTTTTAAAGAACTCATAAATTTCTTCATTTGGTGATTTGGAAATCAGGTACAGAATGTCACGAAAGGGGATTCTGTTGTAATATGTGTACTGCTCCGCACAGGACATTATCCCGCTGCGTGATGCAAGACATTGTAATCGAATACATTTTTCTTGTAGTTTTCCATTTGTAACGTTGCCCCATCACCAGGTGCTTTTGTGTACCCTGACAAAAGGACAGTGCGAGTCACCGAGAGCTCCGATTGTGAGTGGGGGTTGTTGGTTACGAGGTCATGACACCTCGTCATCAGTATAACTTCAGTTTTCAAAATGTATCTGTTTCCAACTTAAAGCAGGGAAATATTAATATGAAAATCACCAACTGACCAAAACTGCAAATTTACTGTATTAAACATTGGCGTTACCCGTGAACTTCCCAGTCCTCTTACGGACGAGGGATGGAGAAATGAGCAACACATTCCAAAACCTTCAAAAGAAGGACATTTTCTTATATAGGGCCAAATCTGGGTGAAACCGGGAACTGGAACCCTAACTACGATGAAGGTAGAAGACCATACATGTTCAATATATTTATAAATTAACCGGTCTTAAATAACATAAAAGAATGTCAACCAGTGTTGTGGTGTCAAATATTCTGCTCATAGAGTTTATATGGGTCCTAAGAGATACCGTGGGTCGTCTCTTAAAAAAGAATGGGCGGCACAGAGCCGCTGCCTCACAGCGTCAGAGACCCGGGTTCGATCCTGGTGCTGTCTGTGGAGTTTTGCGCGTTCTCCCAGTGACCGTGTGGGTTTTCTCCGGGAGCTCCGATTTCATCCCACACCCCAAAGACCTGCGTGTTTGTAGGTTCATTGGCTTCGGTAAATTGACCAGTGTGTAGGGAGTGGATGAGAAAATTGGATAGCATAGAACTAGTGTGTGAACTCCATGGGCCGAAGGTTTTATTTTCCGTGTTTTTCTTAAGTACTAAGAATGGGACACAAAGTGCTGGAGTAACTCAGCCGGTCAGGCAGCATCTGGAGAACATGCATAGGTAACGTTTCGGGTCGGGATCTGTTTCAATGTATTTATAAAATCGACTGGTCTTAAATACTATAAAGCAATATCCCTCTTCACGCTCAAAAAAAATAAAAAAAATACTGCTGTCAGTTTTGAAATGTGACCATGTTTAAAAATAACAGACACGCAGCCATTTCATATTTTCTTTTCTCCCGCTACCATGAACCATCTATCTCGCTCCGATGTCTGGAGTGTCCCATGAAATATCTGGCGCCTTCTTGATTGGTTCGGCCGCTTATAGTAGGAAAGATACATCCGCAGCTCAGCTCCTGATCGGTCAATTTACCGAGCCCCCTCCCCTCTCGCCGTCAACCTTGGTTGACAGCCACTGCTGCATCAATATAAACCCAGCAGAATGAAGGTGAGGATGATTGCACTGTTTTAACAGGGTACCTGCGATGTCTTTACTTCTAAAGCTAGCTAACCGCTTCCCCGTGTGCGGCAGGTATGTTGCAGAGATGCTGGCGAAGCCGGTTCCGGCCAAGAGTCCGTCAACTCTTGCTGACATGCCGGGTCCTAGCGCCGTCCGTTTTGCCTACGATCTCTTCTTCAATAAAGGGATTTCCAGGTTACATGAGCTGCAGGTAAGAACAACTTGTTCTAACATCATTAAAAACACATCCAGACTGAATGGCAGTTCAATGATGTTTGGGTGTTGCCTGACTTGCTGGGTATTTCCAGCACATTTTACTTTTATTTCGGAATTCCAGTATTTTGCTTCTAATATTTTGCTGTCCCTGTTTAATTAGGGGTTCCTTTCAGGATATCAGAGTCTTGACTGAAATATCAGTTCATAGTGCTACTTGCTAACTGTATTTAGAATCACACAGCACAACAAAGGAGAAGGCTATTTGGCCCATTAAGCCTGAGCCAACTCTGCGAAAGCTCTCCATTGGCTCCACTCACTCCACAGCCTGGCACATTGCCCCTTCTAGTGATTCCGTGATTTCCCCCTTCCTATTGTAAGCATCTCTAAATTATCTCTCTTATAATCTGATTAAAATTAAAATATTCACAAATATTAACTATTTTTTATTAATTTGGGTAATAGCCCTGCCAATCCCCAGCAGAAGCTCGTGGTAAGCTGCCTACTTGACCCACTGAAATTGATCCCAAGGTGTTGTTGGCTCAGAAATCCCTATGCTAAGGACAGGACTAGAAACATAGAAAAATAGGTGCAGGAGTAAGCCACCTTTCCCTTCGAGCCAGCACCGTCATTCAATATGATCATGGCTCATCATCCAAAGTCAGTACCCTGTTTTTGCTTTTTCCCCATATCCCTTGATTTCTTTCACCCGAAGAGCTAAATCTTAACTCTAACTCTCTCTTGAAATCTCTCTCTAGACTACAGTCTAGAGTTGTGGTGCCGCTGGACGTAGGAGGGTTGGGCCTGTGTAACCGCCTCTCTATGCTTCACTAGTGCAATGTCTTAAGGAGGAAACATGGGTGGCATTAACTAGAGTCATACAACACGGAAACATGCGTTTGGCCCATATCCCTCTAAAACTTTCCTATCGTGTACCTGTCGAAATGTCTTTTAAATGTTGTTATAGTGCCTGCTTCAACGATCTCCTCTGGCAAGCTCGTTCCATGTACTCACCACCCTCTGTGTGAAAAAGTTGTCCCTATTCTTGTTGCAAGAGATTGGATTGAATTGCTGGTACAATTGACATAAATATATTATGAATAAAGACCCTTCTGCAAACAAAAGTCTCAAAAAGCCAGCAACCTCTCACCTCAACAAATGTCAATCTGTTTTATTTTTAAATAAGTTAATTATGGGTGGCATTAACCAAAGATCCTTTAGCGGATCTCCGCTATAAGATCTTTGGCATTAACTAGAGTCAACACATGGTGTACGGACGTTGTTAGGATTGGTAGTCACTGCACTGCTCTGCTGACCTGGAATACCTGATGATAAAGTGCAGGCCCTTCTATCTGCCCAGAGAATTCACATCGACTGTTATCACTGCAGTCTATCTACCCCCGGACGCTAATGCCAGGCTAGCAATGGAAGAGCTGCAAGCTGCTATCAGCAAACAACTAACTGCACACCTAGAGGGGGCATTTATTGTTGCGGGTGATTTCAACCACTCCAACCTTAAAACTGTACTCCCCAGGTTCCATCAGCATGTTTCCTGCCCAACCAAAGGAAACAATATTCTGGACTTAGTATATACTAATATTACTGAAGCCTACAAAGCCCTCCCCCTCCCCCACCTTGGACAGTCTGACCACCTCTCTCTGTTCCTGCTCCCCAAATACACACCTCTGATCAGACGTGTGAAACCTACCGTGAGGACAGTGAAGGTTTGGCCTGAGGGGGCTGTCTCTGTTTTACAGGAACAGTTTCAGCAAACAGACTGGAGTCTGTTTGCCACTCAGGCCACCTTTAACTCCCAAGTGGACATCAACTCATACACCTCAACCGTTTTGGACTATATAAAATTCTGCACTGACAACGTCACTACCCACAAAGAGATTAAGACCTTCCCTAACCAGAAGCCGTGGATGAGCAGGGAGGTCAGACTCCTGCTGAAGGCTCGCGATGCCGCTTTCAGATCTGGCAATGCTGAGGGATACAGCTCATCCAGGGCCAATCTGAAAAAGGGAATTAGGAATGCTAAACTCAATCATAAACGGCGGATTGAGGAGCATTTCCAAAACAACTCTGACCCCAGGCGCATGTGGCAAGGAATCAAATCCATTGCCGATTACCATAAAGTCAACACCCCCCCCCCAGCCCCCCCCAGACAACGCCTCCCTTCCTGACGAGCTAAACCATTTCTATGCTCGCTTTGACCGGGACAACAAAACTCCAGCCATCAAAGTTGCTCCACCCCCGTATGAACAACCCCTCAGTCTCTCCACCTCTGCTGTACAAGATGCACTGAGCAAGGTGAATGAGCACAAAGCTGCCGGCCCCGATGGCATCCCCGGGCGGGTGCTCAGGGCATGTGCTGGACAACTATCCCTGGTCTTCACTGACATTTTCAATCTGTCACTGGCCCAGGGTGTTGTCCCCACTTGCCTCAAGACATCAACCATCGTGCCAGTGCCCAAACAATCAGCTACAGGGAGTCTCAACGACTTCCGCCCAGTGGCACTCATCCCCGTCATTGCAAAGTGCTTTGAGCGGCTGATCTTGGCTCACCTCAAAGCCAGCCTCCCCCCCACACTGGACCCCCATCAGTTTGCCTACCGGACCAACAGGTCTACAGAGGATGCCATATCGGCGGCCCTACACTCTGCCCTGACCCACCTGGACAACAACAACTCCTACATCAGGTTGCTGTTCATTGATTTCAGCTCCGCCTTTAACACTGTCATCCCCGCTAGCTTGATCACCAAACTCAGCGGACTTGGCATCTCCACCTCCCTCTGCAATTGGACACTGGATTTCCTCACCAACAGACCACAGTCTGTTAGGGTCAACAACCTCACCTCCTCCACTATAACACTGAACACCGGCGTGCCACAGGGCTGTGTGCTCAGCCGTCTCCTCTACTCCCTCTTCACCCATGACTGCATCCCTAAGAATGGCTCCAACATTAAATTTGCCGACGACACCACGGTGGTGGGACTGATCAGTGACAACGACGAGTCAGCCTACAGGGAGGAGGTCCAGCACCTGACAACCTGGTGTGCCAACAATAACCTCGTCCTCAACTCCAAGAAGATGAAGGAAATTATTGTCGACTTCAGGAAGAACAGAGGGGGCAGACATACCCCCATCCATATAAACGGGACTGAGGTGGAGCACGTCTCCAACTACAAATTCCTCGGGGTACACATCTCGGAGGATCTGTCCTGGTCCCTCAACACCTCCAAGCTGATCAAAAAGGCGCAGCAGCGCCTTTACTTCCTGAGGAGGCTCAAGAAAGCTCACCTGTCCCCCCAGATCCTGACCAACCTTTACCGCTGTACCATCGAAAGCATCCTGACCACCTGCTTCACGGTATGGTACAGTAGTTGCACCATAGCGGACAGGAAGGCACTACAACGGGTGGTGAAAACCGCTCAGTACATCATCGGTGCCCCGCTCCCTGCCATGGATGCCCTCCACCGAAAACGGTGTCTGAGACGGGCCGGGAAGATCATCAAAGACCCCTCCCACCCCAACCATGGACTGTTTGCCCTCCTCCCATCAGGGAGGCGGTACAGGAGCCTCAGGTCTCGTACTAGTAGGATGAGGAACAGCTTCTACAACAACACTATCACATTGCTGAACTCGGAGTCCCGCCGATAGATTTCTCCAATCTCTCCGTCCACATTGTTTGCTTATTCTGTATTTTTATTTCTATATTGCACTATTACTACGGACTGACGCTAAACTGCATTTTGTTGTACCCATACTTGTAGACATTAAAGTTGAGTTGAATTGAATTGAATTAATGCCCAGTCGGCTGCTGACTCTGGGACACATGGATCTGCAGGTTGGGGGATGATTTGAAGGAAATAGACCCTGTTGTGCTGTTGGTTGGTTGGCTTGGGACCCTCTTTTGAAATGGCCTTCTTCGAGGTCCTCTGACTCTGGCTGAACTGGGGAACTGAAGGGTTAAACGGTCACCATATTAACATCCTCGGCCACATTCCCATCTGAAGAAGTGTCCCGACCCAAAACTTCTGAGGTGGGAGGTGCTGGCATTGGGAGGGTCCAGAGGAGGTTTAGAGAATGATCCCAGGGATGATTGGGTTAATATATCAGAAGCATTTGATGGCTCTGGGCATGTACTCACAGGCGGTTAGAAGGATGAGGGGAATCTCATTGAAATCTAGTAATAATGAAAGGCCTGGAAAGAGTGGATGTTTCCAGTGGTGGGAGAGTCTAGGACCAGAGGGCACGGCCTCAGAATAAAAGGACGTACCTTTAGAATGGAGATGAGGAATTTCTTTAGCCAGAGGGTGAATCTGTGAAATTCATTGCCACAGACGGCTGTGGAGTCCGAGACATTGGGTATATTTAAAGTGGGGATTGATAGGTTCTTGATCAATAAGGGTGTCAAAGGTCAAAGGGGAGAATGGGTTTGAGAGGGAAAAAGAGATCAGCCATGATCAAATGGTGGAGCAGATACGATGGGTAGAATCGCTTAATTCTGCATCTGTGTTATGGTCACCTAACCACGTTTTCCAGAGATGCTGCCTGACCCACTGAGTTACTCCAGCACTTTGTGTCTTATTTTGTAAACCAGCATCTGCAGTGCCTTGTTTCTCTCTTCTTCATCCTCCCTCTTGTTTAACAGCTTGAGGGCAAAGCGAAGTACGGGCCAGTGTGGAAGGCCCGTTTTGGTCCTATCCTCACCGTACACATTGCAGATCCAGCGTTAATCGAACAAGTCTTGCGGCAGGAGGGCCAGCACCCAATCCGATCGGATTTGTCGTCTTGGAAAGATTACAGGCAGCACCGAGGACACGCGTATGGGCTCCTCACTGCGTGAGTAGATCACCGTGGCTGGGTGTCTCTGCACCTGCTCAGGGGAGGGGTTAGACTCCAGGCCTGCCCCCGTGCCTCAGACCCTTCAGTACAAATGGAAGCGTGGGTGGTGGAGTGCTCCTGATACCCTGGCAAACAATCTGCAGCAGAAAACGAAAATGCCATAAACACTCAGCAGGTCAGGCAACATCCTTGGAGAAAGAAACAGAGTTAATGTTGTAGATTGATAATCCTCCATGGATGTTGCTGGGCTGCCCAGTCATTCCAGCTTTTTTGGCTTTGTTTCAGATTTCCAACATCCGCTAGGTTTTTTTTATTTTTGGGGTCGTGTACAGATAGACAATGTGTTTTATTGTTTCCTTTACGGGAGTTAGCCAGACGTTTCTAAAGGAAGAATATTAAAGCGAACGACTGGGGCAGATCAGAGAGGATCATATTGAAAGGTGGGGCAGGCATGTGGGGCCAAGCGGCCTAGTCAAGTCACTGCACAATGCAGTCAATTGGTACCCAGACCTGCGGATGGCAGTGCCAGTGAGTGTACATGACGGTTCTCCCACCTGAACTCGGAGTCTTTCTTTCTTGCAGGGAGGGCGAGGAGTGGCAGGAACTCCGCAGCATACTCAGCAAGCACATGCTGAAGCCCAAGCAAGTGGCGGCGTACGACGGTGTCCTTAACAATGTCATCACTGACCTGGTCCTTCGCCTGCGTCAGCAGAGGGCAAGCAGCAGCCGCCTCCTGGTCAGGGACTTGGCTGGCGAGTTCTACAAGTTTGGATTGGAAGGTGAGGGGTAAAGAATCAGCAGCTTCTTCCCACTCCACCTTCAGACCCTGCTCCAGCCCAGCTTTGATGAATGGTCTTGGATCTCAAGCGTTCACTCTGTTTCCCTCTCTGTGGGTGCTGTCTGACCTGCTGTGTATTTCCAGCACTCTGATTTTATTTCAGATTTCCAGCATCTGCAGCAACTTTCTTCATCAATTCAATCCAACCGTTCTTGCCTTGGGGGAGATGGTATCTTAATCCAAGTGGGAATCTCAGAGGATGGGCCTGTTTTGTTTTTGCATGCTCTCCCTTCAACTACAGCAGAGTGTTCAAATTCCCTGCCATGACAGTAGAGGCAGCCAATGATGCCCTTGTCCCGGGCTCCCGTGGTGTATTCCGATCACCCCTCCCAGTGCCCGGCAGGGCGGCGTTAACGGCCCACTATGCTGAGCCCCAAGATCAACACTCTCTGATTTTGTGTCCTCCTCTGAACCCCTCCCTTGCCATCATCACCAAAGCAGCCAGCCAGGTCTCTGTGGTACCACTGCCCGTGGGATCTTGCTATGCATGCTGGCGGCCATGGGTCATTCATTACAGCGCAGTGGCTGCATGACACAAGGTGCAAATCTCTTTGGGACATCCCAAGCTTGTGAGAGATGCAGAAGAAGTGGGGGTGAGGTCCCACGCTGTGGCCTGATATAAGCTCTCAGTGAAGAGACCCTGAGGGCAGCTTACCAAGACCACATTCCTGAAACTGGAGTAAGATGAAAGGACCTTCTGATGCTTTAGGCTAAATTCATAAAGAACCACACGACTCAAATGTTAATTCACTGCCCACTCTTCCTAGGTATCTCCGCGGTGCTCTTTGAGACCCGGATTGGCTGCCTCAAGACGGACGTTCCCAAAGAAACAGAAGACTTTATCCAGTCAATTAACACCATGTTCCAAATGACGCTCCTCACCATGGCCATGCCCAAGTTCCTGCACAAAATCTACCCGGGACCCTGGCAGAGATTTGTCGCCTGCTGGGATAACATGTTCGCCTTTGGTGAGGAGTTTGTGTTGTCAATATGTTGAGGCTGAGGGATTGAAGCAGGAATGTTGTCTGAGTGAGGTTCTCTTTGTAGGTGGTAGAGACCGATGAGAGTGAAGAGAGAGAGACATAAAGATACGGGGAGCTGCAGATGCTGGAATCTTAAACAAACCATTTAATATTGGATGAGCTCTTTAGACTTTAGAGATACAGCGCGGAAACAGGCCCTTTGGCCGACTGAGTCCGCACCGACCAGCAATCCCTGTACACTAATATTATACTACACACACTACGGACAATTTTACCAAAGCCAATTAACCTACAAACCTGTACGTCTTTGGAGTGTGGGAGGAAACCAGAGCACCCTACTCCATACAGACAGCACCCATAGTCAGGATCGAACCCGGGCCTCTGGCGTTCTAAGGCAGCAACTCTACAGCTGTGCCACCGTGCCGCTCACAGTAATCCTAGTGTGAAACATTTGCTGCATCTCTGGAGAACATGCATAAGTAACGTTTCGGGTCCAGACCCTTCTTCCTGGGATTGACTCTGCGATGTTAGGGTTGAGCAATAAATGTTGGTGTTACCAGTGATGCCCACATCCTGAAAAATGAATACATTTATAAACTGCAGAGACTCCCCCAGCTTGTTGTGTGAAGTGGCAATTGGGGAGGCGATACAGTTGGATGTTTCTCCCCGAAACTTACAATGCCTTCACTGTGCAGCCAAAGGACACATCGATAGAAGGATGGTTGAAGTTCAACACAAGTTAGCAAGAAGCCAACCAGTCGAGGGAACGTACCTGATCTACTTCCTTTCCACCCAGAAGCTCCCGATGAGAACCATTTATGGAAATGTCACCGAGTTGCTGCTGGCTGGTGTGGACACTGTAAGTGCATGTGACTAGTTGCTTACATGAGCTTCAGGTTCTATCATCGGCAGCGTGGTGGGGGTGCAAAGTTGCAGATTGGGCAGGACCTGTGGGTCACACCCACACACCTACCCAGGGTTTCAAACACGTGTATTTTCACTGCAACTTTCTTGTCCCTCTCAGAACGTCTCAAAGTGCTTCACTGCCAGTGGCGTACTTCTGAAGTGTTGTCACTGTATGCACAGCAGGCTTCCACAAACCCACAAAGTGATAACGATCATGTAGTTTATGTTTGAAGAGATGTCGTTTGCGGGATAAATACTGACCACAATTACCCTTCTTTTCAAAATATTAGGATTTTTAACATTCATGTGTAAGTGCAGACAGGGCATTAGTTTAAGATTAGGTACAGGCACTGAACTTCTGACCATGTAGCACTCCTTCGACATCACGCCCCCCTAATAGTGTGGCACTCCCTTGACATTGCCCCCCGTGACAGTGCAACACATCACCCCTTCCTCCTCCCAGAATGTGGCACTCCCTGAAAGTGCAACGTACCTCTCTTGGACGGCACACTACTCATTTCCCCTTTGACAATGCAGGGGGGACATGCAAACTCCTCGCAGAGAGCACCAGAGGCTGGAATTGAACCGGGATTGCTGGAACTGAGAGGCAGCAGCGCTATCAGCTGCCCCAATGTGGATCAGCTAACCTGGGATCTCAGTGTTATACCAGCTGGCCGACCTTATCTTCAGTGCTAGCCATGATTTAATCTGTGTTCCCTCTCCCATTTGGATAGATTTCCAGCACAATGTCATGGAGCCTTTACGAGTTGGCCCGGCACCCGGATATTCAAGCAGCCCTGCACCGGGAAATAAGAGAGACGGTTGGCGACAAACCCATCCCTTCAGCTGCTGACGTGGCAAAGATTCCGCTTCTGAAAGCTGTTGTGAAGGAAATACTGAGGTGAGGGGGTGAGAGTGGGTGTTGCTACCTGGCAGCTGTGGGTGCCTTCACAAGACAGTTGATTTCCTCGCCTGTCACCTCCCGGCCCGTCACTTCCGTCCCCACTATCTCCTTGTCCGTCACCTATTTGGCATTTCCTCCTCAAATCTCCCCATGTTCTGAGATTGGAGGAGAGGTAAGCTGGTGGCACAGTGTTGCGGGATGTGTTGCACCTCTCCTTTCCTTTCCCCCCCCAACCTTTGGTGTCATGACTGAAAGCTGAAACACATGTGTAATGTACCATTTCTGCACTTTTTAGGCTTTACCCTGTAATACCAGGTAATGCCCGTGTGATTCCAGATAAGGATATCCAAATTGGAGAATACATCATTCCGCAAAATGTAAGTGCAGAGATTCTTAAGATTTTTTTCATTTAAAAAAAGCCCCTGCAGTGGCTTTGGAGTGTTTTACTATATCTACTTCTAACTAGTTGATTCAAATAGTATGTTTTAAGAAAACACCAAATTGTCAGAAGCAGAAAATGTGCAGGTAATCTCAACAGTAAACTAGAACAACGCCTTGTATTCTGTGTGGGGAACATCCCTCCAGCATTCACTCACGGCCTGCTGCCAAGGTACACCCTTGCATTCTGGACAGGCCCCAGCCCTTAAATTTGTGTCAGTGACAGTCGGATTGGAGTTCTTTTGAAGGCCTGGCTTTGGAAGCCACTTATAGGAGAGTGGCAGCAGTGACCCATGAGTATCACTCTTCCCTCAGTTGGGTAATTAAGGCCTGAGTCTGGAAGGGTGACACTCTGTGGAGTTGAAGAGCTGTCAGTTGCTACTCAAAAATGAGCAGTCAGTTGGCCCAATCATTCTATGAGAGCTCTTCATATAGTTAAATGCAGCTTTTACAATTTCAAATCCCTTTAAGCGTTCTATTATGCATGCAGAAGACTATGTAATATAGTTGATGAGAAATGTGATTGTGACTTTGAGCAGCAACTTGTCACTAAGACACTCAAAGTTTTCTCCGAGCACCCTGGTTTGTTTGGTTAACCTTGAAGTTATGTCCACTATGTGTGAGGTAGGATTCTCCAACTCAGGTCTGGTTCTTATGCTCTCTGTCCTTCTGCCCAGACTCTGATCACTCTGTGTCACTACGCAACCTCACGAGACAAAGAGGTCTTCCCCAACCCTGACTCATTCCAGCCGATGCGATGGCTTCACAAGGACGAGAATTTCCATCCTTACGCCTCCATCCCCTTTGGTTTCGGGAAGCGAAGCTGTATCGGAAGAAGAATTGCAGAGTTGGAGGTCTACCTGGCTCTGGCAAGAGTAAGTTGGATTTGAACTCTGTGTTGAATGTAAGCTCTGCTCGGCATGAGGGAGGGTAGCGTGATGGTCGAGAAGCAGAAAGTGCGAGTTTAAATCCCACTTTGAAAACTGGGAATTTAAATTCAGTTCATGAAATAAAAAGTCAGTATCAGTGCCAGTGACCATGAGTCTACCAGCCTTATTTTGAAACGTAAAAGCAATCACGAGACAGATTTGCTGTACTTGGCTTGTCTGGATTTTATGTGACTCCAGACCCATAGTCTGTTACATGGGGGTAGGAGGAGGCTATACAACCCCTCCCTCTGGCCTGTCACACCACCCGGTCAGACTGCAGCTGATCTCTGCCTCTGAGCCCATTTTCCCTCTGTAATTATACAAAGAAAACCCATCCATCTCAGTCGTGAGGAGGGAGAATTCCAGATTGTCCCAAATCTCTGTGTGAGGAAAAAGCTCTGGCTCCGATTTTAAGTTTGTGGCCCTTGTTCTGGACTCTTTCTCCAACCAGAGGAATAGTCATTGTAAATGTTTGATAGTGTCTTCATGATTCAATAACACTTTATTGTCATATGTACCTGGGTACAGTGAAATGCTCGGTTTTGCATACAACCCGGTAAAATCATACAGCAGGCCTCACCTAGGCAGTACACAAGAGTCGCCACATTTCTGGCGTCGACAAAGTTACAAAAGTTCACCAAACAGTTCTATCTTCTGCTTGCCGCCGCAGAACAGCTGCGTACTTGCGGACTAACCCTTGAAATGCCGGTACGTCTATGACAAATGCAAGGTCCTGACAGATGTGCAGAATCCCCCCTGGATGAACAACACCGAGCCTGACATGCCATTTCCTTTTCAGATCCTGACCCACTTTGAGGTGAGACAGGAGATCAAAGGCAGCATCGTAAAACCCATGACCAGAACTGTGCTGGTGCCAGAGCAGCAGATCAATCTTCAGTTTATTGACAGATGAACGGGTGTACAGTGAACAGCTCCAGTACCACGATGAGAGAACCAAAACTCGCTGATCCCAGCTTTAACTCTGGCCAACAAGATTTTTTCTGGGACTTTACCAAGTGCTGTCTGGAAGTCCTTAAAGCAGCTACAGACATTCGCCTGGCTCATCACCACTTCAAAAAATAACGTTATCAACTTTGCCAAATCTGAACAGCTTGGTGTTCAGTCAATCATTCCAGACATGATTGTGGACCCCAGTAACTTCCCCAACAGTGTATTGGTCTGCAGTTGTCTGCTTTCCCCCCCTCATCTTCCTTAAACAGAGTGAATGCACAATTGTCCAACCTGAAGAAATGTTTCCCAAATCAAGAGAGCTTTGGCAAAATCATAGGTCATTTCCCCATAGGGTGGAAGTGTCAAGGACTAGAGGGTGTAACTTTAAGGTTAGAGAGGCAAAGTTTTTAGGAGATGTGGGGGGGATGTCTTTTACAGAGGGTGCCTGGAATGTGCTGCTTAGAGTGGTGGTGGTGTAGGCAGATACGATAGCGGTGTTTAAGTTGCTTTTAGATAGGCACATGGATATGCAGGGAATAGAGGGATATAGATCACATACAGGCAGTGGAGATTTGTTTATCTAGGCATGATGTTTGGTAAATGGGTTAATTAAGATAATGCAGGCATTTTTGTCTGCAAATGCTCCTGAACTCCAGGAACCTGAAATGAAACGGCAGAAGTGGTGATCTCGGAAAAGCAAAGATGGACACATTACCAGAAGCTAAAGACAAGGTGGTGAATAAAATCAGTGAATGTATTGGTACATACAGCTTTTTTTTTTTAAAGCACTTTGTTACACAGTTCAAGCAGTGGTGAAAATTCACCCGAATTAAGAAAGAGAAACAGATTTGCTTTTCCAAAGCACCTCCACATCCCTTTCAGGATGCCCCAATGTGTTTTGCAGTGAGTGCTGTGGCTGTATTCACTGTTGTGATACAGGTATGTGGTCAGTACTGAATTCCTGTCAATTTTATATCTCCTCTTCACTGATTGCCTTCATTTATTTTCTACATTTTGGAGTTCAGCTCTGAGCAACTCATCAAGATTTTTTCTATTGGTCTTTGTGGGTAATGATCATTATTTTGAAATTCTGCTCTTTGTGTTATTTGTATTGGTAACAGATTAAAGAATGGTGTCAAATCATTATCTTTTTGCAGTGTGGCTGTTCACTAATAACAAAAATGTTTTATCTGGAGTGGATGTGATTGGGATACAGGTTGCCGTGTTCATCCATCTCCCTCATTGCACCATCGGTGCTTCTCCCCCGGCGAAGGCATCACTCACTTTGCTCCAGTGTATGCTTTAAAACGCCATACATGAACGATCGCCCATAAATGGTGATGTTCTTCAAGGCACCCTCTGTAGATACTTAGATCTACGGACTTCTGCTCCAAGCTGGAGGATGAGACGGATGTTCGGCAGCTATAGCGGGGCTTGAATGCCATCACCTCCTACAAGGCGAAATCAGGAGGCAGCTCAATTGTCAGCGAAGCATCCCTCCCCGACGAGCTCAATGCGTTTTACGCACGCTTTGATAGGGAGAATACTGATGTGCCTTCCTGAGCCCCATTCGCCATGATGGCATTTCGGTCTCAGTCACAGAGGCCGATGTCAGAAGATCCTTCAGGGGGGTGAACCCTCGGAAAGCACCTGAACCTGATGGTATACCCGGCCGTGTTCTAAAAACCCGTGCAGACCAACTGGCTGGAGTTTTTACGGATGTTTTCAACCTCTCACTTCTGAGGTTCCCATCTGCTTTAAAAGGGCATCAATAATACCGGTGCCCAAGAAGAGCAAGGTGACGTGCCTCAATGACTATCGACCAGTGGCACTAACGTCGGTGGTGATGAAGTGCTTTGAGAGGCTGATCATGGCGCAAATCAACTCATACCCCGACAAGAACCTGGACCCACTGCAGTTCGCTTACCGCCACAACAGATCAACGGTGCATGCGATCTCACTGGCTCTCCACTCTGCTCTGGACCACTTAGACAACAGAAACTCATATGTCAGGCTATTATTCATTGATTACAGCTCGGCGTTTAACACCATCATCCCCTCCAAGCTGGTTACCAAGCTCTCAGATCTGGGTCTCTGCGTATCCCTCTGCAATTGGATCCTCGACTTCCTCATCCACAGACCACAGTCTGTCCGCATTGGTGGAAATGTGCCATCCTCGATAACAATCAGCACGGGAGCACCTCAAGGCTGCGTGTTCAGCCCCCTGCTGTACTCACTCTATACTCATGCTTGTGTAGCTGGACATAGTGCGAACTCCATCATCAAGTTCGCTGATGACACCACTGTTGTGGGACGTATCACTGATGGAGATGAGTCAGAGTATAGAAGTGAGATTGACCGTTTGACCAAATGGTGCCAGCACAATAACCTGGCTCTCAACACCAGCAAAACCAAGGAACTGATTGTGGACATTGGAAGGGGTAGGATAGGGACCCACAATCCCGTTTATATGATGGTGGAAAGGGTCAAGAGCTTCAAATTCCTGGGAGTACATATTTCCAAAGATCTTTCCTGGTCCCAGCACACTGATGCAATTATAAAGAAAGCACATCAGCGCCTCTACTTCCTGAGAAGATTACGGAGAGTCGGTATGTCAAAGAGGACTCTCTCGAACTTCTACAGGTGCGCAGTAGAGAGCATGCTGACTAGTTGTATCGTGGCTTGGTTCGGCTACTTGAGCGTCCAGGAGCGGAAAAGAATGTGACCACTGACCAGTCCATCATCGGCCCTGACCTCCCCACTATCGAAGGGAACTATCGCAGTTGCTGCCTCAAAAAGGCAGCCAACATCATCAAGGAGCCACACCATCCTGGCCACACACTCATATCTCTGCTGCCATCAGGTAGAAGGTACAGGAGCCTGAAATCTGGTACATCCAGGTTCAGGAACAGCTACTTCCCCACAGCCATCAGGCTATTAAACTCACCATCAAACAAACTCTGAACTATAACAGCCTATTGCACTTTATTTGTTTATTTATGTGTCTATATACAGTATATAGTCTATGCTATATAAACACACTGAACTGTTCTGTATTTATGCTTACAATACTCAGTTGTGGTGCAGCAAGCAAGAATTTCATTGTCCTATCTGGGACACATGACAATAAACTCTCTTGACTTGACTCTTGACTTGATCCCTAGTAAATAGTGACAAATCCTCAGGCAATCCTGTAACTACTAGCACGTACACAATGAGCGCTGTCTCATACACACACACACTGGAATACAACTCCTTACCAATATGAACACATTTCTGGCCAGGACTCACAGTAAATACTGACACTTGCCCTGGAGAGTCACTTTAAATACAGACAACCTCTTGGCAGCAAACGTCTGTGAATGCCAACGTACTCACTAAGCACCCTATTAATACCGATGCAATCCTGAGGATACCCCGTGAACATCAACACACTCTTGGAAGCCCCTGTAAACGCTGGCAGCATTCAGGGCAAGATGGAGGGAATGTTGCATCTTTGGAGGTGTCATCTTTCAGAGAGGTTGTTCACCAATGTCAATCCTCTCAGCTCAATATGGTGATGCAGGCCAACAATATGAAGACGATTGGGAGAACTGCAATTTATCCTTCAATCGGCATCTCGGCACTGGTTATCTTGTTGCTGGACCAGTGGGCAGAAACTGGAGCATGATTTCAGAAACACGTTCAACTTGAATCCTGGCTGCTGGGAAATTTGAATTCAATAATCTGGGATCAGTCTAAAAAGTAGTTTCAGGAACACAACTTTAAATACGATAGAACTTTACTTATCCCAGGAGGAAAATTAATCTGCCAACCGTCATAAGAGCACAAAATACATGAAACATGAAATTAAAGTGACGAGTGGAAAGGATTAAGGATGTGCAGATTGGGGGGGAGGGGGCAGTCTCCGTCTCACCCACGACAGAATGGGGAGAGTTGTACAGTTTGATGGCCACAGGGAAGAAGGGTCTCCTGTGGCGTTCTGTGCTGCATCTTGGTGGAACCAGTCTGTTGCTGAAGGTGCTCCTCAGGTTGATCAGTGTGTCATGGAGGGGGTGAGCTGTAGAGCTACAGGATTGTTGTAAAAACTCATCTGGGTTACAAATACTCCTCAGGGGATGAAATCAGCACTGCCCGTCCTGTGGCATGGCATTCCCTCAGTGCCCCTCCCGTAGTGGGGATCTCTTTTGATCCTGTGCTAACAGTATTGGTCATGTTTCTTCGTCCAGAAGGCAGACAAAAATGCTGGAGAAACTCAGCGGGTGAGGCAGCATCTATGGAGTGAAGGAAATAGGTAACGTTTCGGGTCGAAACCCTTCTGGTTTCGACCCGAAACGTTGCCTATTTCCTTTGCTCCATAGATGCTGCCTCACCCGCTGAGTTTCTCCAGCATTTTTGTCTACCTTCGATTTTCCAGCATCCGCAGTTCCTTCTTAAACATTTCTTCATCCAGATATGTTTTATTGTTCACTGAACTTTTATGGTTCTATTGACTCAGAATAATGTGTCATCAGCACATGCTGCGTGGACAAAGGGCAGGTGGCTTAGAGTGTCTGGACACCTCATGTTCACATGCTGATCTAACGGAGAGCAAAGTCCTGCTGTGACCTGCTATTGGTCAGAGGTGTCCTAGTTGTTGCTGTTTGTTTTCCAGCTGCCACGTGGACACTTTTTTTCATGTTGTGTTTTTTTCCTGTTTTCTCTGGTGGTAAACAGAACTAACTCTGGAGCCAAGGTGT
Organism: Amblyraja radiata; assembly: GCF_010909765.2. Taxonomy (NCBI): domain Eukaryota; kingdom Metazoa; phylum Chordata; class Chondrichthyes; order Rajiformes; family Rajidae; genus Amblyraja; species Amblyraja radiata. Next base: position 7,993,718 of record NC_046001.1, read on the forward strand.
GGAGTCAGCCAACTGGGCTGGAGTCAAAGGTCTTCTTCCAACTAAACAAACACCTCTTCAACTGCAGCGTACCTGCCAGACCAGCCACACAGGGAATGCTGATGGTGGCACCAAACCATCGGTATGTTTGTTCTGAGGCGGTCCCGGCTAGTTTTCCTAATCCTTCCCGTCTCCTGCTGTACCGTGGTTACCCATCCCCTTCCTGAATCTCTATCCATCTGTTAGGAGTCTTTGTGCCTGGATTGAATGCACTATTTTAACAGAGATGCACCCACACACACCTGCATGTACGCACTGCAGTACAAAGTGTACACGGTGTTAGTGAGGGGTGCAGGCTGTATCAGAGTTTATATACATGAAGGATGTGGGATCATCAGGTTATACAGCACAGATACAAGCCCTTCATCCCAACTCATTGCTGTTGACCTAAGTGCCTTCCTGAGCTTGTCCCCTTTGCCTGTATTTGCTCCATATTCCTCTAAATCTTTCATATCCATTTACCTGTCCAAATGTTGTTTAAATGCTATATTTTTACCAGCCTCAACTACCTCCTCTGGTGTTTAAGAAGGAACTGCAGATGCTGGAAAATCGAAGGTAGACAAAAATGCTGGAGAAACTCAGCGGGTGCAGCATCTATGGAGCGAAGGAAATAGGCAACATTTCGGTCTGAAGAAAGGTTTCGGCCCGAAACGTTGCCTATTTCCTTCGCTCCATAGATGCTGCCTCACCCGCTGAGTTTCTCCAGCATTTTTGTCTACCTCCTCTGGTAGCTTGTTGCACACACATCACCTCTATGTTAGGGTGTCCCTCTTTCCCCTCTCACCAAAGGAGGCCAATTTCATCAGAGACCCACACCACCATGGACATGCTCTCATTTCACTCCTACAACCAGGTAGGTGCAGGAGCCCCTGGAACTGTGACCACCAGATTCAAGAACAGCAACCACCAGACACTTGAACGTTACACAGCACTCACCTCAACTGTGAACAATGGTCTTTGGTAGCTCTCTGGTTATTAGTTTAATTTAGAGGTACAGCATGGAAACAGGTTTTTTTTTTTTTGACGCACCGAGTCTATCATCCCACATTCTCATCCATTCCCCGTGCACTTGTAGGCAATTTACACACGTCTTAGGGGTGTGGGAGGAAACCTGAGCATCCGGATTAAACCCAGGGGGTTTAACTTTTCATTTACATAACCAGTCACTCTTCCGTCATTTCTCGCTCCTGACAGACAAGAGCTTTGAACGTTGTCTCTCACGGGGAGAACGTGCAAACTCCGTACAGACAGCACCGGTAGTCGGGATCGAACCCGGGTCTCTGGTGCTGCTGTGAGGCAGGAACTCCACCGCTGCGCTACCGTGACGCACCGAAGTTAGGTTGTGCTCCAAGCCTTGCCTGTGGCGCTGCGTTTTGCGACGGGTGAGGCAACCACGTCCTGAAGTAACTTCACGGCAAAAACATTTATGTGCAAGAGAAAAATAAAAGTTTAACAGCCCCGCCCTGAGGGGAAAATGGAAAAGTTGGAGCTTTCTATTTGTCCCGCCCATTTACATCTGAAGTGGGCGGGACAATGTGAGGAGCACGTGGTCTGGCGATGCGTCAGTCAAACCTGACAGCAGGCGGATGTGTGACAGCGGCACTGGCCAATCGCGAGAGGGGTTTGTGTCCTGGGAGCGTCAAGTTAGGTTGCGCCCCGAGTCCCGCCCCCTGGCGCTGAGTCAGCGGCCGCGGGACAACGTTCAAAGCTCTTGTCTGTAAAGAGCGAGAGCAGTATTGACGGAAGAGTGACTGGTTCTGTAAATGAAAGGCTAATGAAAAAAAAACGTTTCCGCGCTGCAAACATTGAGCAGGTCGGGCAGCATCGGCGGAGGAAGGATCGGCGGAGACAGGGTCTCGACCAAAGATCCTATAGCGCTATAGGATCTTTGGTCGAGACCCGAAACTTCTCTCCAGAGATGCTGCCTGTCCCGCTGAGTTACTCCAGCATTTTGTGTAAAGTACATCTTCGATGTAAACCAGCATCTGCAGTTCTTTCCAACACAAAATAACTGAGTTCATGGTTCAGATCGGATACAAACTTTACAAGTTACAGAGACTGGGGTGTAGTGGAGGAAAATAAGGAAGTGCTTCTGACTTATCCTGGTGACCAACTAACCTAACTTTCAGGTGTTCAGGAATTGTTCTGGGTGCCTTCGAGGAGAGGCTGATGAATGCTTTTTAACTGCAAAACGACACAAAATGCTTGAGTAGCTCAGCACAATTCTCTAGAGATGCTGCCTGACCCACTAAGTTACTCAACCACTTTGTCCTTCAGTGTATTAATCAGTATCTGGAGTTCTTTATTTGTGTTTTTAACTACAGTCTGGATGAGAATTAAAAAAATCATGCTGGAATTGTGAGATTCAGGCCGCAGGTGGGACTGCAGGAAATACCCAGCAGTTCGGGCAGTAACTGCGGCGAGAGAAAGAAACTGAATCATGTTAAAAGTGAATGACATAACCCACGTTGGCCAGTTCTGAGACAAACAGAAAGGATGGTTATCTAAAATTGTTGAATTCAATGGGAAGCCATTTAAGACTGAGGTGAGAAAAAACTTTTTCATCCAGAGAGTTGTGAATTTGTGGAATTCCCTGCCACAGAGGGCAATGGAGGCCAAGTCACTGGATGGATTTAAGAGAGAGTTAGATAGAGCTCTAGGGGCTAGTGGAATCAAGGGATATGGGGAGAAGGCAGGCATGGGTTATTGATAGGGGACGATCAGCCATGATCACATTGAATGGCGGTGCTGGCTCGTAGGACCAAATGGCCTCCTCCTGCCTCCTCCCTCCTATTTTCTATGTATCTATGTAACTAGTTAAGTTCCGAGGGCTGTTATGTTCTTCATGAGACGCTGTTCCTCAGTTTGGGTTGGGCTTTGTTGGAATAGTGGAGGAGGCCAAATGTCAGGATGGGAATTAGATGGAGAATTAAAATGTTTTCTGCTTGCATTTTGGGTCAGCTGGCATTTCTGAAAATGTCTTTCTCCCCTTCAAAGATAGACACAAACAGCTGGAGTAACTCAGCGGGACAGGCAACATCTCTGGAGAGAAGGAATGGGTGACGTTTCAGGTCTTCAGTTTAAACCAGCATCTACAGTTCCTTCTTACACAATTCTCCCCTTCAAATTGGTTTATCTTTTCACCCCAGGGGAAAACGTGCCCAACGTCGGGAACAAGTTAATTTGGCAGAGCTGGTGGAGATAGGAAATCCAGCTGTCAAGAGATGACGCAAGATGATGGAACAGCATCTATTCAGTGCCGTTCCCAAGGACGATGATCCATTTGCAGACTATTACATGGAGGAGAGCACGTACGAGTTTTGTGGACATGTTGTAAAGATCACCCAGAAGTTCAGCACTGACCTGGGAGTTGCTGGTTCAGTCTGGGAATCTGTAAGTGTAGTGGCCTGAAAGTAGATGAAGCTGAGAGAAAGCACTCCTTTTGCAACTGCTCGATCCACCCTACTGTGCTGCTGTATTGGCTCATGTTTTCTCTCTGAGCCAGAAGGCTCCATGTATAAGCCCCTCTCTGTGCCTCGAGCAAAGAAATACAGGCAGGCAGTACCATGAGAGTGCAGATGTTGGAATCTGGAGCAACAAACAATCTAATGGGAGATACACATTCCTCCTACTGGGCTATCTGACTAGCTGAGTTCCTCCAGCAGATTTATTATACAAAGAGCGTGCCGCACTGGTCTCTCAGATGTGGGGTGTCCTCCCAGTTTGCCTATGCATGTGGATCCCACAAGACTATTTGAATGAAAGGGGCCACAATTCCTCCTTTTCTCCTAACCAACCCACTCCAATAGTTTGTTTGTGGCTTCCTGTGACAGGCAAATGTTGCCACAGCATTTGCCTATGTAACAGGAGGAGCTGCACTCGAGGGTACGTCGTTGTCAAGCTTTATGGGCAAATTAAGAACATGAGCAGATGGTATGCAAATGTAATAACGAGGAACTGCGGATGCTGGTTTATACCAAATATAGACACAAAATGCTGGAGTGACTCAGTGGGTCAGGCAGCATCTCTGAAGAACATGAATGGCTGACGTTTACCAACCATGCTCAGTCCTGCCCCGCCTCTCTCCCATCTTTCTTCCCTCCCCCCCTACAATCAGTCTGAAGAAGTGTCCCAACCCAAAACATTATCTGTCCATGTTCCCCAGAGATGCTGCCTGACCCACTGAGTTACTCCAGCACTTTGTGTTTGTCTTTGGTTTGCAAATGTACTTTATTTTTGCGACACACCTGCTGTAACTTCAGTTAATTCCAAACTGAACTGGCTGATGGAAGGACAGTCTGGCAATAGCTGCTCCATTAATCATCCCTTCTCCTCACATGGAGGTCTTTGAACATACGTGGTGACTAGAGGTAGCACACTCACCTTTAACTCCTTGGGTTGTGAGTTCAACCACTCCAGATCTTCAATCACTTTCAAAGCTGCCATCATTCAAATGGTGCATTGAGGGCCGCCCTCCTACTCTCTCCAGTAGAACTAAAAAGATCCACACTGTGGATGCTGAAATGCTCAGCAGGTCAGGCAATCTCCATGGAGAGAGAAACAGAGTTAACATTACAGGCATGAGACTCTGTGGAGACCCAGCATTTTTGGTTTTTAGTCTTGGGATGAACTTGGTTCAGGAGCCATTCAGTAGGCTATCTGGCGCAGGGTTAACGGGATGAATGGCCTCCTTCTACATCGTATAGATGTATATAGAAATCCAGCCTCTTTGTTTCAGGCAAATTGAATAGCTTTGTTTGAGCAGTGAAGTAGCACTTGGAGAGGGAGTTGGAGACCAGCGGCTACCTGTCACAGCTGTGTGAACAAGCAGCCAGCTGAATCAATATGTTTGAATGACCTGGATATTTATTCAGCTTACTCACACAGTCGTGCATCAGTGAAGACTAATGTAGCTTCCCCCCAAACCAGCACTGGCAGTGCAGCAGAATATTAAAAAAAAACCTGTCAACAGTAACTAAAAAAACGTTTTCCCGTGCTCGGGTGCCAACATGCGTTGAGGGACCTATCCATTTGCCTTAGATGCCCTCCAATGTGTCGGCCATGGATTTAAGAGAGGGTTAGATAGAGCTCTAGCTAGTGGAATCAAGGGATATGGGGAGAAGGCAGGCACGGGTTATTGATAGGGGACGATCAGCCATGATCACAATGAATGGCAGTGCTGGCTCGAAGGACCAAATGGCCTCCTCCTGCACCTATTTTCTATGTTTCTATGTTTCTATGACCAACCAGACAATCTTAAATGTGTAGGAAGGAACTGCAGATGCTGGTTTACACTGAAGATAGACACAAAATGCTGGAGTAACTCAGCAGGGACAGGCAGGTTCTCTGGAGAAAGCGAATGGATGACGTTTCGTGTTGAGAACCTTCTTCTGACAATCTTAACATGTAGGCAATGTGAATCAGGCTGTTTGACCATAGGGGCAATCAGAGCTGAGCTTGAAGCTGGTCAATGACCAGGAGCAGGGGCTCTTCTTTGCTTTCTACTCTCCCCCGTCACCACCCCACAACCCAGAGTCTTAAGCCAACTGTAGTATTCCCATTGCTGCTTGGGTGATTTTTTAGGGCAATGTAGCGCAATTAGACTTGTCTCCAAAAGTTACAGGAATGAGGAAATAAACAGTGATAGCGAGATATGAAGGGATTTGAAAGCAAGGCACGGTAAATAATTATGGATAAGGAAATAAAATGAATGGTTTGTTAAACTGTGAGATGTTGGTGGAGGGGAGAAGCTGGCTTGGACACCAGAAGCATTTAAATAGTCTTGTTAGGTTGTTTTGTATCCAGTTGCACAGAGAGATTGGTTTCTTAGAATCTCCGAAGAAGGATGCAGGCGAGGTTATGAGCTCAAATTCCACGACATGTTGAATTAGTGGCAAGAATGGTGTTCGCCCAGCTTAGCTGAAAAGGAGATTTAAAAAAATATATATATAATACACACACACACATCAATACTATATATACTCACATATACATATAAAAATCAAATAAACACATTATATATATGTATATGTACATATATATGTGATGGACACAAAAAGGTGGAGTAACTCTGCGGGACGTAAGTGTACGCATGTATCAGAGGGGAAATGCTTTTTCCAAAGATCCTTGCTATAGGATCTTTGGCTTTTTTCTGTTCCGACAGTAATGTCGATTTCAACCAGTAGTGGGAGCCACCCGAAATTCAGAGCAACATTCAAAATGCGACCTCGCTTGAGTTCTTTGGGCTAGATGTTGTCGAGGTTTGTCCTTGCCGGCTCTCCTTCGTGGTTCTCTTCCGCCGGCGGGGAAGCCGCTGCATTTGCCCCGGCATCATGCTCGTCCCGTGTGCTCTGCGGACCGCTCGAACCCGCATCTCCAGGGTAAAAAAACACCAAACTCTCTACTCGCTACCACTTTAATGATGAGCGGTTGTGATAAAATCCCGGTGGAAAAATCCTTTAGAAGGCCGAAGTAAAACTAATGTGCTGAGGAGATGATGGGCAAATGGTCAGGGGTTGGGCACTCGCTTTTAAAGCAGGCCCAGCACTAAATAAAGATGTTGTGTGATGCAGTTATTTGAAATAAAACAGAAATTGACAGAAGAGACAGAAAGATTTGGGGCAAACGGAATTAAAGAGGAAGACACAATATATTGACGCGTGGTTGTAATCTGTGTGGAAATAGATTCTTTGAAAGAGGATACAAGGAACCCCAGATGCCGGTTTACAAAAAAAAGAAAAAAATGTACCATCAATCTGAAGAAGATACATGGATAGAACAGGTTTAGAGAGATATGTGCCAAACACGGGCAGATGGGATTAGTGTAGATGGGGCATGTTGGTTGGCGTGAGCAAGTTGGGCCGATGGGTCTGTTTCCATGCTATATCACTGGGTCCTGACCGGAAACATCACTATCCGTGTTCTCCTGAGATGCTGCCTGATTCACTGTTATAGAGTCATACAGCTTAAAAAACAGGCCCCTTTGTAAAGACGCCATAATAGCCGCCTCCTGTGCTATACATGTCATGATCCTCTTTCTACGATTGTGAGTGGTAACAATCCTGAGAGCGAGTGTTGGTCAGGATCATGACCTTTGACTGAATGTTAGTAACACTGAGGTAGCATGCACCGTGGGAATGAAGTTAGGCTGCAAATGTGTAGATTAAAAATTGCCTTGGTCATGTCAGAGATTTTGGTCTTATCTTCACCAGATCTTCTCTACCCAACCCGTCCAGTTTCTCCACTGTTCTGGGACTAGATCGATAGCAACAGATAAAGAGCTTCTCATAAAACTCCGGAAAAAGACGGGATACTCATTTACAAATTGTAAGAAGGCCTTGGAAAATTTCAACAGTGACCTTCAGCAGGTAGGTGACGGCTGAATGGCCTACACCCCGCTTACATTTCTTACACTGTAAGTTAGGCTTATTTTTATTTAGTCATATTTATACAATGGTATATGGACACACTGATCTGTTTTGTAGTAAATGCCTACTATGTTCTGTTGTGCTGAAGCAAAGCAAGAATGTCATTGTCCTATCAGGGACACATAACAATAAACTCACTTGAACTTGAAGACCCCATTGTTTCAATGATGCTAATTGAGGGATAGGTGCTGGCTCGAATAACAAGGAGCACTACCCCTTTTTCTCCCTTACTTGAGAGAATGGACAGGGATTTGATTTATGTGATTTTTAAAAAAATAGACAAGAAACTTGGTAACAGCAGAATCCCTTACTCAAATCCAGACAGCTTGTAAGCCAGGAAGTGGAAACAGAAGGTGGGTGGCTGGGTGGTGGAAGTCCATTGAGTTAGTGAGGGGCAACTCCACACCATTGTCTTTCTATGGATAAAGCGATGTACCACTGGATAACTGCTTGTCAATGATGACCTCTTTTCAAAGGCTGAAGCCTGGCTGCACGAGCAAGCCCACAAGGAAGGATGGAGCAAAGCTTCTAAACTACAAGGTCGGAAGACAACGGAGGGACTGATTGGACTGCTCCAGGATGGGAACTCCGCTGTCCTGGTGGAGGTAAAGACTTACAAAGTTTGGACATTACTCTGTGTAGTAAATAGTGACAAATGTATAAAATCAGAGAATACTACAGCACTGAAGGATCCTGCCTGTATGTCCCTTTAAAATAACTCTCCAATCAATCCAACCCTTCCTGCTGTCTCCCCACAATCTACTCATTTTCAAATGTTCATGCAATTCCTTTTGAAGTCCCATTAAATCTCCTTGAACGCGAGCCATTACTTTAGGTGTGGGAACCTATTAACGGAATACGGTGTCTGTTAAAGTAGTGGTAGGGAAATTTCATTTGAACTAGTTAAAATTGGATTGGTAAATTGGATTGGATTGGCAGTAGGATTCCTGGGATGTCAGGACTGTCTTATGAAGAAAGACTTGATAGACTTGGTTTATACTCTCTAGAATTTAGGAGATTGAGAGGGGATCTTATAGAAACTTACAAAATTCTTAAGGGGTTGGACAGGCTAGATGCAGGAAGATTGCTCCCGATGTTGGGGAAGTCCAGGACAAGGGGTCACAGCTTAAGGATAAGGGGGAAATCCTTTAAAACCGAGATGAGAAGAACTTTTTTCACACAGAGAGTGGTGAATCTCTGGAACTCCCTGCCACAGAGGGTAGTCGAGGCCAGTTCATTGGCTATATTTAAGAGGGAGTTAGATGTGGCCCTTGTGGCTAAGGGGATCAGAGGGTATGGAGAGAAGGCAGGTACGGGATACTGAGTTGGATGATCAGCCATGATCATATTGAATGGCGGTGCAAGCGCGAAGGGCCGAATGGCCTACTCCTGCACCTAATTTCTATGTTTCTATGTAACCAGAACATACAGACATCAATAAAATTGAAGAACCAGAGTGCAGATGACAGTTAAAAAAAAATTATGATGTTGAACACGTTGCCGTGGCATTACAAGCAGATTCAATAATAAATTTTTCAAAGGGAATCTGAGACGTACTTTAAAAGAAATAAAAAAACTGATGGGCTTTAGGAAAGAGCAGGGAAGTGGCAATCATGGGATTACTGTTGAGAACGGACATTGGTGTGATGGGCTGATTGAACTCCTGTGCTGTACAATTTTACTCCCTTGTGGGAATCAATTGGATTTTTAAAAAATGTCTCATCCCTTGCAGGTGAATTGTGAAACTGACTTTGTTGCTAGGAATGTAAAGTTCCAGCAGTTAGTGCAGCAGGCAGCCACTGCCACGCTGGAACACTGCCGCTCCAAGCAGGTGACCACCACTGATTATACCAAGGTTTGTAAAGTGTTTCTATCTCTCTCTCTCTCTCTTATCTAATCGTGTCTATGCCAGCAGATACTCCTCACTGTTTTTTGTGTCTTCAATTGAACAGACTGAGCAGTCCGTACCTGCACGACAGCTTTTGGTTTGATCTTGATACCCATATTGAAAGGGTACATTATACTTAAGCCCAGAGGGCATAGGTGTACATTAGATCACAAGACATAGGAGCAGAATGAGGCCATTCGGCCCATTGAGTCTGGTCTGCGTTCGATCATGGCTGATCTATTTTCCCCTCTCAACCCCATTTTCCTGCCTTCTCCCCGTAACCTTTGACACTCTTACTAATCAAGAACCTATCAATCTCTGCTTTAAAAATACCCAATGACTTGGCCTCCACTACCATCTGTGACAATGAATTCCATAGACTCACCACCCTCTGACCAAAGAAATTCAACACAATCAATACAATACAATCAGTTTTATTCGTCACATAAAGTGCAAGTGAAATGAATTTGTCAGCAGCGGCACAATGAAAAACACACAAAAACACAATAAAAATTTAACACAAACATCCACCACAGCATTCATCACTGTGGTGGAAGGCACAAAATTTGGCCCGTCCTCCTCCATTTTCCCCCGTGGTCGGGAAATTCCTCCTCATCTCCATTCTAAAGATACATCCTTTTATTCTGAGGCTATGCCTTCTGGTCCTAGACTCTCCCACAGAGGATGTGAACATCCTCTTAGGCCTTTCATTTGGAGGTAGGTTTCAAAGAGATCCCTCCTCATCCTTCTAAACTCCAGCAAGTACAGACCTCGAGCCAGGAGATTTAAACTTGGAGATTTAAGGACCCTCAAAGTGGGATACAGATGGAGTTTAACCAGCTAAACACGTGCAACTCAACTGCTCAGAGCATTGGGAAACCTCTCGCTGCTGATCCTGCCACTACCTCACATCACACCTGAAATACTAATTCTGTGGCACTCTTGACAGATGCTGACCTGAGCCAGCATTTTGTGGCAATTTTGTTTCAAATTTCCAGCATCTGCGGCATTTTTTTTTTGATGCTGGAGAAAAATCCTACCTTGTCACTCAAGATACAATGTTCTCCGAATTCCTGCAAAGTTCAATGCCCCTTGTGAGTTTCCCAAAAGGCAATCTGTGGAGAATGGCCACACTATTGGGGACTGACCACTTTTTCTATCTGCACCCTTCACCATCCTTGTATTGAGGCAGCTTTAGATTGTTCAGTGTTTCTCTCTGGGGAAAATGCCAACGTGCCGGTATCACAAAGCAACGGCAGGAGGTTTGGCTCCTAAGATACACCAAGTGGAAACCTAGCACTGCCACCTAGAGAGAGGGAGAGCAGGCAGGGAAATGGTGTCACAAGTCATTCTGGGCTGCTCTCAATAAACCCCTCCCTTAATTCTATCCAGACACTTCCACCCCTGCAACGTACTGTTCCAGCTGCTACGGTCAGGCAAACGCCTCCGTTGCCATGCGGTGAGAACGGAGAGGTTGAGAAGGAGTTTCTTTCCAGAGGCCATTAGGACTGTAAACTCCTACCTCACCAGGGACTAACTACTGTACCATTCCACTGCTTTTTTTTTTCCCTTTTTCCTTCCTCCCACAATATGTAATATAGAAACATAGAAACATAGAAATTAGGTGCAGGAGTAGGCCATTCGGCCCTTCGAGCCTGCACCGCCATTCAATATGATCATGGCTGATCATCCAACTCAGTATCCCGTACCTGCCTTCTCTCCATACCCTCTGATCCCCTTAGCCACAAGGGCCACATCTAACTCCCTCTTAAATATAGTCAATGAACTGGCCTCGACTACCTTCTGTGGCAGGGAGTTCCAGAGATTCACTACTCTCTGTGTGAAAAAAGTTCTTCTCATCTCGGTTTTAAAGGATTTCCCCCTTATCCTTAAGCTGTGACCCCTTGTCCTGGACTTCCCCAACATCGGGAGCAATCTTCCTGCATCTAGCCTGTCCAACCCCTTAAGAATTTTGTAAGTTTCTATAAGATCCCCTCTCAATCTCCTAAATTCTAGAGAGTATAAACCAAGTCTATCCAGTCTTTCTTCATAAGACAGTCCTGACATCCCAGGAATCAGTCTGATGAACCTTCTCTGCACTCCCTCTATGGCAATAATGTCCTTCCTCAGATTTGGAGACCAAAACTGTACGCAATACTCCAGGTGTGGTCTCACCAAGACCCTGTACAACTGCAGTAGAACCTCCCTGCTCCTATACTCAAATCCTTTTGCTATGAAAGCTAACATACCATTCGCTTTCTTCACTGCCTGCTGCACCTGCATGCCCACTTTCAATGACTGGTGTACCATGACACCCAGGTCTCGCTGCATCTCCCCTTTTCCTAGTCGGCCACCATTTAGATAATAGTCTGCTTTCATGTTTTTGCCACCAAAATGGATAACCTCACATTTATCCACATTATACTGCATCTGCCAAACATTTGCCCACTCACCCAGCCTATCCAAGTCACCTTGCAGTCTCCTAGCATCCTCCTCACAGCTAACACTGCCCCCCAGCTTCGTGTCATCCGCAAACTTGGAGATATTGCCTTCAATTCCCTCATCCAGATCATTAATATATATTGTAAATAGCTGGGGTCCCAGCACTGAGCCTTACGGTACCCCACTAGTCACTGCCTGCCATTGTGAAAAGGACCCGTTTACTCCTACTCTTTGCTTCCTGTTTGCCAGCCAGTTCTCTATCCACATCAATACTGAACCCCCAATGCCGTGTGCTTTAAGTTTGTAAACTAATCTCTTATGTGGGACCTTGTCGAAAGCCTTCTGGAAGTCCAGATACACCACATCCACTGGTTCTCCCCTATCCACGCTACTAGTTACATCCTCGAAAAATTCTATAAGATTCGTCAGACATGATTTACCTTTTGTAAATCCATGCTGACTTTGTCGAATGATTTCACCACTTTCCAAATGTGCTGCTATCCCATCTTTAATAACTGACTCTAGCAGTTTCCCCACTACCGATGTTAGACTAACTGGTCTGTAATTCCCCGTTTTCTCTCTCCCTCCCTTCTTAAAAAGTGGGGTTACGTTTGCTACCCGCCAATCCTCAGGAACTACTCCAGAATCTAAAGAGTTTTGAAAGATTATTACTAATGCATCCACTATTTCTGGAGCTACTTCCTTAAGTACTCTGGGATGCAGCCTATCTGGCCCTGGGGATTTATCGGCCTTTAATCCATTTAATTTACCCAACACCACTTCCCGGCTAACCTGGATTTCACTCAATTCCTCCAACTCCTTTGACCCGCGGTCCCCTGCTATTTCCGGCAGATTATTTATGTCTTCCTTAGTGAAGACAGAACCAAAGTAGTTATTCAATTGGTCCGCCATATCCTTGTTCCCCATGATCAACTCACCCGTTTCTGACTGCAAGGGACCTACATTTGTTTTAACTAATCTCTTTCTTTTCACATATCTATAAAAACTTTTGCAGTCAGTTTTTATGTTCCCTGCCAGTTTTCTTTCATAATCTATTTTTCCTTTCCTAATTAAGCCCTTTGTCCTCCTCTGCTGGTCTCTGAATTTCTCCCAGTCCTCCGGTATGCTGCTTTTTCTGGCTAATTTGTACGCATCATCCTTCATTTGATACTATCCCTGATTTCCCTTGTTATCCACGGATGCACTACCTTCCCTGATTTATTCTTTTGCCAAACTGGGATGAACAATTTTTGTAGTTCATCCATGCAGTCTTTAAATGTCTTCCATTGCATATCCACAGTCAACCCTTTTAGAATTAATTGCCAGTCAATCTTGGCCAATTCACGTCTCATACCCTCAAAGTTACCTTTCTTTAAGTTCAGAACCATTGTTTCTGAATTAACAATGTCACTCTCCATCCTAATGAAGAACTCAACCATATTATGGTCACTCTTGCCCAAGGGGCACGTACAACAAGACTGCTAACTAACCCTTCCTCATTACTCAATACCCAGTCTAAAATAGCCTGCTCTCTCGTTGGTTCCTCTACATGTTGATTTAGATAACTATCCCGCATACATTCCAAAAAATCCTCTTCCTCAGCACCCCTGCCAATTTGATTCACCCAATCTATATGTAGATTGAAGTCACCCATTATAACAGTTTTGCCTTTGTCGCACGCATTTCTAATTTCCTGTTTGATACCATCTCCAACTTCACTACTACTGTTAGGTGGCCTGTACACAACACCCACCAGCGTTTTCTGCCCCTTAGTGTTTCGCAGCTCTACCCATACCGATTCCACATCCTGCAAACTAATGTCCTTCCTTTCCATTGCGTTAATCTCCTCTCTAATCAGCAACGCTACCCCACCTCCTTTTCCTTTCTCTCTATCCCTCCTGAATATTGAATATCCCTGGATGTTCAGCTCCCAGCCTTGGTCACCCTGGAGCCATGTCTCCGTGATCCCAACTATATCATAGTCATTAATAGCTATCTGCACATTCAATTCATCCACCTTATTACGAATGCTCCTTGCATTGAGACACAAAGCCTTCAGGCTTGTTTTTACAACACTCTTACCCCTTATACAATTTTGTTGAAAAGTGGCCCTTTTTGATTTTTGCCCTGGATTTTCCGGCCTGCCACTTTTACTTTTCACCTTGCTACCTATTGCTTCTACCCTCATTTTACACCCCTCTGTCTCTACGCTCACACATTTAAGAAACCCTTTCCCTTTATCTCCATCCTCCACTAGCCCATTCGACACCCCACCCCCCTTATTCAGTTTAAAACCACCCGTGTAGCAGTGGCAAACCTGCCTGCCAGAATGCTGGTCCCACACCTGTTAAGATGCAATCCGTCCCTTTTGTACAGTTCCCCCTTACCCCAAAACAGATCCCAGTGATCTAAGAATCTAAATCCCTGCCCCGTGCACCAGTTCCTCAGCCACACGTTCAGGTCCCGTATCTCCCTGTTCCTGCTCTCGCCAACACGAGGAACTGGAAGCAAACCGGAGATAACAACCCTGGAGGTCCTGCTTTTCAGCATTTTTCCAAGCTCTCTAAAGTCACGCTGCAGAATATTCATCCCCTTCTTTCCGACATCGTTTGTGCCGACATGCACTACCACTTCCGGATGTTCACCTTCGCTCTTGAGGATTTTCTGCACTCTGTCCGTGACATCCTGGATCCTGGCACCAGGAAGGCAGCACACCATCCTCGCATCCCGTCTGTTGCCGCAGAAACCCCTGTCCGTACCTCTCACAATGGAGTCTCCTACTACAATGGCGTTGCCTGCCTTAGGCCTTTTTGGTTTTGGCTCAGCAGCCCTATTCGCATCGCAAGCCAGTCCGCCGCCCAGTGTAAACACCTCTTCTGTCCCGACAGCTTCTAAGTGGGTGAACCTGTTCACAAGAGGTACAACACCCGGGGACGTTGGCATTCCATGCTTCCCTCCCGTTCTCACTGTCTCCCACCTTCTCTCTTCCAGTACCTTAGGTGTAACAATCGTACTGTAAGACTTGTCGAGGAACGACTCAGTTTCTCGGACGAACCGGAGGTCATCCACTTGCTTCTCCAGTTCCCCAACACGGCCCTTCAGGAGCTCTACCTGGATGCACTTTTCGCATTTGTAGCAGCCAGAGGCACCAGCGGTGTCCTTGACCTCCCACATACTGCAAGCATCGCACTGAATCAGTTTGCCTGACATCTCCTTCTTTCGTCTCTACCTATCAAGCGTATTGCGTGGTCTCCTCTCCTCAGCCTCCTCTCCGAAGACTCTCGAGCCAAAGACTCACACTTTTCTCACAGGGCACTTCCCTCACAAGGCCGCTCACTCACTGCCGCTCCCTAAGAGCAGTCTTACTTAAATTGACTGATAAATTGCCTGATTTACCAATTTACAAACCAAATTCCTCAGTTTTCAGCTGTTTTCCCAGCACTGACTCACTTCTCTCCTCCCACTTGGGCTAGAGCCAATCAGTCGTATCTCTTGCTAATCTCCTCCTCCTGCTGCTGCTGTTGTTGTTGCTCCCAAAGCTACAGCAGTTCTGAGTCAAGTCTGCCTGTCCTTGACCTGTACTTAAACTGTTTTCACTTCTCTCCTCCCACTTGGGCTAGAGCCAATCAGTCGTATCTCTTGCTAATCTCCTCCTCCTGCTGCTGCTGTTGTTGTTGCTCCCAAAGCTACAGCAGTTCTGAGTCAAGTCTGCCTGTCCTTGACCTGTACTTAAACTGTTTTCACTTCTCTCCTCCCACTTGGGCTAGAGCCAATCAGTCGTATCTCTTGCTAATCCCCTCCTCCTGCTGCTGCTGTTGTTGTTGCTCCCAAAGCTACAGCAGTTCTGAGTCAAGTCTGCCTGTCCTTGACCTGTACTTAAACTGTTTTCACTTCTCTCCTCCCACTTGGGCTAGAGCCAATCAGTCGTATCTCTTGCTAATCTCCTCCCACTGCTGCTGCTGTTGTTGTTGCTCCCAAAGCTACAGCAGTTCTGAGTCAAGTCTGCCTGTCCTTGACCTGTACTTAAACTGTTTTCACTTCTCTCCTCCCACTTGGGCTAGAGCCAATCAGTCGTATCTCTTGCTAATCCCCTCCTCCTGCTGCTGCTGTTGTTGTTGCTCCCAAAGCTACAGCAGTTCTGAGTCAAGTCTGCCTGTCCTTGACCTGTACTTAAACTGTTTTCACTTCTCTCCTCCCACTTGGGCTAGAGCCAATCAGTCGTATCTCTTGCTAATCTCCTCCCACTGCTGCTGCTGTTGTTGTTGCTCCCAAAGCTACAGCAGTTCTGAGTCAAGTCTGCCTGTCCTTGACCTGTACTTAAACTGTTTTCACTTCTCTCCTCCCACTTGGGCTAGAGCCAATCAGTCGTATCTCTTGCTAATCCCCTCCTCCTGCTGCTGCTGTTGTTGTTGCTCCCAAAGCTACAGCAGTTCTGAGTCAAGTCTGCCTGTCCTTGACCTGTACTTAAACTGTTTTCACTTCTCTCCTCCCACTTGGGCTAGAGCCAATCAGTCGTATCTCTTGCTAATCTCCTCCCCCTGCTGCTGCTGTTGTTGTTGCTCCCAAAGCTACAGCAGTTCTGAGTCAAGTCTGCCTGTCCTTGACCTGTACTTAAACTGTTTTCACTTCTCTCCTCCCACTTGGGCTAGAGCCAATCAGTCGTATCTCTTGCTAATCCCCTCCTCCTGCTGCTGCTGTTGTTGTTGCTCCCAAAGCTACAGCAGTTCTGAGTCAAGTCTGCCTGTCCTTGACCTGTACTTAAACTGTTTTCACTTCTCTCCTCCCACTTGGGCTAGAGCCAATCAGTCGTATCTCTTGCTAATCTCCTCCTCCTGCTGCTGCTGTTGTTGTTGCTCCCAAAGCTACAGCAGTTCTGAGTCAAGTCTGCCTGTCCTTGACCTGTACTTAAACTGTTTTCACTTCTCTCCTCCCACTTGGGCTAGAGCCAATCAGTCGTATCTCTTGCTAATCCCCTCCTCCTGCTGCTGCTGTTGTTGTTGCTCCCAAAGCTACAGCAGTTCTGAGTCAAGTCTGCCTGTCCTTGACCTGTACTTAAACTGTTTTCACTTCTCTCCTCCCACTTGGGCTAGAGCCAATCAGTCGTATCTCTTGCTAATCTCCTCCCACTGCTGCTGCTGTTGTTGTTGCTCCCAAAGCTACAGCAGTTCTGAGTCAAGTCTGCCTGTCCTTGACCTGTACTTAAACTGTTTTCACTTCTCTCCTCCCACTTGGGCTAGAGCCAATCAGTCGTATCTCTTGCTAATCCCCTCCTCCTGCTGCTGCTGTTGTTGTTGCTCCCAAAGCTACAGCAGTTCTGAGTCAAGTCTGCCTGTCCTTGACCTGTACTTAAACTGTTTTCACTTCTCTCCTCCCACTTGGGCTAGAGCCAATCAGTCGTATCTCTTGCTAATCTCCTCCTCCTGCTGCTGCTGTTGTTGTTGCTCCCAAAGCTACAGCAGTTCTGAGTCAAGTCTGCCTGTCCTAGACCTGTACTTAGACTGTTTTCACTTCTCTCCTCCCACTTGGGCTAGAGCCAATCAGTCGTATCTCTTGCTAATCTCCTCCTCCTGCTGCTGCTGTTGTTGTTGCTCCCAAAGCTACAGCAGTTCTGAGTCAAGTCTGCCTGTCCTTGACCTGTACTTAAACTGTTTTCACTTCTCTCCTCCCACTTGGGCTAGAGCCAATCAGTCGTATCTCTTGCTAATCTCCTCCTTCTGCTGCTGCTGTTGCTCCCAAAGCTACAGCAGTTCTGAGTAAAAGAATATGTGATTCTGTTCCATTCTGTTTGTAGTTTGTTTGTTTTTTTGCACAAAGTCCGCGAGCATTGCCACTTTTCATTTCACTGCACATCTCGTATGTGTATGTGACGAATAAACTTGACTCCAGCTGAAACTGTTTGCCCAAAGGATGGGTGCTTCCAATTAATAAGTGACAACTTTACAAATGTATGTATTGAAAATGTTCTTTATTACTCTGCAGAGTTCCCTTATGGCTGAAGAAATAAACCAACTGAAGACTCCTGTGGACAGGCGTGCTCTTGCTGACCAGCTCGCCCTGGCTATCGGTAAGGTTGGAAGTGCAGACTTCGACCACTTCGTTATTTTGTTGTTCTCCTTGGGTGACACAGGCATGGTATTCTTGGTCAATGTAGTTTAGTTTAGAGATACAGCATGGAAACAGGCACTTTGGCACAGGGAGTCCACGATGACCATTGATCACCCGTTCACACTAGTTTGGTGTTATCCCACTTTCACGTCCACTCCCTATACTCTAGGGGCAATTTACGGACATTTTTGGGATGTGGGAGGCGACCCACGTGGTTACAGGGAAACGTGCAAACTCCGCACAGACAGCATCCGAGGTGGTTCTCCAGTAAATATTTTCGATGTAAATTCTATGGTCCCCGTGGTTTAGTGCAGATTCTAGAGTGACTGAGAGCGAGAGAAAGATTTGCATTTCACATCCTTGGCACATTGCATTAAAAGCACATTGGTTGTGATATCAGAAACATCACATGGGGAGGCAAAGATTTTGCAGAAGAATATGTGTTGGAGCGGGACCCAAGTCTTGGTTTTAGCGTACTCAGGGTGCAGGGCAGAGAGGAAGGGTTGTAGGAGTGATGTTTGTAGCATTCGTCGAAGGCGGAGACATACCTGGTTGTGATGCTGGGTAAGAAGTAAAGGATTGGCCAGATGGTTGGACTCCTTCCAACCGGTGTTAACATCAGGTGCAAGATGTGTTGAAGTTTGCATTCCTCCACCACTCCTTCATCACTTCCCAACCTTCTCCCATTATCATGTGGTAAAGCTGACCATTATATTAAAAAACACACTAAATGCTGGAGTACCCCAGTGGGTCAGGCAGCATCTCTGGAGGACATTTCAGGTCAGGACATTGCTTCATATCTGCTGAATTACTTTAGCATATTGGGGGGTTTTTCCTTCTATAAACCAGCATCTGCTGTTCCTCCATTAGATACAACATTTGGTTTGTGGTATCCTCTTCCTAACCCTGAGATCTGTTTAGTTAGCTTTATTTATGAAGATTCATTCTGCTTTATACAACATTTTGACGGGTCCTTTTTTGTAAATCAAATCTGTTTTCAAGGTAACCTTGGTGAGAACATGGCAATCAGAAGAGCAGCCTGGGTGGCTGTACCATCTGACTGGTACATTGGCACATATGTGCACGGACAGCTGCCAGCAGATAGCCCATCCCTCTCAAAGATGGTGTTTGGAAAATATGGCGCATTAGTGATCTACAGGGCTGTGGAACAGAATTCCAAAGTTAACGTCTCTGAGGTAGGCCGCAGGTTGGGACAGCATATTGTCGGAATGATGCCTCTGTCTGTGGGCTCCATCGATGACCCGCCCGGTGATGATTCAGAGACCAAAATGTTGGCTCAGCCTTTCCTGCTGGACCCTGGCACCACAGTGGGGCAGTTCCTGCACACAAGTGGAGTGTCGGTATTGGACTTTGTACGGTACGAATGTGGCGAAGTAACCGAGGTGGCAGAGAGTGTATATTTGGGACATTGCAGACCTGGAAATCAATAACTTCCTCATTGTCTATTTCTCCATGTTCAAATAAAATAACAAGCTCTAGCCCATTTAGTATGGATTTTTCCATCGTTCTTAATTCTTCTTGCTGTTTCAAGTGTTTGTCATATGTACTGAAAACTGAACAATGCAATTCCTACTTGTGGCAGCATTCCAGGTCTTGTAAATACAGTACTCAGAACTTAATAAACATAAAGAAAAAGTTCAATAAATTAAAAACTAATATTTGTACAAAAAAGCCCAAAGTCCTTCACGCTACCAAGACAGTTTGTAGATAATTACCTCTCGAGTTGGGTCTTTCAGGCTGGGGTAGTTCTATGGAAATCTAACGCAAGCTACAGTTCTTCATTGTGAGGCTGACTAGGCTTTTGAGTTGTCTGTGGGGTGGATGCACAACACTAGTCAAATACAACATCCACAGCCATGAACTATCAACGAGTGGTCACTGGTGAGTTTTCAGCATCAGGAAGTGTTCCCTGACTTTAGCTCGGGCAGGGGCAAGGTAATCATTAGTACCCTCACCAGCAGCCAGATTGAAATCAATGAGCTCAGCCAGTACCAGTGTTTAAAAGGAATGCAAAAAGTATTTATTCAACAGTTTTTTCTAAAACAACGCATCCCACGATACTTACCAGTCCAATGGCACTATACTTCCCATTGTAATGTAGGAAACACAACTGTTAAACTGTGCATTGCAAGCACTTACAATCACCAATGATTGAATGACCACATGTTTTGATGATGATGGTTGAGAGATTTCAATATTGGTTCCAGACCCTGGAGCAACTTCCTCACACTGCACTGTGGTGAAACAGCACCATAGGTTCCTTAACATCCACCTGGAAGTGCAGAGCGGACCTCCATTTTGAATGTGATGTTAAATACACATCTACAAAAGCACAGTGCCTAGCTGGCTTGTTCTACTCTCCCCTCGAGTGGGATTTGAACTTACAACCTTGAGTCAGGTGAGAGTACTATCCACTGAGTCACGCAGGAAGCTGCAAACTTCTTGGATTGTATTATTGACTTCCACACCATCCAATGAACTGAACAAACGATATATTTCCGCAAGGACCGCAGCACAGGAGAACAAGTTCTGTCCCTAACCACCAGCATTGAAAACGGCTTTGAGAACAAACTGAAGACCGGGGCAGTGTTCCTTGATCTCACCGCAGCCTATGACACTGTGTGGCACAAATGCCTCCACCTAAACCTCACCAAAGCACTCCCTGCCTGGGCATCAGAAACCATCAAATCTCTGCTCTCCAACCGCAGGTTCAGAGTTCACCTTGGACAGAACAAGAGTGCATGGAGAACGCAGAAGAATGGGCTCCCGCAAGGGTCAGTTTTAGCCCCAACCTTGTTCAACCTTTACACAAATGACCTACCCACCACCAAATCCCGCAAATTCATCTATGCAGATGACATCTGTTTGGCCTTCCAAGCACCAGATTTTGGTACATTGGAACAGGTGCTCAATGAAGACCTTGCTAAACTGGACGAGTACTGCAAAACCTGGCGCCTAAAACCAAGCCCAGCAAAAACGGTCTCCAGTGTGTTCCACCTCCATAATGCAGAAGCCACAAGAGAACCAAACATCTATCTGAGCAGGACCAAACTGAAGTATGCCCCCACTCCAACCTACCTCGGAGTGACCCTTGACAGGACCCTATCCTTCAAGGAACATCTTAAAAGAACAGCAGCTAAGGTGAAGTCCAGAAACAATCTCCTCAGTAAGCTTGCTGGCTCAAAGTGGGGGGCAGCAGCCCCCACACTGCGCATTTCAGCACTAGCCCTTGCATTTTCTTCAGCCGAATATTGTGCCCCTGTTTGGTCCAGGTCATCCCACACACACCATGTGGACACCCAATTGAACTCAACAATGAGGATCATCACAGGAACAATCCGCTCAACACCACTCCCCTGGCTCCCTGTCCTATCCAACATAGCCCCTCCACACATCCGGCGAGTAGTCCTCACTCAAAGGATGCTCCAAAAGACCAAAAACTCCCCTCACCTGCCAATTCACATGGACATCTTCAACCCACCCACTGCTCGACTTCCATCTAGACGACCAATTTGGAAGAACCCACCACCAGCTGATTTCACCATCCAATCAGCTTGGAAAAGGGAATGGGAGTCCAAGGACGTCCCAAATAAACATCTGGTGTCAGACCCCACCCTGGCACCAATCTCCCAAGGAAGCAGTGGACGACGCTGAATAGATTCAGGACTGGACATGGCCCCTGCTTGGCCAGCCTTCACAAATGGGGCAGCAGCCCAACCCCACGGTGTGCTTGTGGAGAGCAGCAAACAATGCAACACATCATTGAAGCATGCCCTCAACAAAGACTCAAAGGAGGACTTGTCACCCTTCATACAGCAGATCAAGAGGCAACTGCTTGGCTAAAGGGCTTTGCATTCGCTAAATAAATAAATTGTCTCTTTCATTTGAACATTGACAGTGTGAATGTTAATATTTGTGCAATGTAGTAGCAGGATATACGTTATGCAGCTGCCTTAAGTGCATGGCATTAACAGCTCGTTACCTCATGGGACAACAAAGGTGAGCTCAGCTTCCCAGGCAAATAATAAGCGAAATAGAGTCTGTCAACAGGTGCACACTTCAGCCCTGCCGTGGTTAGTGCGTGTTAACTGTTCAACATAGCCACAAAGAGAGAATTAGTGTGAGTTCTTGCCTGGTCAATAAAGGTAACGGGAGGCAAATCCTCAACTCTGACCTTATTGTGTTTGGAACTGGCACTAGGTGCAAAAACAATGACGAAGGGTCGCAACCCAAAACGTCACCCATTCCTTCTCTCCAGAGATGCTGCCTGTCCCTCTGAGTTACTCCAGCATTTTGTGTCTATCTTATATTTATTTTCCAATTAAGATTCCCTGCTCTAATGAACAGGGCAGTTTTCTCTTATTTCCCTTTCTAGTCATAGCAACAGCTGACACATGGTTATAAACTATTTCTTTGTTAATTATCAATATCTGACACTTGACAATTCAGCAGGTCATTCAGGCACAGGACAGCCACATTGTTAACCAAGTTGGTGACTAACCCCTCAGAGATACTAAGGGCATTGTATTCCTACCCATGCAGCTACCCTCCTTCCCACTTTAGTCAACGATACATGTAATAGGAATGTTACCGAGAAATAACAATGCGACGTGTTCCATTAAGTAGCACAATATGAACATGCATGTAGAACCTGTGACCAAAGGCTCAGCTTGACATGTGTACAAAAAAATGCAACATGTTTACATTACAGTGAAATAAGCAGACACATTAATGGCTTTGAAACTATTTTATTTACCACTGTTACTGAGTGAAGACTCAATGGAAGCAGTTTCTGAAATCCCATGCCCGATGGGTTGCGGCAGAAGCTGTGCACGGCCTGACTAATTTCTAATAGCAAGAAATGAGATGCTTAGCTTTTCACTCTGTTGCAGATTCAAATTCTGTCAGTATAGTTGGTGCAGCTTTTGCTAATTTAAAATTTGACTAACTCGCCCATTCCACTCAATGCAGAACCAAACAAAACATTTAGTACAAAAACAAGAGGCTAAATTATGTAGGATAAAGGAGAGAGTATAGATTAGGAGAGATTCAACTGTTGCAGTGCATGGTTTTACTTAGATTTCAGCTGGAATAATGGGAGGCGTTCATGATGAACATTGGATGCAAACTATTTGCGAGCTGGCTGCAGATTAGTTGAGAGTTGGTGATCTGTATGTGAGCTGCCTGTCTGCATGAAAGTCGCTTGCGGACAATTTGCGAGCTGCCTGCCTGTTTGCGAGCTGGCTGCGGACTAATTGCGAGTTGGTCTGCATGCAAGCTGGTTGCGGACTAGTTGCGAGTTGGTCTGCATGCAAGCTGGTTGTGGACTAGTTGCGAGCTGCTTGCGAACTATTTGCGAGCTGGCTGCCTGCACACGAGCTGGCTGCAACTAAGTGCAATTCATTTATCAATAAGACAACTTTGGATCCAAGTACACATTTTATATGTATATTTGTTTATAATATTTGAAAATTTGTACTGTAAAACATTTTAGATGCAGGGAACTACATGTATAAATTAGGGCTTTGAACTGAAATATTAGGCTTAAATTAGGAATTTCAAGAGTGGAAGACATGACATGTATTTATTTGGCATCAGTGATATTTTGTTGTAATCCCTTGCTCCTGAAAATGGATGGGTGTTGTTGTTATTTGACAGAGGGTTTAATCTGACAAGTTGCAATAACTCATCCCTCAATTTATTATCTTAATAAATCTTAAAGATTTCTTAAAGAGAATTAGGGCAGTTAAAAAATGTCTTCATTCCTCAAAGTGAATTTCTGCAGAAGACCTTAGTGGAGATTTGGAAGAAGAGTCACAGACATGGTGCTCAGTGGATCTGCTGTGATATTCCATGGTTCTCCTTTATTGCCATTTAGTCTTGGTGATGCATAAAATTATCTAGGCAAGTAAACAATAAAGTTTAAGTATTTGTAAGTAGAGGTAAGGTTTTTAGTGAATGGTTTATAGAATAGATGGTGTTTGTCTGGTTTACTTTTCTGGGTGGTTTGGAGATATTCCCCAAGCTAAAGCGACAGGATGCAGTTTGCAGATGCTCTACAGTTCTCCTTCTTTTAGAACATTCCTTTTGACTTCTTCAAGTTGATCTGTTTCCAGCTGGGCAGCGCAGCGAACACCTCTCGTGACAGGCCAAAAACCAGTTTGAAATCTTGGTCTGTCAGGGAGTTCTGTGAAGGAAGTTTATGAGTTCAGTTTGAATTCTCTCCAGACGACTAACTTTCTCACCCCGTTGCACTGGGTACCCCTTTGAAAGTTCTCGGATCTTTTTGTGGTTCTTTAATGACACAGGTTTGGCTGTGTCATTGACAGGTACCTCCCCACAAGGAACTACATTTTCTTTCCATCAACCTTGTGGCCTTTGCCTCTCCCATCCCCACAACAACCCACTCGGAACCCAAGCGCAGGTTCCTGCGGGATGTTCCTTGCCCGTCCCTTCCATTGGAGATGGACACTTAGATGTTCTATGTCGAGTTGGCTGATGCAAGAGGGCGGCAACTGGGATGCTTCTATTGGCTTCTGATTTGGGGCCTGGATTCCTACCTCTGACCCTCAACAAATAGTAGTTTAAACCCACCCCTGGTGAAAATAAGCGCGTGTAGTTGCTCGTTGTGTGGAGCCTGATCTATCATTTGTGTAACGTGTAGAGATGATCAGCTGTACGAGATGCATAGCACGAGGTTTACAGCATCAGCGCCAAAGGCTGCCAGCACACGTAGCAAATACTACTTTGCTATTATTATCCTCAACAGAAGTAGTTCCCAAAAGAACTTCACGTGGTACAGAGCAAGTATTCCACCACTTAATGTTGGCTTCAATGCCATTACCTGTGTTAAGAGTTTTTTTATCCTCGCCTCAAGATCACCCATCCCCTCCAGCTTTCTCTCAAGCCCCTTGGCCTCCATGGATTAGTTAAGACATGCACCTTGTGTTCATCACACTGGAGGCAACTAACAAAAGCAGATCCCAACTTCTGTCATGCCATGTGCTTTCAGTCTCTTACACTCCCAAGTGCCCATCCCTGTATCTGGACTAACCTCTTTGCTGGTTGGGTCGACACCTTCAGGCAATTCATGTCTTTTTTTGTTAATCAGTGCCTCTGGTGGGTAGTGCTTGTGGGCAGCTGCACAGTCTAATTCCACCTCAGCTAAATCCTGCAATAAATAAGATAAATGGATTTGTCACTTTTTTTTTTTTTTAATCTCCACTTAAGATAGCCTATCATATAATGTTAACTCTATACATCCACAGATTTTAATAGATTAGTCCACTTTGATCCTGTAAAATTGTTCAGGTGATGAATCAAATTTACATTCCCTCTTCATCCCCATATTTCTTGATGTATCCATGTTATTGATCTTGGCCTCGCCTATACTCAGCAACCAAGCCTCAACAGCCCTCTGGGGGAAACAAATTACAAAGCTTCGCAACCCTCTGCATATTAATATATTGAAGAGCAACTGGGTGGAAAATAAAGGGAGAGATAGATTTGGTGCAAAGCCAGGAGAATACGATTGATCCATAAAGTATTTGCCTCTAATTATCTTTTTTGATGCCAAAACTTTATCTGCAACTTTGATTTGGCCTGTGGCATTTTACAGTACACAAGTCATGAAAGAGAATAGTCACATGGGGAATAAAACCACAGCAGATCATATTACATTTTATAGTCTGTTACTTGCAGACTTGGGTATGACTCCAACTTGCCGAGGGTAGAACAGCACAGAGAATGAAAAGACAGAGAAGTCAAACCACCAAGCAGATGATTGAAACTTGTTTTAGAAGCCAAGAGATGGCAAAACTGAGGGAAATCAAGTTGGTGGGGGTACAGGAATGGATGATTTACACAGCAAGAATATTGCAGGTTTAGGTACGGTAGGATAGTGGTTATGTTACTGAGCAAGTAACCAAGGGCCAGTACTGATGATCTCAAGACAAGAATTCCAGTGGGAATTTGAATTCAGTTAATTAGATATATATTTTAAATGGAATAAAAATGTAATCAATCACATTGACTATAAAACAATGTCCTTCAGGGAAGGAGATCTCCCTTTATCCAGTCTAGCTCATTTCTGACTACAAACCCACAGCATTGTGGATGACTCGGCAAGGAAACAGCTGGGAATGGACAACAAATGGCAACCCCTACATCCCATGAATGAACAAAAACAATTCCAAGACTTTGCGATGGTGAACCGAAGGATACTTACAGTTGTGATCTGGACAATCGCTGCAGTGTCGCCAAGTTCTTTTTTCAATTGTTCATATGTTTTACCACCCTGGAAAAGACATCAGAACACAGGTATTATGAGCTGGACGAGCTCGACTCTGAATTCGAGGGATAAGCTTACTTGGTTGAAATGAGCACTTCCAGTTCATATTTCTTTCCTATCCATTTAAAATTGAACAACTGGGCAATTAGATAGCATTATGTACTAAATCAGTGACAACAGTTTAGGGAGGCCTCATTTTAAAGTTAGATTTGGTGTCACCTCTAGATATTGCTAACTGTTATAGAGTAATACAGCACCGAAACAGGCCGGTCTGCTTGTGCGTTCCAGCACAGTATTGCTCCCAGGTTAATTCTCAAGCACCCACGTACTAATACAATTGAATTCATACTTGCATCTCAACTTGAGGTGACTAACATCAGAGTATAAAAAAATTAAACTGGATATTTTGGGAAACGTTTACAACCTCCTGTGTCATTAATGCTTTCTCTACAAATTAGTGCTAAAGTCTCTGGTATATTGTATGCATCTAGCTTAGAGTCCTGCTCTGCTATTCTAAGCCCTGGTGGCGATGCACAGAATGCTGTTCTCCTGTCACTGAAAGTCTACGACAGAACAGTCAAGGCTCTGAAGTTCCTTACACTCCATTTGCTGATGTCCCATCCCACAAACCAGCCGGTGAACGTTGGTGGTTCAAAGCCCTGCTTGATGATGAATATGGGAGTGTCGATGTCCCGGCTGCTGGGGTGCGTCTTCAGGTACTCCTGCGCGGTTGTCAAGGATTGCTCTCTTTCCGTTTCATTTGCATTTTTACCGATCCACAGGAAAATCTACAGAACAGCGAGGGGCAGGAATCCAAGCACGATTAAAACAATTCAGACTTAGAGTCACAGCGTGATACAGTGTGGAAACAGGCCCTTCGGCCCAACTCGCCCACACCGGCCAACAATGTCCCAGCTACACTAGCCTGTGCTTGGTCCATAATCCCTCCCAACGTCCTATCCTGTCTGTTTCTTAAACAATGGGATAGTCCCAGTCTCAACTAACTCCTCTGGCAGCTGGTTCCATACACCCACCACCCTTTGTGTGAAAATGTTACCCCTTGGATTCCTATTAAATCCTTTCCCCTTCATCTTGAACATATGTCCTCTAGTACTCGATTCCCCTACTCTGGCCAAAAGCTTTTTGACCACCTTATCTACCTGCGATTCGACCATCCAGGAACCATGCACCTGTACGCCTAGATCCCTCTGCTCTGTAACACTACCCAGAGGCCGACCATTTACTGTGTAGGTCCTGCCCGTGTTAGACATCCCAAAATGCAACATCTCACACTTCTTTGTATTAAATTCCATCAACCATTCCTCCGCCCACCTGGCCAATCGATCCAGATCCTGCTGCAATCATTCACAACCTGCAAAACCACTAACATTTGTATCATCAGCAAACTTGCTAATCTTGCTCTGCATGTTGTCATCCAAATCATTGATGTAGATGACAAACAGTAACGGGCCCAGCACCGAACCTTGCGGCAGCCAATTTGCTTTCCATTCAGCTATCTCTCCTTGGATCCCATGCGATCTAACCTTCCAGAGCAGCCGACCATGCTGAACCTTGTTGAATACCTGACTGACGTCCATGTACATAACATCTACAGCTCTGCCCTCATCGACCTTCATGGTCACGTCTTCAATCAGATTTGTGAGACACCACCTTCCACGTACAAAACCATGCTGATGATCCCTAATCACCCCTTGCCCATCCAAATGCCTGTATATCCTATCCCTCAGGATACTCTCCTGTAACTTACCAACTACAGATGTTAAGCTCAGATTTAAGCTTTCAAATTCCCACAGGGTCTTTCAGCTCCCGGTTCTTTAGCTCCAAGTAAACCCCTCCTCCCCACAGACTGAGCAAAGATGGCAGATTTCCTGCACCTGAAGGACATTGTGAAACAAGTGGCTTTTTTAACGACATCAGTCGATTTTAAAGAGATGAGCTCCAATTCCAGATTGATCCCATTTAAAAAAAATTTAATTTCCCAGCGACTGTGGCGAGATTCAACCTTGTGTTAATGGTCCCAAACTCTTGTCTACTTGTCCAGTAATTCATTCCCTCCCAAGGTTGAAGAGACACACTCTGGATAAAGACCTTTGCCTCAGTGGGATAGATTGGCCCTTCATCCTAGTCGATTACAGACTGGCTGGGCACAGAAAGCCAGTAATCTCACTTTCAGGTAACTACTTGACAACTGCCTTTCCACTGGTCAGTTCCATTTACCTGATCCCATGTATCCAAGAGCATGACATCATCTTCACTGAGGTCTTCCTGAATGAAATTTGTGATCTCTTCTGCGATGAATCTCCCCGTTTTGTTGGAACATTCAAACAGACGGGATTGATAATCCACATTTTCCTCTTGTAGTCTGCACAGGAATAAAAATATTCTTCACAATGGACAGAGATAATTTGCAGAACAAGAGCACAGTCCCATTTCCTGTCATGAAGGGTCAGCATACCCTCAACTAGCTTGGTGGGGGGGTGAGGAGGAGGAGGAGGGTGCTCCTGGGCCTGGCTGCTGTTGATTCCTGGAATCTTATTAGCTAGGTGTTCCAAAGCACTGGTGAATCAAATATTAAAGAGCTTCTGTCATAAACATCATGAAGCAGTGGAAATGAGGAAGATTGGAAATAATTGCCCGCCTGAAAGGGTGGCGAGGCAGAAACCTCTCCACACACGAGCAGGACTTGTATGTGGGTTTGAAGGACTCTGGCCTGCAGGACAAGACCCAGACTGAGTGGCTGTTCTCAATTGGCATGGACACACTAGGCTGAATGGCTTAATTCGAGTCAAAGCCTCAATTGCTACCAGTGGCCTGCAAGGGGTCATGAGAGAATAAGAGTCAGAGACATGGTAGGACTTCTCAATGATGCTCATTCCCTGGATGGGTCGCCCACTTACACTTCCTATCCGAGTGCTGAAAGGACACATAACCAAAGTAGCAACCCAAGGAACTTTAGCTCAGCTTTGAGAGAGGACATGATGAAAACAATGATTGGAAGATTCGCCTTTTACCTTTTATCATTTGCATAAGGTGCCTTTCCACCAAGCGCTTCCCAAAATTCCAATGGTTCTTGGCCCTCAGCAACAGTGGCCTCGTTTCCATTGGACATAAGGGCAGCTAATTCCTTTGCCATTTCACGTTCGTCCCCACTGGAGCCCTACAAATATGAAGAGAAATATCTGAACCAAACCCTTAAACTTCCAGCAGTATTATTTCCTGATTAGAGCAGCTCTCACTATAGATTAAGGATTGAACCAATAAAATAAGCTATGCCAAAAGGGGTTGCTCTTATCCCAAGTTTGGTTGATATTGTGTCACGTAGTTTCAAGTCTTTTACCTTTCCAAACCACAGGTAGCAAATTGTTTTGGTCGTTAGAAGAAAAACATCATTTGAGTTGAAGGATGAAGCGTAGGGCAGGACCTCGAATGCTTTGCTGCTAGACTTATCGAAGCTGTGGATCTGAAAAAGTCTGATGAGCGGCTCTTCTTGTTGGCCGCTCTTCCTCGAAGTGCCCCCCTAATAAATGATCAAAAGATACACTTTGTAAATGAGCACGGTAGTTATTTAAGGTGGACAAAAATGCTGGAGAAACTCAGCGGGTGCAGCAGCATCTATGGAGCGAAGGAAATAGGCAACATTTCTGGCCGAAACCCAAAACGTTGCCCATTTCCTTCGCTCCATAGATGCTGCTGCACCCGCTGAGTTTCTCCAGCACTTTTGTCTACCTTTGATTTTGTTATATTCGTTATATTCAGTTCTGTGCCACTGTTAACCCTGATTTTAATCCCATACATCCATATTAAACCTGAGACTTACTTCAAAGATGATCAGTTTGCCCTGGAAGATGGTCATGAAGTGACGTGGCTCCTTCCCCATGGTGACCCGAACCTGCACTGGTTTATCACCGAACCTCTGGTCAATCTGGACCGCCTGATATGCTGAGGCAGTCAATTCATCTTGTGTGGCATGACGACCCTAGGAAAGTAGTCACTAACTTGGTTAAAGATACTCATAACTCGAGTTATTGCTCACCAGTGCCTGGAAATTGGACCACCCCGTTATGGTAAGCCAAATGGGTGCTGCAGGAAGCAATGGTGCACAACTGAATGGCCCCCAAACAATTGGAAAACTGGAGAAAACCACCATTTAAAAACACAATCTCTGGGGGTGGTTTTCACCCCAAATCTTGCAGAACTTTACATGCACAGTTCCCAACAGCAGCTGACTGTGCAGCTCACTGCTACTGTGTCAATGCCACACAGACTGCTCTTAAATGTACACTCTTCACGACAACAGCAGAAAGCATTACAGTGGAAGATGGAAATTGGCCTGAGGCTTCTGGGGGAAAACAAAATAATTACTTTTGCAATGCGATGGACTGGTCCACCCCAAGGCCAAGCCATTTCCAGTGAAGGGTTCAAAGCAACAGTAATCACAGCATTTTAACTACACATTTTAGAACCACTGGTGACCGATTATTGTATGTGCTGCCTGTGGACAAAAGTGGAGCACAGACAAATCTCAGCAGAGGCTGTGGGCAAAACATCGCCGCCCCAGTGGGAACTCTAATTAGTTTCTCCTTGCCAATTTACCACGGGAGATGCTCTTTATTTTACTGATGAAAGCAAAGAAGGTTGACAAAGGATACAGCAGAATGTAGATCAGTTGGAATTTGGGACAGAAATGGTAGACAGTTTATTCTGCACAAATGTGAGGGAGTGCATTAGAGTGGTCGAATGCAAGAAGTACAAAGTAAGTAAAAACTTTGATGTACGGAGGGATCTTGGGGCATAAGACCATAGCTCCCCAAAATTGGCAGCAGAAGTGGATAGGGTGATAAAGTAGGTGTATGGAATACTTGCCTTCATTGGTCTTAGCATCTATATATTTTCAAAACTGTGTGTGTGTGTGTCAGGTTTATGGCCTTTGATTCGTTGGTCTGCCAAAACCACACGCTAAAACTCAGAGATTTTTACCATTTCGTTAGCGATTTCACTTTTACATTCGCATATCCACTCCGCTGCCGCCCGGCTCCTCCAAAAACGCCGACATTTTTCCCCATTTCGCTAGCGATTTTACTTCCCCCCCCCCCCCCCGGCCCGGCTCTGTCACGCTGGCCGAAGCCAAAGATCGCCTGCTCCACCCGCTGCTTTTCGCCGTCCTCGCAGGCGCATTGAGGGCGTATGCAGCGTCTTGACGTCGTACGCATAGTCTTGACGGCGTACGCCTAGCACGTGGCGTTGCGCGATGACGTCAGGCCGCCCCCTCCCCTTGCAACCGCACGTTGCGGGAACAGACCCAACGGGTCTGCACTTGGTATAGTTTACTATAAAAGTCAAGACGACGTTGCAGTTATATAAAACTGTAGTTAGGCCGTGTTTGGAGTGTTGTGTGCAGTTCTGGTCACCACACTATGGGAAGAATGTGGAGACTAGATGCAGTAAAGGTTCACCAAGTTGTCAGAATGGGAGCGCATTATCTATAAGGTGATGGTGGACAACGTTGGATTCCTTTCCCTGGAGCACACGAGGCAGAGGGGTGACCTGATAGAATTATGAGAGGCATAGATTGGGTAGATAGTAAAGTCTCCCCCCCCCCCCCCACCCACCCACCCCCACCCACCAGAGAGAAACATTAAATAGAGGGGACAAATATAAAAGGCAAGATGGGGAAGTTTAAAAGGAGAAAAGCAAGGCAAGATTTTTAAGAAAAGTGTAAGAGGCTAGAACATGATGTTTTAGTAATGGTGAGATAAAGATGACCACAAACACGACTAGATTAGCTTAGAAACCATCTGGTTTACTAATGTCTGCTGACCTTGCTTTGTATGGGTGTCTCTAAATGCCTTGTGAAATGGCCCAGCAAGCACCCAGTTATACCAGTACCATACTGATTCAAATCATTATAATTAACAGAAACACATCCTAGCTATTATTTCTATTTCATTCCCTCAGGAATTAGGCAAATCATGGATGCATCAGGACAGAATGCAAAAGCCTGGCATCTTGAAAATGTGTGGGTTGCAAAAATGAAACGAGTACACAAACTGGACACTAAGCACAACTTAAATGTCTCAACTGGAAGTCTGTTGTAGGTTGGTTTATGATGTCTTCTTGTGCATGATTCAAATATCCATACCTGCCAAATGTAGAGGATAAAATGCTCCTTCCTATTCACTAGATAAGTGTACAAGATCAGATAGCAGTCGCCGCCATAGAAATATCCATACGTGTTTGGGTCCACGGGAACCAGTTCAAGGTTCTCTATTCTCCAAACCTACAATCAAAAGAGCAAGTCAGAGTTCATTAGCTTTGTGGCCAGAGGAAGCAGAGGGTGTATGTTTAGAAGAATGAGAGGTAACCACATTGAAACAAAATTCTTACAGGGTTTAATAGGGTGGGATATGGAGGATAGACCCAAAGTGCTGGAGTAACTCAGCGGGTCAGGCAGCATCTCTGAAGAAAAAGGATTATGGAGGAGATATTTCTGCTGGTGGGGTAGTTTAAAAATCGGGGTAACTACCTCAAAATAAAAGGCAGGTTACTTTGGACTGAAATAAGGATAAATTTCTTCTCTTGTGTGATGGTGAATCTTTGGAAGGTGTTTCCAAGGAGGACTGTGGAAGCTCAATCAATGATTCCACTTAGAACTCAGATCAATAGATTTTAGATGACTGAATGATGGGATATGTGAAAAGGTAGGAATATGGAAGCAGATTACCTTGTTGAAAAGTAGAACTGGTTTGAGGGGCCAAGAGGCATGTACCTACTCTAATATCTTACATCCATTGGTTTTTACATCAGACATCTATCTTTTCACTGTTTCCATTCATTCATCTGCCGAACAATGTCTTCATTGGTTCCACCATCTTTATACTTCATGGCTCTCAATGCTAATCTTTAGTAATAATACTGTACCTCAGTTTTCCCTGTACCATCATCAACCATCCTCTCTTGAGCAGCCATCCCTGGAATGGCATGCATTCGGGTAGCATCAAACTTCTGTTGGCTAATCTTGGCTGGAAAGGGAACAGATGCAGTGAAAGATTAGCAATATTATGAACTCCTAAAGAGTAACACAGGCCTAGGTCCCGGCCATTCAGCCCATTTTACCATGGCTGATCTACATCTTAACTCTGTCCATTCCCCTTAGTTCTATATCTACATTGGACTTAAGGCCATATATCTTTTCTGGATTCTGTGCATCAGAACCATAAATGGTATCCACATGGTCAAACCAGGCCTATGTATGGATGTAGTAAACTTTCCCCCCCCCCCATTAGATTCTAGATTTCTAGTTCATTTGTGCACCATTCCATAGGAAGGGCCGGATTGTCAATGCAAAGTACTTCTGAGAACCACTCACAGAAAGGTGACAGTCCCATATTTCCTGAGAAGTCCCTGTCATGCTCATTGTGACCCACTCCAAGTCATACCCCTGCTGAAATTTGCAGTTACACTTAAAGACCAAGAAACTATGATTTGTACATGACAGCTACATTTTAGTGATTTGTGTGAACAGACGTCAATCTCTCTGGATCTCCACTTGGATTATAAAAGAACATTTCTATCATTTGAAAAGATGTCAAAGCTAATCCATTCAGCACACATTCCTGCCCAACATCCGAATAGTTCATACTGGGCATACTCACCAACATTACCAACGGTGTAGGTCTTCCCTAAACCCACTGTCTGCCCCTTCACCGACCATTTCTTGAAGAGTTGTTTGAACATGGCCGACTCCGCTCTGTCATTGACGATCTCAATGTTAATCGTGTTTGGGTAGCCCTTCAACTTCATAAACTCCTGCGCGAGACAAAATAATTCATCAATTGAGCGATAAACTATTTTTTTTTAAATCTCTCTAGGAATAAAAACTGAAGTTGCTGTATAAAATTTATGAAGAACTATTTCTTTCAGCTGAAAAGATCCAAAACCAGCACTATACATTTAAACTAATAGGTAAATGGATTAGAGGGAAAACAAAGGAACATTTTTTCCACTCAGTAGGTGGTATTGGTATGGTTTCTTATTTTCTAATCTCAGTCTGAGGGTGGGGTGGAGGGGGAAATGGAAGCCGAAACTTTCATTACATTTAAAAAATGTCTGGATGTACTGCAGCTCTATGGACTTAGAGCATTTAGACTGGGTTGCACTGACTAGCATGGACACGACAGGCCAAATGGCCTCTTTTGTCATTGTTTTTCCCCCCCTAAATTCTATTCAGTCTGGTTCTATTTGTAAATTCTGACCAGGGAAAGACAAACTTCAAGTAGCTCAGGCGGTGGAACCAGAGCAAATTTTCAGCTCTCGCATTCAGCAGGGTGGGCAATGAGTATAGAAGTTGGGACATTATGTTACAGTTGTGCAAGGCATTGGTGAAGCCACATTTGGAGTACTGGGTTCAGTTTTAAATCATACTGCTATAGGAAGGGATGCCATTAAGCAGGAAAGAGTGAAGAGAAGATTCACAAGGATGTTGCCAGGACTTGAGATACAAAATTTATAGGGAGAGTTTGAGAGATAGAGAGAGAAAATAGTTGAGAATTCCCACTACACAAAACCACATCTGCATATCTTTAAGAAATGAGTGTTGAAATAAATTACGGTATCTTCCCCGCCCCCCCCCCCCCAATCTAAATTCTGCAAGAGAAAATTTTATGCCATATCTCTGACTATCTCAAAACTTTGCGTCGCGATCTGCAAATTCTGCTGGGGTAAATTTCTCTTTCCCAAACAGCTGAAACACACGCTGCACAAACAAGGTTTACCTCAGGCTAACACTGGACTGCACATTCACGTGTACAAGCCATACTGAAAAAGTGATAAGTCAGTCACCAAAATATCATCTGGACGTTTGCAAATTCAAAATGAAACCCACAATGGACATTGGAAGGATCCACCATCTGAACACTGCAGTCAATTCTATTGTACTTACCAGGGCTCCAGACATTGCAGCCTGTTTTTCCATCTTTGTAGCTAGTTTTCCTTTCCAGACATAAATCTTGGTTCCACCTTGGTCAAGAATGAAGCAATCCTGGAAGATATTGGAACAGGTTCATATTTTTAAATACAAGAACTCTGTTGGAAGTAATATATATGTGACCACTGTACATAGGATGCAAGTTTCATTGGAAGTCCAACATAAACAAGGTCTTAAGAAAAATATCAATGAAAATGTCCACATATTTCCCCCGTTACTCACTATCCCTGCAGGTAGCAGTCTGATAACAGTTGCAAGACTGTCAGTGTTAAATCTTGGCTAAAGACCTAGGGCTTGTGACGTAGTTCAATTAGTTAGTATCAGCAATAAAGAGAAGAGTGGAAAGAGAAGAGCCCTGCCATGTATGGCTAATGTGCTGGGTACTCACATTGTGATCTAGCATGTCCTGGACGAGAGGCCTTGTGGCAACTTCTGTGACCTTCATTTGACCATCAGCATCTGAAACACTGAGTTATCAAGTTTAAAAAAAATGTTGGTGCTTGCAGCTATCATTTAGTTTGAAAGCTATACAGAACTTCATACAAAATAATGCAGCAGTGCTCTAATCCAGTTCACCATAGAATAATAGATACATACTTCATAAATCTACTGTCCACTATATAAAACATGCTCCATGCAATATTCTATATTTACAATTGTATACATAAACCACACCCAATCTTACTGGTAGAGGCTAAGGTTGGCCTTCTGCTGCTGATCTGCTTTCTCATCAAGTGTTGATGGGTTAATTTTCTTTGTCCTTTCCCCAAGAAACTTTGCCAAAACCTTCACCAGCTCAGGAGAATTCGGTTCCTGGTCGCCTTCGATTATTCCGATGCCTGCACGCCCACCTCGCTCCCGATCTCGAATATCCTTTGCGAGTTGCATGCCCTATGTCAAGGGCAAACGGGAGTTCAAAAGAACCATTAACTAGTGTAATTTTTGTGAGGAAGGGCTGTGCTTATGGACATCCCAAAGCCCTTTGCAATCAACATATTTTTCCAAATGTTTGTAGTGTAGGAAGCACCCCAGCCTATCTGTGCAAAGCAAGTTCCCACACACAGCAATGTGATAATAGTTAGAGCCTCTGTGTATCTTTTATATCCACTTGATGGGGTGAAGGGAGATTTGATATCGGATCTGAAAGACAGTGAGCACACCTGCAATTCTGCAAGGAGAGTGTCAAAGAGTTCAAGGTTACTGGAGTGGAGCCCAAACCTACCACCTTCTGGCTCGGAGACGAGGGTGACACCCACTGAACTATAGCTGACAAATAAAGATGCCAGAGTTGAGTAGCAGGGGATCTCACTGTGCAAAGAACCAGCGCAGTCACATTTCATATCATCTGGAAAATTGAACCAGGATTTTGGATGAGTCACCGTTATGACTCTGATGCAAATTCTGTGCTGGGGTGCATGTGATGAGCGTAATTCCCTGTGCAACGTCCTTTTGGAGTATTGCGAGAGAACATGGATGCCATGGTCCCGAGGACTTGCATTGTACAACGCCGTCTTACTCCTGCAGTGTTAACCTGGGAGGCCCTCAAGACTTGGTAAAACCCTTGCATTCTCCCTGCATTAAATTAAACCCACAACACTCCCAGATGTCCAGGAAGGACTAACTGGGTCCTCATTCACCACCACCCCAAGCCATCGCCGTCCCAATGCAATTTGCTACTGGCAGATCTCCTGACCTCCAGGTCACCGCACTACCACCCCTCCTCCCCAGTGCCAGTGTGATCTCTCCTTCACCCACACAATTCAAACACAACCACAGAGAAGTTATTTAAGGCAAAAAATGTACAACAGTTGGTTTGTATTGACCAGGATAGAAGTAATTTCCACACCCCAATGCAACTACACCATTCTAAGATTTCCTTTAGAGTGCACCAGTACTTCAAAGCAGTGGTACCTTCAACCGTTCCA
The DNA here is from genome assembly GCF_010909765.2 of Amblyraja radiata. Lineage (NCBI taxonomy): Eukaryota > Metazoa > Chordata > Chondrichthyes > Rajiformes > Rajidae > Amblyraja > Amblyraja radiata. The sequence goes on from NC_046001.1 coordinate 8,030,859, forward strand.
TTCTGTTACTCTCTGGCCCATTCCACTGAACGATGACTTTGCCGACATCCAAAAGAAATACATCACCCAAGTTGAAACTCTCCCAACTCATTTCAACCTGTAAACAAGAGCACACATTAGAGCACATATATCGTTCATTGTAAGATCCATTATTGGTCATCTGCAATAGGCTGGGTAGTTCAGTCAGCTGAGATTTGTAGTCAAGACCAGAAGGTGTTTTCATCTTTTTGGGGCATTTATAACAAGTACCACAGAGTGTGTGGTGAAATGGGAGATCCTCCAAATGCGTGATACTGGGAAAGAACACCACTGTCAATGCACAGTGAAGATCTTTCTTGCAATCAATCTTCTCCAGCAATGTCCCATGGTTGGGTGCTGATGAATGGGTTTCTATCTGTATGCCTTGTGTTTTTCTGCATGGATGATTCAGCTTTGCTTCGCAATATTGAAAGCGTACAGCAAGGTTGGTTCCATTCAGATTGATTGCAACAGGTAATATTCTGAACATCAGTTATATACAGCCATTCTTTCAATCCTTTACTGCACAGATCCCTAGCCTTAGAAGAGGAGAGAATGTTGCTTTGTTACATTTGCTTTGTTTTACCATGGATTGAGAATGTTGAACATTGATATGAAGGTTGAACACAGGAACAGGCCCTTTCAGACCAAGATGGCTGTGCTGACAATGATGCCAAATTAAACTAACCCCATCTACCAGCACATGATCCATATACCTCCATGTTTATGTGTCTGTTTAAATGCCTCTTAAACCCCACAATGGTATCTGCTTCTACCATCTCCCCCACCCCAAACAGTGCACCTACCACTGTGTAAAAAAGGAAAAACCTGCCCTGCACCTCTCCTTTAAACTTTCCCCTTCTCACCTTAAAGCTACTCCCTCTAGTATTTGATATTCCACCCTGGCAAAACAGTTCTGCTTGTATGCCTCTCATCATTTTATAAACTTCAATCAGGTTTCTCCTATCTCCAAAAAAAAACAATCCAAGTGTGCAATCTTTCCATATAGCTAACATGCTCTAATCCAGGCAGTATCTTGGTAAACCTCTTCTGTGCCATCTCCAAAGCCTCCACATCCTTCCTGTAAAGTGGCGACCAGAATTGCACACAATACTCCAAATGAAGCCCAACCACAGTCCTATAAAGTTGCAGCACGACTTCCTGACTTGTATTCAATGCCCTGAATAATGAAAGCAGGCATTCCATACACCTTCTTTACCACTATCTACTTGGTCTGCCACTTTAAGGCACCTATGGTCTTCAAGGTCCCTTTGTATATTAATGCTGTTGTAGGTATTGCAGTTAATCATATACTTTCCCCTTACATTTGGCTTCTCAAAATTAAAATACATAGTCCAGAGAGGTGCCCATGCCTAAACTATGGTCTTGATACAGTGAACTTTTACCCCACTTGGCTGCCGGCAGTACTGGAGTTCTAACGTTACCTCAGTGGCTGCGACATTCTTTTTTCCTTTCACACGGAGGAGGCGCTCCACATCGTAAATGTTGGTTTCTACGTGTTTCATCCCAGAGGCTACTCCCCCTTTCTTGTAGCTGCAAGGAACGGACACATTGTCATGGAAATGTGGAGGTGGGTGGTAACAGGGTGTTAAACAATACATCTGTGCAGTGCTACAACATTCACATAGTGCCTTCCATACACAGCGCAGGACTTCCCAAAACTGGTGGGTAAACATGATTACAGAGGATGTTAGAGCGTTGCAGAGTACAAGTAGAGGTTCAAAAACCTTTTTTGACTGAGCTGCCAATCTAAGCGGGACACACTGAAGCCATATCCAGCAGGCCATCCATGAGATATTATCAGAACACGTAGAATTTCACCTCACCATTAACCTAGGAACTCACTTTTGGCTCAATTGTGGTGTAGAAGGATGTATCAGGAGCAGCCCCATTTTCCCCACAGTATCATTGAAACACAAAGATCAGTTGATAAAAGGTCAGTAACCAAAACACTAGCTAATTTCCTCTCTAATTAAGGGGCACAAAAGCTTTTGTAATCTTCCTTCCACTTTTCTATGATTTTGAAACAATAGATTTTCTTTTTTTTGCCAGTGACTATGAAAAGGAAGGTGGAACCTTGTGAAACTTCTGTACATTGTGTAGCATTTGGTTAAAGCTGCACAATGCAGAACAGAATTAACTCACAACGCAAGCAAAGACAACAATGTACATGAGTAAAAATACAGTAGAGCCCAGAGAGGCATAATGTCTCTCGATCCCCCGTTCACAGCATGAGAAAGGACTCACATGATACCACTTTTGAAGTAACCCTTGAAGATCTCAGACTCATGCCCTTGCACTTCTCGATGCTGCACTGGACTTCCATCGAGATAGTCATCCAACTGCATGGTGTTGATTGCAGCTGCGCCCTGCTCATCCTGCGATGACTCCAACCCAATCCAGTAATGGATGTCACGCTTGAAACCACTGGCAACATTCTGGGTCTACATGATGGGCGAGAAGATTAGATTTCCAACTCCAACAACCAGTTAGATTGCCATCATGTACTGACCTCCCCACCATCGAAGGGATCCAGAGGAGGCGCCGCCGCCTCAAAAGAGCAGTCAGCATCATCAAAGACCCACCCACACCACCCTCTCATTTCACTGCTGCCATCCAGAAGGTGATATGGAAGTCTGAAAACCACGACATCCAAGTTCAGGGACAGCTTCTTCCCAACGATCATCCAGCTATAGAACACTGCAAACACTAATAATTTCAAACTACAAACGGTCTTGGTTGCACTAGGGACTTTTGTTTTGTTTTGTGTTATATTGTTTGTTTTTTTAATTGAACTCCCTTTTTGTCTATTATGTTATCTGCTGCAAGTACGAATCTCATTGCTCAGTTTTGGTGTATATAACAATGAAACACGACTCTTGACGACGAAAGTGTTTTTTCAGGACCATCTTATCTTATATTACTAAATCTCCGATCTTGACCGCTTTTGGCCTACTGTGCTGTGATTTCCGAGAGAACGCCGCCACCTACGGCTGTCATTTTTGGCCACCTCGCTCAGAGCCCCCCTCCACCGTATGAGTGCGGAGGTTTTTTCCCGTCGATGAAAAATTAGTGAGATATTAATGTTTTTACAAAATTTCCCATTCTCTCTGCTGCCCCCGCTGGCGGCAGGGGGAGGGACTATAAAACCAGGAAGCAAGAGGGTCACTCGGTCTCTGCCAGACCAGGAAGCGAGAGGGTCACGGTTCTGAGCTACGAATAACACTGAACGCATGTCTACTCCACGGCGAGTCCCCTCGATGCGGCTGTAAAGTGGCTGAAGCACTTTTTTAAAAGTTTGTGTTCACAAAATGAATTTTGTTTGTCGGGTGTCTGCAGCCCAATTGTTTGCCTCGCCTTTTTAACAGGTTTGTGTTCACAAGATTAATTTTGGTTGTCGGGTGTCTGCAGCCCAATTGCTTGCCCCGCCTTTTTAACAAGTTTGTGTTCACGAAATGAATTTTGGTTGTCGGGTAGCTGCAGCCCAATTGTTTGCCTTGGCTTTTAAAATTGTTGCAACAGTTGGATGCCTGCCCAAGCATCCATACGGCCCACAATGTCTATACTAGCCGTCTGGAAACCAGTACCTTCAGCCCGCAACACCCATACTAGCGCAACAGACAGCCCCCCCCCCCCCACTGGCGAGCAGTATTGGAATTGGTGGAGAGGTGGAATATTGCGTTGGTGACCAGCCCTCCCGTGTGATGCTGGGACCCAACGGGTCCCACTTAGTCTAGTTATAGATAAAAATGATATAAAGCTACGCAAGGAGATACATGGGCGTGTGACTGAAAAGGTTGGTCAAAGAGGCAGGTTTGAGGAACATCTTTTGGGGGAAAAAAAGAGGGTGAAAGGGTGAAGGAGAGAATTTTGGAGCTTAGGTCGTTAAAACTTGGAGGCATAGGCCCCAGTGATTTAATTCAGGCATGCCAGAAAATGTGGAGTCGCAGAGATTTCCAAACTAAAGGAGCTGGAGGAGATTCTAGAGTTTGAGAGGAGCAAAGCAATGGAGGGATTTGATAAGGATGGAAATACAACTGTCACGTAGGTTACATACAGAGTGCTGTGTAACCAATGCAGCCAGGGACTGTTTGATGGGACAACAGACATAGCTTTATTGTGCAGCCATCATTTAAAAAAAAATTAATTCAAGAAATATTTTGTTGGGATCTGGGTACAATATTCATGCAGAGCAGGGAGGAATTTATTTTGTCTCATCTATGTTATACATGCTCTGGAAGTTTTAACCGAGCCCTGAAGATGGAGATTTACTCTGCATCCAACCCATGTTTTAAGTTCCCACCATTTGCCTTTAATGTACAAGTATTCCAAGCTTTAAAGTTGTTTAATTTTTTCTACTGAAATAAAAGGAAATATTTTTATTTCTTAAATACAGAATGGCAAAGACACGATTTGAACAAAATCCAATGAGCTGTCCCTGCACATTTTTCATTCTCTATCACCGACTTTTATTGCATTAATAGGCATAAAAAGCCAACTCTAAAACAGGTCTATTTGGTTAATTCAATTTTTAATGTTGAGAAACCAGATCAACTTACCGCCAGAAGGATGTAACAATCACCATTAAAAAAATTGCCATAAACCTTCTGAGGGACAGGCACCATTTCCAGTTTCTGATAAAATTAAATAGGTCACTATTAACAGAGAAAAGGTAATAATGAAATACAAGACTATATTAAAAAATATGCTTAATGCCAGTATTTTATGAAGCTTGAAATCAATAAGGGTGCAGCTGGTTTTACATATGTAGATCAACTATTGGTGAAAAAAAGCTTTAACTTTGCATTACGATCTCCTGATCCCTAAACAAGCCTCCGCACATATTTGTTCTCCATTGCGTGCCATGTACCAGCATATGCATTTTAAACCACCCTTCTGAAATTTGACGCCATTGACCTCATGTTCCCTGTTGCATGCACTAAGACCAGGTATCACGGGAATTCAGCAAATCATTTTTCAGCAAAACCCAATTTACAGTTTGATTCTGGCACAAATCCTATTTACATTTGTCTGAAATTGTTATTACATTTATGCTAGACTTACAAATGCTAACTGAAGTTGCAGTGCTTGGAGTTTGAGGGGGGGGGGGGGGGGGGGGGGGGGGGGGGGGGGGGGGGGGGGGGGGAAAGAAGGAAAGCGTAATGGGGAAGTCAACTCCCTTCATTTGTTTATAGACATCTTGGACTCAATGTGCTAACTCACCTCAATTCTCCAGATCAGGATACCAGGAGTGTCGGTGATAACTTTGAAAACAGTTTCCAATGACATGATGGGTTGGATTCTGCAAATCAGTAATTTTTCCTGCAGAAAGAAAAAAGGCAGGCTGAGCAGGATTGCTAACCCTGAATGAAAGCATTTCTGGAGATTTTATGACATAATCTGTGTCCCACTGCCCCATCCCTGATCACCCGTGTATACATTTATCATTATCTAACTGCATGATTCATCACTCTCGGCCAAACTATCTTTTCTCCGATTTCAATATTTTTATATCTAAGAGTTTAAAGAAAATTCAAAGCTATTACATTTGTCCTCATGAATTTTTGCCAAGATTGCTCACAGGAATATCCTGGAGATCGATATTAAATTCCTAGAGCACAGTAGGAATCCTATACAGAACTGAAACAGTTAAATGAAGCTCAAAAAAAGGCAAAGTACTAGAGAAAGGCAACGGGTCAGACAGCATCTCAGGACAACATGGGTAGGTGACAGTTCAGGTCGGAACCCCTCTGGAGAGAGTCCCAATCCGAAACATCATCGATCCATGTTCTCCAGAGATGCTGCCTAACCTGCTGAGTTACTCCAGTACTTTGTATCTTTTTTGGTAAAGCAGCACCTGCAGTTGCTTGTGTTTAAATAAAGCACAAGGAGGGCTCAGCAAATTCACAGACGTACCTACTTGGGTATACTTCAGAGATTGCTGTGTACCTGCTCTTCCTGGAAATTCTGACCAAGGCATCTGTACAAGAGCTATATGGCTTCTTTTTGAAGAGTGAACATTCCCTTAACCTTACCCACAACATCCCCGTTTCCCTAGGGGAGTATTTTAACAATTATATTGGATATTTTACAAAGCATTTAAAAACATCACCAGATATTTTTAAAAATCATCGTGCACATGCAGGAGAATTTTTTCTCTCCAACGATTGATTAGATGAACCAGGCAAGTGGAAAATAAACAGGAGAGAATTGCAGTGAAAGGTCCTGGTGAAAATAGAGCCTTACTGATCAATTTCTCAGGACTTCACCGCAGGACTCTGCATTACTGATCTTGCACAAGGATGAGAAAAATACCTTTAGCAATGTTCATTCCACAAAAGATTAGCTGTCCCGCTTTGCACTCTTCTGAAACAATTGCCAGCTTGTTTTCCTCATCTACCCAATGCACTTCCCAGTAGAAATGAAAACTGAAAAGGTTATTATAAAAACACGTTACCTCAATGATTTGCTGTAGTTCACAGGTCAAAATTCGGCTGCAGGATGGAATGAGAGGAAAGCAGAAGGAAGAGACAGACACAGATACACTTGCAGGCAACTGCAATCCAACATCAAATGTCATTGATCCAGCAGTTCTTGCTGTTCTGGGCGTTGCCATGTATTTGCATGGCACACGATTTCATCTGTTGGATCTATAAGGGAGGGAACAAAAGAACCTATTAATTCAAACACACGGAAGTCTGACCAACTGCAAGGCCATTGATTTATCTTGCTCATTGAGCTCCCACAGCATTACTTGCAGGTAATCAGGTGGTTGGTTGCAGCCTGTCCTTTGAAGGCCACCACTCCGGTTGTGGGTGGGTGTTTGGGAGAGGAAATGTTAGCGCTTTGGGTTAACATGAGGGAGAGGGAGATAAGTGTATGTGGACGAAGGGATGGGCAGATAGAGCAAGGTGGGGGAGGGAAGGAATTGAAAGACAGAGACAGGTGGAGGAAAACAATGAAAACAAAGAGAAAAAAAAGTCGCTGTTGTGAGCCAGGTTTCTTTTAGGGAGGGGGGACACACAAAATGGAAGGGGAGGTTAAAGCTGGTGATGGCTCTTGATAAGCAGGGGTACAAAGCAAGTGCTGATAAGCAAGGAAGGCAAAATGGGAACCATTAGGGGAGGTAAAAAAGGCAGATGGAACCAGAGGAGGTGGGGGGGGGGGGGGGGGGGGGGGGTAAAGAGGGTTTTTTTGTAGGTGAAATGTATGGGTTTTGGTTTATTTTCCCTCCCCTCTCACTTCTTTATGCTGCCATCTTCCCTCCACACTACGAGTCCCGATGCAGGGTCTCAACCCGAAACTTGACCAGGATATATCCAAGTGCTCATTTTGCCTCCTGCCATCTGCAGATCAATAGCTGCAGTACATTGTTTAAGAAGGAACTGCAGATGCTGGAAAATCCAAGGTAGACAAAAATGCTGGAGAAACTCAGCGGGTGAGGCAGCATCTATGGAGCGAAGGAAATATGCAACGTTTCGGACCGAAACCCTTCTTCAGTCTTCACACATTTACGAATCTGTAGCAAACTTTCAGCGCATATATTAACCATAAGAGTGGCACAGGTAGTAGAACTGCTGTCCCACAGCTCCAAAGATCTGGATTTGATCATGACTTCAGGTGCCGTCATTGTGGTTTGCACATTCTCCCCATGACCACGCAAGTTTCGTCCGGATGCTCCGGTTTCCTCCCACATCCTAAAGACGTACAGGTTTCTAGGTTAATTGGCCTCAGTAACATTGCCCCTTGTGTGTAGGGAGTGGATGATAAGTGGGATAACATTGAACTAGTGGGCCGAAGGGCCTGTTTCCATGCTGCATTTTCAAAACCAAATGAACAAAGCAAATTTATAGAAACAAGGAACCGCAGGTGCCAGTTTACAAAGAAAGACAAAATGCTGGAGTAACTCAGTGGGTCAGGCTTACATCAATGGAGAACATGGACGGGTGACATTTTGGGTCAGAATGATTGTAGCGGGGAGGGGGAGGCGAGGAAGTGAAAAGAAGGCTGGAAGAGAGGAGGATCAGGACAAAGTCTGGTGAGAGGGGGTTCTAATAGGCAAATGGTTAGTAAAGGCCAGAGATTTAAAATAAAACTGAAGGTGGTACGAGACAAAAGGATTGAAGAGTTGTGAATTGTGTAGTTAGTGGAAGGAATGCAAGTGGAAGGGCGAATTATGAAGTTAGAGAAGCAAATTTATATTTACATTCCGTGCATAGGTTTTTATTGTGGCTTCATTATCATATCCACATGCATCTATCTGCACTGTGACTCAATGGCTGTGTCATTGTGCACAGTGCAAAGCCTTGTTAGTCTTGGTGTTAGACCACAAGACACAGGATAACCTACTTGAACCCCTCCAATCTGGCTTTCGCCCCCTCCATAGCACAGAAACTGCTCTCCTCAAAGTCCTCAACGACCTCCTCACCTCTGCTGACACTGGTTCTCTCAACATCCTCATCCTCCTCGACCCGAGCGCAGCCTTCGATACAGTGAACCATAACATCCTGCTCACCAGACTCAAAGACCTCGGCATTGAAGGCTCTGCACTCAGCTGGCTCTGTTCCTACCTTTCCAACAGATCCCACTTCATCTCTCTCCACAACCACACCTCTGCTACAGCCACAGTCACTCAAGGCGTTCCCCAAGGCTCCGTACTCGGCCCCCTCCTCTTCATCATCTACATCCTCCCCCTTGGTCAGATACTCCGCCACTTCAACCTGGACTTCCACTGTTACGCTGATGACACCCAGATCTACCTCGGCACCAAATCCCCCCACAACCCCCCCCCCCCCCCTCTCCCATATCAACTCCTGTTTGTCAGCTATAAAAACCTGGATTCAACATAATTTCCTCAAACTCAACAGCGATAAGACAGAATTCCTCCTCATAGGCTCCAAAGCCACACTCAGCAAAATCAATAACCCCACTCTCACCATCGACGGCACCACTGTCTCCCCATCTCCCCAGGCCCGCAACCTTGGCGTGATCTTTGATTCCACCCTCTCCCTTGAGCCTCACATCCGCCATGTCATTAAAACCTCCTTCTTTCATCTCCGCAACATCGCCAAACTCAGACCCTCTCTCACACCTCCCGCTGCTGAAAGACTCATCCATGCCTTCATCTCCTCCCGACTGGACTACTGCAACTCACTTCTCCTTGGCATCAGCTCCACCTACATCAACCGACTTCAACTGGTCCAGAACGCAGCCGCCCGACTCATCACCCACACCAAATCCTGGCATCACATCACTCCAGTCCTCAAACAACTTCACTGGCTTCCCATCTCCCACCGGATCACCTACAAAATCCTGGTCCTCACCTACAAAGCCCTCCACCATCTGGCCCCCCCATATCTCACTGACCTCCTCTCCCCCTACCAACCTTCACGGTCCCTCAGATCCACATCAGCCGGTCTCCTCTCCATCCACAAGTCCAACCTCCGTAGTTTTGGGGTCAGAGCCTTCTCCAGGGCAGCTCCCAGGCTCTGGAACTCCCTCCCCCAACTGATCCGCAATTCCGTGTCCCTCACCATCTTCCAGTCCCGCCTCATGACCCATCTCTTCACCTCTGCCTATCCTTAGCCCCACGTCCCCCTCCCTTTTCATCTGTGCATTAATTGCCTCATATTGTGTTTTGTATTGAATTCTGTCTTTACTTTGTGTACTAGTCATGTCTCTACTATTTATTTCATTCCCCTTACATGTTTTTCCTCTACCTGCTAAATTTTTGTAAGGTGTCCTTGAGACCCTTGAAAGGCGCCCATAAATAAAATTTATTATTATTATTAAGTCTGCCAATCAATCACGGCTCATCTATTTTTCCCTCTCAACCTCATTCTCTCGTCTTCTCAAAAGTAACCTTTGACACACTTACTAATCAAGAATCTATCAATCTCTGCTTTAAAAGTACCCAATGTCTTGGGCTCCACAGTACTGGTGGCAACAAATCCCAGATTCACCACCCCCTGGCAAAAGAAATTCCTCCTTATCTCCATTCTAAAAGGCATGTCCTTTTTTTCCTCAATGGTTTCTTTATTATCACATGTACCAGTGTACAGTAAAATATTTTTGCATATAGGTCAGCAAGGCTGTGCCCTCTGGTTCCAGACTCTCCCATTACTGGGAACATGTTTCCACATCTACTCTATCTGGGCCTTTCATTAACCAGTAGGTCTCAATGAGATCCACCCTCCCGCCCCCCAATAAGACCGCAAGACATAGCGTTCAGCCCATTGAGTCCACTTCAACATTCAAGCATGACTGATCTATTTTTCCTTCTCAACCCCATTCTCCCTGTAACTTTTGACACCCTTCTTAATCGAGAACCTATCAATCTCCGCCTTAAAAATACCCAATATCTTGGCCTCCATAGCCATCTGTGGCAATGAATTCCACAGATTCACCACCCTCTGGCTAAAGAAACTCCTCATCTCCATTTTGAAGGTCCGTCCTTTTAATCTGATTTCCTTCATATTTCTAATCTCCAGCAAGTACAGGCCCAGAGTCATCAAACACTCCTCTTACGTTAACGCAATCATCCCCGTGATTAATCTTGTAAACTTCCTCTGGACCCTCTCCAACACCAGCACATCCTTCCTCAGAAACGAGGCCGTAAATCTGCTCACATATTCCCAAATGTAGTCTCACCTTCTAAACCCTCAGCATTACATCCTTGCTTTTATATTCTAGTCCCCTCATAATGAATGTTAGCATTGCACGCACACACTTCCTCCTTTTGCTGGGGCAAAGTCCTGCGGACGTTTATCAGCACCATGTTTAAAAAATGTACAGTCGTTCATTATTGGTCTGCACTACTTCCAAACAAAAGTGCCCACCACCACCCTTGCAAAGGGCAATCCAGCACAGGAAATAAATGTCATCAACATTTACAACTGGGTCGTGAAGTGAAAGTTAAACATGTCATTCTAAATTGCATTTGCAAACACTAAATGCAAAGGTGCTCGGTACCTTTTTATAGTATTGCTCATTTATGCAAAAATTTTCCCAGCAGCTCGCCATTTACTTTGACAGGCAAATACACCATCAGTACCATTTTTTAAACCTATCACCCATTCCAAGCAAACTTGAACCATGAATTAAAACAAATGAAGGTAGACAAAAAATGCTGGAATAACTCAGCAGTACAGGCAGCATCTCTGGAGAGAAGGAATGGGTGACATTTCAGGTCAGAACCCAAAACATCACCCATTCCTTCTCTCCAGAAATGCTGCCCGTCCCGCAGTATTTTGTGTCTATCTTATGTGTAAACCAGCATCTGCAGTTCCTTCTTACACAATTAAAACAAATGATCCAGCCAGGTACCCAGGAGCTGAAACCCCAGACATACCTGATCTTTGTAGAATTCTGGAACATCCATCAGACGTTTTCAGAATGCGGTTGTGTTGTTTTGATTTTCAGTCGTGCTCAATTCCAAAACAGAGCTCACCAATGTTCAATTTTGGTTTCTATAGAACAATGCACCATAGGTGCAAGAAACGGAGAGAAAAAAAGGACTATTTGCACTATTTCTCAATGACAAAAGCCAACACACCAAGCATCTTGAGGAAGTGCTGCACTGAGTTAATGGGATGTTTAAAGCAATGCTTAGACTGCCCTCTCAGGTGATCTCTAATAATTCTATGGCACTATTTTGAAAAATGGAGGAATTAGCGTCAGTATCCTGGCCAATATTTATCTCCAAATCAAAAACATATTTGCTTGGTGGGGGCATGCTATGCTTAAAACTGGCTGCATTTCCCCACATTTAGAGAAAATTGGCAAGAGCTAAAAAAGTTTGGGAAGTACAAGGTTGTAAAAGATATTTATAAATGCTGGTTCTTTTTGAGCTGTAGAATTCAATACCACAGTTAATCGTTGAAAAAAGTTATCCCCATTACATTGGATAGGTGGATGATAGTGATGGGGAAAAATAGCAGCAATTATAACTACCTGTTTGGACAAGGGTAATTGCCAAGGCAGTAGTTGCTTTTCATGGAAGATAAACACAAGAAGCTGGAGTAACTCAGCAGGTCGGGCAGCATCTCTGGATAAAAGGAATAGGTACCGTTTCGGGTCGAGACCCTTCTTCAGATTGTCATCACGTGTTCTCTGGCTGCCGAGGGAACAGAAGAGGAACTGAAAATATATCAAATCGAGGAGTCAAACTCAGTTTCATTCTTTCCTTACCCATCTTGCTGGAGTCTATTTCCACAGGCAACATTTGACTTCAGTGGTTGACCTACATGGGAACTTGGAATATGCTGGCATGCTATTCAATTGGAATATCACCAGACCTAAGCCAACACAAAACTCCCTCAACCACATATATTTTCTAGGTGTGGTTCAAATAGGGTTCAGGCCGATTACCCAAAAGGGTTTGCAGTCAAATGTCATGGCTCATGAGATAAAAGTCTTGGATAGAGCAGGAACGAAACTTTGGATATTCCTGGTGTTTAAAGTTCAGCAGCTAATGCACACATGTTAACTTTGGGTCAATTGGTAGTGTTTATTTTTCCATGAAAGCAGTGGGTTCAAGCCTCATTCCGTATAGCGATAAAGTGTAGTGTGTCATTTGACTATATTTGAAGGAATGCTGCACTGTGATATAGCAAAATGCTTTCCATAATCTGGGACTAGCAATACACTACTTGATAGTCCATTTATTTAAAAAGCTAAGATCCACAGAGGCTTCCGTAATCCTATCTTTCAGGAGATGAAATATCGTTTCAAAAAGCGTCCAGTCACTTTGCTACACTGAAGTATTTGTTGAGAACAAGAACACACACACACACAGAACATAATTAGTGCTCTTCCTCAGCTCCCATCCCAGTGCCCATTCAAATAGTTTCCAAGTCATTTTCTGCAAGATCTTCCACTATTAGTTGGTTACAGATTTGATGGTACAGTCAAGGTGAACTTGGGCAAGCACCATTACACACCATGTCAGATATTCTTCTTGCAGGGCAGAACCATGGAAAATCCAAAATGGTAGAATACACAACCATCTTTGGAGATGCAATAAAGACCATCTCCTGACACAAGTCATCGAGAATAGACCAAGTTAAACTAACAGCCTATCCTGGATTACTTGAATCAGGCAATAGCCAAACCCCAATTTCAAAATAATCCAGCTCATTACTGGTTGAAAATTAATGCTGTAAATTATTATTATAATTTTATTTATTTATTTTTTTTTAAAGACTCCTGGAGTAAAACAGTCCAGCCATTCCCTCAAAGACAGATGCAAAATACTAGAACATTTTCCAATGAAATGAACTTAGCTTCCGTCAATTCTGAGACACAAATCAAGTGACTTGGAGTTGGCCTATGTGGTCTAAGTCCGAGGGTGCAGCTATCTGGGATATTTTTGACAGGAATCAGTAGTTTTAACATCTATGCCCATTGTTTGGCGGTCTGTATGGAGATGGATTTGCCAAATGCTACAGGGCTGCATCTTCTACTGGGTGGGAATGTAGCATTTCCCTATTTGTCTCACCCAATCCACTAGAGCCCCAACAATCAGGGGCAGGTTCAAGCCAGGCAGAGCTGGGTGCACAGAGCAGACTCACTTACCAAGCTAATCTCGCTTGCTCGCACTCCCATCCCATGGCTGTTTCTGTGATCCTCTCTCACATACCATTCTCGTTCATTTTCAAGTTACAAACAGTTCTCAGGAAAGGAATCCTTTTGTAATCCAGGGACTCCCTGTGTTGTGAAGAGAGACCTCTCTGGGGGAAGACAGAGGAATTCTGCTTCAAAATGTTACAATTTCTTTTAGTGATAGTTTAGCTTGCTACTTGGGCAAAGTACCAGTCTTTAAAAGCTGGTCAATACCATCAGAGCATGAAAGAATAATGAAGATGGGGATTAAGAGAAAGGTGTACTTGCCTAAAGATGTGCCACTTTCTTTTGAGGTGACCGGTCGTCAAAACCTTGCAGCAACCGGCTGACATTCCAAGTGCAGCAGCAACAGAAAAGAGCACCAAAGGTATTCATGCCATGAGATTTGCTCGCCAACAGGTTGCATTTGAGGTCTGCACATAACCAACAAGGAAGTTTGAAAAATCCTGCATTTAAAAAATAAAGTCAAGTAACTTCCATGTCTTTGGAGAGTAACACATAGATTATGGACCATCAACACATACAAATAAACCTGAAATGGCTATAAAGTATCAATTCAATTAACTTTATTTTTCAGTTAGGAACTTTGGATTCAAAGTACACCTTGAGATATCCGGAAACGACACAAAAAAACCCGATTCTTTTACAATAAGTTTTTGGGACAGAGGACAACAGCTATCTCCCAAGAGTCCCATCTGTCAAATTAACAACCAGTTAAAAGAGTCTCCTGAAAACCCACATGTAACTCACATGTCTAACCATCCCACCCCCACCCTTTGACCGGCTCGTCTTTTATCCCAGAGAAGATTTTTTTTTTAATCCACACTTTGTATTTACACCATCCTTAATACTGACTCATCCCTTTGTAACAGTCTTTCTTCCTGCTGCCCCCCACTTACATTGACAAGTACTCCAGTTCTATTATATCAATCAGTTGCTGTTACAGCTAGAGTCCACCAGAGAGTGCATTAGATAGAGGACTGAAACCCTAGTTTTGTTCACACACAGAACTGAAGACAGAAAGAATTGCAGCTGCTTACAATCTCAGGGTCTGATTACATCAAATCCAGCTTTTCTGCTTCAAGAATCCTATTTCACCACTTAAAATGTAATCAAAGTCCAGAGATTATAATGGAAATAAACTGTGTGATCAAAACCAGTTATTAATCCAACGTGAAGTTGTACTTCATGAGCAGTGCTCCAGATTGCAACCAAGAAGAAAATTCATGTTTATTTTCTAAGGGCGATTCTTTTGGCATCTGACTCAAGTGCCATTTTGCTTTTTTCAAAAAAAATCCCAAGTAGATTTATAAAAGACTGCAGAGCACATTTCTCCAGTTTTGGGAATAGAAATAACCAATTTATTTTGGTTAGAATAGCCAAACTTTTTTTAATTACATCCAGTAGCGATCTTGGGAACACTTTAGGGTGAAGCTCCAAAAGAAAATTATTGTGGGCACAGGATTGTAAATGTCAGAAGTCTAAACACATCTGCAACTCATGTTAAGAAAACTGCACTCTTAAAATACAGTGAGTGGCCCAATCAAACAAATTGTTCGAGATAGCCGACCTACCAGTCTGAAGAAGGGTCTCGACCCGAAACGTCACCTATTCCTTTTCTCTTGAGATGCTGTCTGATCTACTGAGTTACTCCAGCTTTGTGTCTATCTTTAGCAATTTGATGAATGTTCGTCTCTTCCTACGAATTGTGCTCAAACAAATTCATCCACTCTTAGCTCTCAAATCCCACAATGTAGCATGGAATTAAATTTAGCAACCAATTTGGGATGGTTGCAACAGGCTCATACATTGGCACACGTTAGATTTGCCAAAGATTACATTTGGTATTTACCCTATTTACCCACTGGAGTCACCATGATGTTACACAGAGTCTTTGAAACATGCACTGAGGAATGTCAGGTGTTGAAAAATCCCTAGTCTATACACAAACCAACCAAACAGTTGGGTGATATGAGGATACAGTAATCATCTATGGAGTGGATGCCACTTAATGACAGATTTCAATTGTTAAAGTTGATGACAGTCAATAATAAACACCCAAACTATAAACAGTAAATTGAGGACCTAGTTTATAAATTTCCACTGAATAAGGCACACTGTACTCACTTAATCCAGTCTTGGCTTGCTTCCATTTTGAAAAGTTTTTCAGAAACATAAATGTATAAAATAGTGGCTGCAAACCCAGCCTGTTCATACACCAGAATCAAACAGTTAAAAAGTATCATTCATCCAAATGACTTTGCTCACCCCTGGCTCCCTTGCTGCCAGACAACAGACTGACAATCCACGGTAAACGAAGCAATGTTTCTGCTGGCCAGGCTCATCGGTTAAACTTGGACTGATGGACTTTGGCTCTATGAAGAAGTGTTTATGCCAGAACTTCGCTGCCAGTATCATTTACCTAGCAAATATTATTCCAGGGTTGACTTTGGATAAAAGCTTGATTATCAAGGAAGGAAGGCCCATATTAACGAGAATTCATCACCAGATTCAGATAGATCTTGATTGGGGCTATTTCAATCTCAAACAGTTACTGGGATTGGAGAATTACACAGAGTTATGCAGATCTTATGAGAAAAGATAGTTGCCTCGCCACTCATTTATAATCTTTCTAGCTCTGTTACAACTGCAACCCAATCCACACCTCTCAATCAATGTTCATTCAGCTATTGATTCAATTTCAAAACATCTCTTTAAAAAAAATCCCTTTATGGCTTCAATAAAGTATTGTAAGCTTCCCAAATTACTCCAATTTTCTAAGAACTGTACAAAATAAAAAATCCAATAAATGCTCAGGTCAGATCTGTGGAGAGAGAGAAAAAAGGTGATCTTTTAGATCATGACTTCATGAACCAAAAACATTAATTATTTCTCTCTTCACAGATACTACCTGGACTGTTGGTTAATTTCAGCATTCACTTTTTATTACAGATTTCCAACAGCTACAATTTGTGTTTCCAATAACCTATTTTGGTTGGCTTAACCTCTTGCCCAAGGCTGTGCCTTCAACAGCCTACAAACAGAACCAAAATACTAGTGCAGAACATAACTAAAATTCAGACCTAGTGTAATCTGGGTAGCAAACCTGGGACATTAGCCCTACAAATCAATACCACAGATGAAAGTGTATTTAGTGAATCAGCCATTCAGCTGGCAAACCATCAATAACATTGGGTCTCTTTTATACCACGTGACTCTGCTCTCTCCCCATCCCGCAACAAGGGCAGAGTCCCCCTAGTCCTCACCTTCCACCCTACCAGCCGTCATTTATAACAAATAATCCTCCGTCATTTTATGCCACCTCCAACGTGACCCCACCACTTGCCACATCGTCCCATCTCCTTCCCCGTCTGCTTTCCGCAGAGACTGCTCCTTCCGTAACTCCCTGGTCAATTCGTCCCTTCCCACCCGTACTACCCCCTGTCCTGGCACTTTCCCTTGCAACCGCAAGAAATGCTATACTTGTCGCTTTACCTCCCCCCTGGACTCCATTCAAGGACCCAAGCAGTCCTTCCAGGTGCGGCAGAGGTTCACCTGCACCTCCTCCAACCTCATTTATTGCATCCGCTGCTCTAGATGTCAGCTGCTCTACATCGGTGAGACCCAGCATAGGCTTGGCGATCACTTCGCCAAACACCTCTGCTCGGTTCACAATAACCAACCTGATCTCCCGGTGGCTCAGCACTTCAACTGCCCCTCCCATTCCGAATCCGACCTTTCTGTCCTGGGCCTCCTCCAAGGCCAGAATGAGGACCACCGTAAATTGGAGGAGCAGCACCTCATATTTCGCTTGGGCAGTTTGCACCCCAGCGGTATGAACATTGACTTCTCTAATTTCAGGTAGTCCTTACTATCTCCTCGCTTTCTCAGCTCTCCCTCAGCCCTCTGGCTCCACCTCTTCCTTTCTTCTTCCCTCCCCACCCTCACATCAGTCTGAAGAAGGGTTTCGGCCCGAAACGTTGCCCATTTCCTTCGCTCCTTAGATGCTGCCTCACCCGCTGAGTTTCTCCAGCATTTTTGTCTACCATCAATAACATTGGATCCCCAAAGTCAAAATCCCCTTTGCAGTCATCCACACTATCGAATTACAAACCACTTCCCATTCTCTCCCAATGCTGTTTCTGACAAATATTTTTCTAGAATACCTTTTCATCCTAATCATTATTTTGCACAAACCAACCTATATCCCAACTCTAATAATTATCCAACTGCAATTTAAGAATAAAATATTAGTAAAAACAAATTATTTGGACATAAAATGTGTGGTACAGAAATGCATTGTGTTTTGCTTTCTAACTTCTTGAAGTTTGTCCCAGGTGCAACATTTCTTGTCAAAGTATTTTGTACAGATTACAGCGCTGAGATACACGATACAAAGTGCATACATCAATACCCCAGTGAAAGGACTCTTTGTCCTGGCGATGTTACTAATTAGGCTCCCATACAAAGCTCACTCGATTACTAGAGCATGCATGCACAGCTTTCAAAAAGAGAGAACAAACTACCTTCAACGAGGAGGAACTGTCTCTTAGCCATTAGCACTGACATCACACCGAAGTGACTTTGTCAATAGGCTCTTCAACGGCATAGTTGCTTCCTATCCAAAGCCAGGCTCAGAAGTGACTGGAGTCATCAATTACGCAGACTCGTTTGCCTCTGCCACTTATTTCATAGTGCTGGCTGATAGCGGATATGTCCCCTCCATCTGCCTCAGCCGTCAACTGGCAGCTTGGCACAGAGCAGGCATCACGTTGTGGTTCCACTCACAAACTATGGAACTTAAAGACCACCCAGTAACAGCTGTAGCGGCGATCCACCTACCCCATTATTAACACTTCAAAAAAGACAACACAAAATCTCATCCGAAGAGGCTGGTTGCCAATGGCAGCGACCACAGTAATTGCAAGGATGCATTTGTTGTAGAGTATAATTTCTAGATGGGCTGCACAACTTGCCTCCCAAACGTTCTCTAAAGAGCGTCGTTTCGCTCACCGAGCGACGGCGCCACGGCTCGGCCACCATGAGCAGGCCGGAGGAAGCCGCCACCGCCGCAGCGCCCCGGAGCGCGCGCGGGAGAGCGAGCCCCGCCCTCCACTGCCCCACGAGGCCAAGTTGTTCGACCGCTTGGCTGCAGAGCAACAAAGGCGCGCAGCATCGCAAGTCACCTCAGAAAGTTTTTTTACTGACACTGCTAAGAAAGTTTATGATGCAAACCATTTCCTAAAGATGACCTTTATTGGGGGGGGGGGGGGGGGCAACCTCAAGTTGCCTCACGCCTGCTCTTGTTTTAAACGGGGAGCGGAAATCCTCTTCAGCGCGACCCTCCATTTGAAGTAAACTTATGGCATTAAAAAGGCAAAACTCGAAAGGAACATCTGCCACTTCTCATGTGCGTCAGCTATGCAGATGATCCGTCGACCATTGACAGTCCCGCAGTTAGGACTTTAATGGCAACAACTAGCATTTGTACACTGTCTTTAACGTAGTAAAATGTCATCAGATCAATTTGACACGGACCAAATAGAGGGAGGCATTGGGTCAAGCATCGTCATCCAAGGTAGGTTTAAGGAATGTCTTGCTACCATGCAACACGGAAATAGGCCCTTCGGCCCCACTCTTCCATGCCGACCAAGATGCCCAATCTAAGCTAATCCTATTTGCCCGCTTTTGGCCCACATCCCTCGCCCATGTCCAATTGTATTTTAAATGTTGTCATAATACCTGCCTCAACTACCTGCTCTGGCAGCTCGTTCCATATACCCACCACCCTCAGTGGAAAAAGTTGCCCCTCAGCTTCCTATCTCTCTCCTCACCTTAAACATATGTCATCTCGTCCTTGATTCCCGTACTCTGGAAAAAAGACTGCATTCATCCATTTATTTTCACCATAAGATCAACCCTTAACCTCCTGCACTCCAAGGTATAATAAAGTTCTAGCGTGCCTGTTCTCTCCCTATAGTTCAGGACCTCAAGTCCAGGCAACATCCTCATAAATCTTCTCTGCACCCTTTCCAGCTTGAAGGCATATTTCCCATTGTAGGGTGACCAAAACTAAGCACAATGCTTCAAGTGCAGTCCTATAAAAAGTGGTGGGATGATGGAAAATGGATGGAGTTGCTATTAATATGACCATTTAATAAAAATCCAGTAAAATAAAGAAAGCTACAAATTAAAATTAGGTTTTGTGTGAACCAGACACCCAATGAATGCCCCACAGTGCCACCAATTGCCTACGCTTCAGTCATTTTTTATTTCATTGTGCATCCCAAGCTGGATCATAGCCCACACTAATTGCAGGGGAAGGATCCAGTTACAGAACAGCACATAAGATTAACACACATAAACTCAAGCTGCTGGTCTGGTCTCCAAATACCAAAATAAATTATAGTTAGAAACCATTGGAGTTTAAAATCACTCAAACCCCTCATAAATCACTTATTTGTAATGTTCCATATACCTACTATGTCACTTTTAGATCTTAAAATAAAAAGGAGGTAGAGGCAAAAGTTTCTACCTTTAGGAAATTGATTTCCTTCAAGGCTGCTGAGTGCACATGTCTGCAAACACAGCCTGTGCAGAAAAGCAAAAATGGTGTTTACCAAAAGACCAAATCAGTGGCACAAGATAGCCCTGAGAAGCACCACAAACCCTGATGGCTTGGTAGAAAGAAACTGTACACATTTTATGTTACTACACAAATTATATACATTACTACAGGCACACCTCCCAGAACATTACCCAGAGTGAGGCACAGGATAGAATACATGATCCGAACAAAAGGGACATTATCAACAATTGTGATAGTAAGACTTAAAGAAATGTGCAGTACTGTATGCACATGGATTGAAAGAGGGAAAGCTTGGCAATACTGGATTGAGGTGTCTAATCTCACATGGATTCTTTATCTCATTAAGAACAAGCTTCACAATCTCATTTCTTCTTTAAATAACATTTCATTTCAAAAAGTTCTGTCATATTCCTTGATGGAATTGGATTTCAGTTCCATGGGAAACCAAAGCCCCCCCATTTCTCACTAAATTGACCATACTTCTGCAAGAAGAACCATGATTATTAATGATCAGAAAGTGCATTGCAGATAGAAAATGACTGTACTCCCTCAACATACTGCACGGTCCAGCACACCTCACAAGTTTGTTGTATTTGAGACCAATTGCAGTATCCCCAATACCAAAACTCCGACCAACAATCTCAATTCAAGTCAGAACTACATAGGTTAAAGCTCCATTTGGGAAGAATTTTAAGTATTCAATAGTGGCGGGCTTCATGTTCCAGGTGTCAGATTTTTGGCAAGACAAAATCCAGTAATCCAGTTTGGCCTATCAACCATCTCACAGAACAGATCCCACAGCATTATTTTGCAAAAGTAGTGTCCTTTAATCACCATTACTAAAACAGAATGACTAGTCACCAATCTCATTGTTATTCTTGGGAGTTTGCCATGCACAAAGTATTGTCCAATTTATTACATCAGGAACTGTACTTAAGAAAAACAAAAGTACTTGGAAAAAAGGACTATTGAAATGCAAATCCCTCTTTCTTTTAACCTGTCAAAATTAACCAAGAAACCAGAAACAAACTTGTGATTTTCTTTATCTTACTTTGCCTAACACTGAACATTTGATGCCAATTTTTCATAGGTAACCAACATATCTAACAAAGCAACAACTTGTTAACCCCAATTCACAGGTGCTTAAATGTTTGTCTGGCTAAGAAGCCATTGGGTACATGCATAAACTGACCCAGGGGTTAAGAAAACACCCATGCCCATCCTTTACCAATTGTGGTAAACACTTTTTGTTTTATTTGTATAAAAAGGGTACTTTGTTACCAGATACATAAATGATAAACATTAAAATGATAACATTAAAACATTATTTTTTTCCTCTCTCCTCCCCATATCTTATTCCACTCCCCTTACCTATTTACAATTGAAACACTTGAATATACCTCAGTGAGCGACAGGGTTCTATTTAGCTAATAATACTGCATCTCCCCTTAAAGGAGCCTCAAGCTTGGTCTACATATCATTTCTTATAGCACCAGAAAGAGACCAGTTTATGTTTAAAACAACATTTAAAAAAACGACTTCGCCTAGTGCATTCACTGCCAAAAAAAATGCTTCAATTTAAAACAAATGGGGAAATTGAGGATTCTTAAATATATTGGGACGAAGTTTGGAATTACAAGGGCAGAGGAAATAGCAAGATGGTAATCGAACACCCAGGTAAACATTAAAAAAGTGGAAGGGAACATTCACGTTAAACAATGACAGTTATTCAGTATCCTGTAATTCAGGAGCAATGTTCATGTGAAAATGATTTTCATTTTAATAAGATGTGGAAAATTATTCACCAGCTAGAGAGAAAAGATTGCAAAGCAGAGGATAGGTTTAATAGAATTTGGAAACGTTCACCGTAAACAAAGAAAACAAAAATAACATGTTAAATAGAGCCCTAACTCTCTGGGCTTAATGCTGATGTTCTACAACTATAGCACACCCTATCCCCGATTCTTAAATTAAAAAAAATATTTTGCTGCAAATCTCTACACTCTGTTACACTCAAATGATTAAAACAAACACGTGGATGTACCAGCAAAAAAAAAAGTGGATGGACTGCACTTTTTTGAAAATAAGGGGAGGAGACGACATACAAAGTTCCTTCCTCACCTGCATTCCATCGCAGAGGTGAGAGATGCGCCTCGTTGCGGCTTGCTAGTCTTAAACTCTCTTTTCCATCTAGTCGCCTAGTTTCCCCACCGGCGCAGTCCGATCCCAAATAGCTCCAGCTACAACGAAATTACAGTTATACCTCCTCCATCCAGTACCCTCCAACCCCAACAACAGGGGCAGAGGAAGGAAACGAAAACAAACCGAACAAATGAGTCCGTAACAGTTTCAAGGCGCCCGGGTTTCCAGTAAACAACCTCCCACACGAACAGGGTCCCAGCTCTGCTCCGGACATACCAACCGCAAAGCTTGTCTCCCTCGGAGTACAGGCATATACAAGTCTGCTTCTTTGTTGGTTTGCACTATGCCATACCTGAAAGAATGCTTTTATTTATTAACAGTTTTAAAAAGAGACAGATCAGCGCGTGGGATGGCTTGAAACTGCCGTGAACCTTTTGATTGGATAATTGGGAAAGCTGGTATCTTAAAGGGAAAGATA
The DNA here is from genome assembly GCF_010909765.2 of Amblyraja radiata. Lineage (NCBI taxonomy): Eukaryota > Metazoa > Chordata > Chondrichthyes > Rajiformes > Rajidae > Amblyraja > Amblyraja radiata. Next base: position 8,053,730 of record NC_046001.1, read on the forward strand.
GGCTGCTTTGCCACATTTCAACATAGGATTCCAACACATGAATCTCTAGGATTGTTTACGTGCCGTGTGCGACTCATTGCGAATGTGAAATTCTCTTTTGGAGAAAGACGCGTAGTTAACCATAAAAATAAATTACTGGAGGAACTCAGCGGATCTAGCAGCATATGTGAAGGCAAATAGATCGCCGACATTTCGGGTAGAGACCCTGGATCAGGATCAATAGTCATAGTGTAGAGGGAAAATAGTCAGCCCATTGGTGAGAGGGAAGGGTGAGACAGAGATAGGTTATAGGTGCGAGCAATGAGGGGATGGGATGATGGGCAGATGGAGAAGAGGGAGGGTGTCGAGACAAGAGACTGGTAGGCAATGGGTAGAACCAGATAAGGATAACAAAGGGGGGGGGGGGGGGGTAGAGGGATTGAAGGAGGGGGAGATAGGATAGATTATGGAGATGGCAGAAATGCAGCCGGTGCCCTTCAAGAGAGAGTGATAAATGCTTGCTGATCATAGCTGGCCTGTCTTGAGAAGCTAACTTAAATATTGAAAGAGAGATCTGTGGTCCTGTCTGATCAGTGGCATCACAGATACTAAAATTATCTCTCGGGATCAGTGAGATGAAATAGATCAGTTTCTTCTGTAAATTGAGCCTGTACTAAAATAGCCAGCTATCAGGAATGTTCCAGAAGTCTCCCTGAATGCTTTATAAGATTTTAGGGTGATGTCCTACTTTACATGATTGTTGAGTGCAAAGGATAATGTAGCAACACAAACTATCTGCAACCATAGCCTACTGATAAAATTACATCAGGTAATACTGTCATAGTGTGATAGAAACTGCAGATGCTGATTCATACCAAAAATAGACACAAAACGATGGAGTAAAATGATGGAGTAACAGGCAGCATCTCTGGAGAAAAAGGGTAGGTGACATTTCGGGTCAGGACCCTTCAGACTGTATGTGGGAGGGGGGGTGGGGTGTGGGGAGGAGAACTGGAGGCGAGAGAAGACCAGGGTAAATCAGGGCCAGTAATAGATAACCTCAGGCAGGTTGGTTCCTTGGAAGGCCAATTGTTGGTTAGGGAAGTTATGATCTCAAGAGGGATACATTGTAGCAAACTGGAACTGGTTAAATGAGTAGGGTGGATGGAGGGGGGAGGGGAGTGTTAGTAGAAGTTACTAGAATCCTGTCATAGTACTTTGCAAGGTGAAAGGAAAATTATTTGGTTGACAAATGTTTGTATGGCTGTTGTGAAATCAACTCTTGATTAGGACCATTAACTGTTAAATTAACTGTTAAATTATAGAAATTAACCCATGTCAAAGGCTCCCCAACTTGTGTCCCACTTCACAGGAATGTGTTTTTTCCTTGTTCCCTATTCCTCTTACCACCCCAAAATCTTCTATAAATAAAAGATCGAATAAAAAATATTGGGCATCGTGCAATCCAATTTTGACTTTGCCCAGAGTAGATCATGCTGTCGATCATTTCCAGGTGAAATTGTGCCAGGCACTTGCATCGTCTATTCATGTTAATCTGCCTGGCAATTCCTTGCTTCAGGTGTGTGCCAAATGATGTCATTATTCATATAATGTCAGATTCTACCTGTGCCAAGATAGCTTGGAGGAGAAATCTCTACACCACAACTGTCATGGAACAGTCTAAGTAGAATTTGGAATGCATTACGATGTAGAATTTCTTTTCTATTGAATGTGGCAGTCTGCTGACATCAGGAGACCTGACTTGGCACCTTTAGAAATCACTGCAAGTTGCTCAGACTTCTTCTATATCCACAGAATGTGTTGCAACTGAAAGTAAGTGTTTTTTCCAGCATTTAGGTGCTGAGATACGTATTCAAGGATGCTTCAGCAGTGACATGCTGTCAGCACTCCATCACTGGAGAGGTCATTATGCTGCTACTAGGGTGAGTTGGGCACCTCGGGGCATAAGGCAAAGACATGCCGACCAGCTTATTCCTACAAAGTCTTCAGAGACACCACATTCCACCTGGACATCTCTGCTGTACAATGTATTCAAGGCTCAGCTTTTCCAAGGGTGTCATCATTGAGCTATGTGACATTCTACAGGAAGACCGTCTGTTATGCTTTCATGCTCTCCATGAAGGTCAAGTTCACATTGACTCTCAACTTCTTCACTGCAAGATCTTTCCAAGCAGTCACAGCAAATCTCTTGCATGTCTCACAAGTTGTTCCTCACTGCTGCATCAGAGATTTATTTGTAAATAAATTATTTCAGTTCGGAACAGGTGGAATCCTGATCATTGGGATCTCCCAGAGATGCTGGCCTCTCATGTGTACGTTGCTATTGACTGAGTTCACATGCCCATAAGGGCTTCCCTTAATAACCCATTTCTGTTCCCTCAATGTGCTGGTGATTGTGAATCACAAGAAGAACATGATGCATGCCAGGTTTCTAGGAAACATTTGTGATTCCTTTATCCTGAGGGAGGTCAGGTGGGGGGGAGTTCCCCCTGCGACGGGTACCATGTAATCCTGTGCTACCTGCTCCATGGTTGGATAGTCAGCGACTAAACCGTCTCCCCCACCTGGCTTGCCAAGTGAGGAGGGGGTTGTAGACCCCCCAGCAAGACCAAAAACAAGACCTGCCAAAGGGCAGATGAGCTCCTAGCGACCCAACGGCCATCCACACTTCAGTAGAAGTTGTGATCACTGTCGTACATAGCATTGTAAGACTACGTGCCCGTTGATGTTTTCAACGATGATGATAATGATGATGATGAGAGAGTCCACACTCCAGTCCACATTGCCCATTACACTGGATTAGACCCTGGGAAAGAAAGGCTGAGCTAGCATTTAATTACCCATCACTAATTGTTGTGGAGAAGGTGGTAGAGAGCTGCTGCCGTGACCCACTGCGGTCCTTGAGATGTGGATGTGCCCACAATACTGATAGGGAGGAAGTTCCAGGATTTTGACCCAGTGACAGTGAGGGAACAACAATATATTTCCAAGTTAGGATGTGTGTGGCATGGAGGGCAACTTCCAGGTGATGGTGTTCCCATGTTTTTGTTGCCTTTGTTCTTTTAGCTGGTAGAGGGCATGAGTGTGGTAGGTTTCTTTCCACAACGAGCATCAGTGAACCAGATGAGAGTTTACAACAATCAGGGCATTTCATGATCACCATTGCAATCACTGTTTTTAATTGCTGATTTACTTACCTAGCTGAATTTAAATTCCCCAGGTGCCAATGTGAGAATTGAACACATGCCTCCTGATCAGTGACCCAGGACGCTGGATTACCAGACCAGGAATGTAACCACTAAGTTAGAGTGGGGAACAGTTTGTACTGTACTATAGAGTGGAGAATAATATGCAAATTATTCCTTGACATCAAAGCTTGGCAAGCAGACTTCATTTGAACAATGGGAGGTATTTAAAGCGATGTTTCAGCCATGTGGAAACACATGGGTCTCAACCCAAAACGTTGTCCATCCATTTCCCTCAACAGATGCTGCCTGACCCACTGATTTCCTTCACCAGTAAGTTCAGCTGCAGTCTAGGTACCTACCCATGAGGAAGCAGGGAGGGAAATTAAAGCCAGAGCACCTTGGATAACCAACAATGGAGTAAAAATAGAGAGTAAAATAGAGCAGAAAAATACAAGCATACGAGAAAGCTAGGTCTAAACACATGTTCCCCCCAGTGTGGGGGCGGGGCGCTCTAGTTGTAGAATCCTCTGCCCAGGGGATAAGCCTGTGTTCGTTTGTCTGTTTTTTCGTTCGTTCGGGTGAAGGCGCTATGCACACGGCAGCCAGCCAAACAGTCGCTTGTCTTTTTCGTTGTGTTTTCACTTTTAATTTAATTTTAATTTCAAGTTTTTGTGTACCTTGTTGTGTGTTGTTGACAAGTTGGCAGACCAATTTCCCTCCGGGGATGAATAAAGTTCTATCGTATCGTATGAAAACCTGGCTGATTATGTAAGATAAGAGGAGAAGCAAATCAAAAAGGAAATAAAAGACCAAAGATATAATATAAGACTGGTAGCAAGTATAAAAAGGAACCTTAGTAATTTATGATTAGGAAAATGGTTGTAAGAGATGGTAATGGGATCAATCAGAGACCAAAGAGGAAATCTGCTCATGCACCAGATGGCATAGATGAGATGCTAAAAAATTGTTTTGTATTAGCCTTCACCAAGGAAAATTATACTGCTGAAGAGTCCCAAGCCAAAAGATCACCTATCCATGTTCTCCAGCGATACTGCCTGATCCGCTGTTACTCAAATACTTTATTTTTTTTATAAGGTAGCATTTGCAATTCCTTCTAGCTCCAACAGATATTGCTTGATGCTCAGCGCAGAAGATGTAATTGAGATTCTGTATGGGCAAAAAAGTGATAAAGAGGAAGTTCTAGAAAGGCTAGCTACATCTAAAGAAGACAAATCACCTGGTCCATCTGCCATGCATCCTACGTTGCTGAAGGAAATAAATGAGGACATTGTAGAAAACATACCCATAATCTTCCAAGCATCTGTAGATTAAGGGTTGGTGCCTGAGGACTCAAAAATTGACTGAAATATCCTTTTTCAAAAAGTTTGTAACTACTGTATCGACCATTCTTTCTAACATTCGTGGTGGCAAAGTTCTAGAATTAATAAGGACAGAATTAGCAGTCATTTGGACAAATGTAGATTGATTAGAAAGCCAAATTTTGTCAACTAACTTGATTAGGTTTTATGATGAAATAACAAAGAGGATTGATGAGCTGATGTGGTATATATTATATGGCTTGTCATCAAGGTTCAAGCCATGGAATAAAAGGAGCTTGAGCAGCAAGGATAGAACATTGGCAGGAAACTGTCTTCGTGAAAATGTGCTTTTTTGTACTGAAGGGAATTGTATAGTGGAGCTCACAGCGGCAGTACTAGATTCACTGCTTTTCTTCATGTATGTTGGGAACATATACTCTGGGAGTTAATGATTTGGATGTATGGGTACAGGAAGTCCCCAGGTTACAACAGGGCTCTGTTCCTGCGAACTGTTCATAACCCAAACTGTTCTGTAAGTCAAAAGTTAACAAAAACAGTGTGTGAGAGAGGGTTACAGAAACAGCTGGGACAGGAGGGCAAGCAGGCAAAGGAGAAGTGGTTGCCAGCTGGCCTCACTGATTCGGTGAGTGAGCGAGTGAGTCTGCTCTGATCCCCGCTTCGCTCAACAGCCCATCCCCCAATTGTTGCAGCTTGGAGGGTGGTGGTGAAGGCACACAAACATGCCCAGATCCCATCTGGCATATGATGCCTGCAGGCCCGCAATCAGCTCTCAAGTCCTGGCAACATCCTCGTAACTCTTCTCTGCACCCTTTCCAGCTTGATAACATCTTTCCTATTTTTCACTTTTCAAGAAAGTAGCGAGAGAGAAAATGGTGAATTACAGACCTGTTAGCCTGACTTCGGTGGTGGGCAAGATGCTGGAGTCAATTATTAAAGAGGTAATAATGGGGCATTTGGATAGCAGTAAAAGGATTAGTCCAAGTCAGCATGGATTTATGAAAGGAAAATCATGCTTGACTAATCTTCTGGAATTTTTTGAGGATGTGACAAGTAAAATGAATGAAGGGGTGCCAGTGGATGTAGTGTATCTAGAATTTCAGAAAGCCATTGATAAGGTCCCGCACGGGAGACTGGTGACTAAAATTAGAGCACATGGTATTGGGGGTAGGTGTTGACATGGATAGAAAATTGGTTGGCAGACAGGAAGCAAAGAGTAGGAGTAAACGGGTCTTTTTCAGAATGGCAGGCAGTGGCGAGTGGAGTGCCGCAAAGCTCGGTGTTGGGGCCGCAACTGTTTACCATATATATTAATGATTTGGAAGAGGGAATTAGGAGCAACACTAGCAAGTTTGCGGATGACACAAAGCTGGGTGGCAGTGTGAACTATGAAGAGGATGTTAGGAGGTTGCAGGGTAACCTGGACAGGTTGAGTGAGTGGGCAGATGCATGGCAGATGCAGTATAATATAGATAAATGTGAGGTTATCCACTTTGGTGGCAAAAACAAGGGGGCAGATTATTATCTCAGCGAAACCTGGGTGTCCTTGTACACCGGTCACTGAAAGTTGGTGTGCAGGTACAGCAGGCAGTGAAGAAAGATAATGGAATGTTGGCCTTCATAACAAGAGGATTTCAGTATAGGAGTAAAGAGGTTATTCTGCAGTTGTATAGGGCTCTGGTGAGACCACATTTGGAGTATTGTGTACAGTTTTGGTCTCCTAATTTGAGGAAGGACATCCTTGTGATTGAGGCAGTGCAGCGTAGGTTCACGAGATTGATCCCTGGGATGGCGGGACTGTCATATGAGGAAAGATTGAAAAGACTAGGCTTGTATTCACTGGAGTTTAGAAGGATGAGGGGGTATCTTATAGAAACATATAAAATTATAAAAGGACTGGTCAGGCTAGATGCAGGAAAAATGTTCCCAATGATGGGCGAGTCCAGAACCAGGGGCCACAATCTGGGAGGCCATTTAGGACTGAGGTGAGAAAAAACATTTTCACCCAGAGAGTTGTGAATTTGTGGAATTCCCTGCCACAGAGGGCAGTGGAGGCCATGTCACTGGATGGATTTAAGAGAGAGTTAGATAGAGCTCTAGGGGCTGGCGGAATCAAGGGATATGGGGAGAAGGCAGGCACGGGTTATTGATTGGGGACGATCAGCCATGATCACAATGAATGACGGTGCTGGCTCAAAGGGCTGAATGGCCTCCTCCTGCACCTATTTTCAATGTTTCTATGTAACATAGGGACCAAAACTGAACAACAAACTCTAAATGTGGCCTCACCAATGTCTCATACACCTGTAACATGACCTCCCAACATCTATACTCAATGTAGACGCAAAAAGCTGGAGTAACTCAGCAGAACAGGCAGCATCTCTAGAGAGAAGGAATGGGTGACGTTTCTGGTTGAGAACCTTCTTCAGTTCGGTTTAAACCAGCATCTGCAGTTCCTTCCTACATATCTATACTCAATACTCTGACTGATTAAGGCTAATATGCCAAAAGCCTTCTTGACCACCCTATCTAACTGTGATGCCATTTTCAAAGAATTATGTACCTTCACTGCTAGATCCCTCTGCTCTGCAACACTCCACAGAGTCCAACTATTCACTTTGTTAGACTGCCCAAAATGCAATATCTCGCACTTCTCTATGTTAAATTCCATCAACCATTCCTCAGCCCACCTGCCCAACTGATCAAGATCCTATTCCAATTTTTGACAATCTGCTTCACTATGTACCATATGTACACTTTATGTACAGTTTAGTGTCATCTGCAAACTTGCTAATCATGCCTTTTATGTTCTAATCCTCATAATTGATATAGATGACAAACAGAAATGGGCCCAAAACTGACCCCTGAGGCACACCACTAGTCACAGACCTCCAGTCCGAGAAGCAACCTTCCACCAGCACCCTCTGCTTCCCATGAAGCCAATCTTCCATCCATTCAGCTATCTCTCCTTGGATTGCATGCAATTGAACCTTCCAGAGCAGCCTACCATGCGGAACCTTGTCAAATGTCTTGCTAAAATCCATATATACAATGTCTACAACTCTGCCCTCATCAACCTTTTTGGTCACATCTTCTAAAAAACTCAACCAGATTTGTGAGATACGATCTCCCACGTACAAATCCGTGCTGACTATCTCTAATCAGCCCTTGTCCATCTAAATGCATGTATATGTTATTCCTCAGAATACTCTAGTAACTTTCCAACCACAGATGTTAGGCGTCCTTCACAAGGAGCAGTCGGGAATGGGCAATAAATGGTGTCATCAATATCTCAAGAAAGAATGATGTACTTGTTTTTTATTACTGTTTAAGCAAGAAGAAAAGTGAGTGACCAGGCTTGTATGGTAACTCAACTTCATTTAACTTATGTCACTGACAAATGGCCTCCTTCCAAGTGTGAGCAGCCAACACAAGCAAAGTAGTTATATTTTTTATCAAGAGCTGGATGCTAGACCCTCACATAAAAACACTCTCCTTGACTATATAAACAGGGTGTTTGACAAAACAGTACTGGGGAAAAAGAGGGAACATTGGCCTTGATCCGGCCTTCGCCCAATCTCACATTTTCCTTTTCTGTCTGCCCCCAGCCCCCCCGCCCCTCTCTTTCTCTCTCACACTTTCCTGTTATTCCTGAATGGAGCATTACCCCTCCTGGGCCTCACAATCTTTCGTGAAGCCAGGCTGGAGTTGTGTTGCTGCCCAGTATGCAGGGGTGGAGTCACATTGACTTCCTGGAAATCATATGACTGTCTGGCTGAAGTAAATAACAACTGGCACTCTGAATTTAAAGATGCAGACAGACTATGCCCCACCTTCTCCCCCCTCCCACCCCTGTGAGGGGTGTGCCACAGTCACCACAGGAGTCAATCAGGTAAGGCCACCACAGGAGTCAATCAGGTAAAGCTATGTTTTCTGCTTTTCTGGGTAATAAACGATGTGTGGGAGCAATGATAGAACAAACAGGTGCTTTTAATTTCTTTAGAGTTCCAAGATTGATAGTAAATTTAGTGAAAGCATGTTTCCTAGATGTCCGAATGGGTTTTAGTACAGCAGACCTTACGACAGCATGGCAGAGACTACAGATGGGCATTATGACAAGGTGTACTATTTCCCCGTTAGCTTTTACAATGGCGATGGAGCTAGTGATTAGAACATCACGGTGGGTCATCTGCGGGGAGAGACGGATGACGGACTGTGCCTCCCTCCAATCAGGGCCTATATGGATGATATGACCTTGGTGACCACAACAGAAGGTTATCAGAGAAGATAAATGATAATCTTAAATGGACTAGATTGAAGATTAAGCCTAGTAAGTCACGGAGTATTTATTTGGCACAAGGAAAGGTAGTAGAGAAAATGTTTTATGTAGATGAAGAAAAAATCCTACCTATAATGGAGAAACTAGTTAAAAGTTTGGGTAGGTGGTATAACAGGAAGTTGGATGACACTGAACAGGCTCAGCAACTTAGAAAGGATGTTATTGATGAGTTCGAAAGGATAGAGAAGTCATGGCTTCCAGGGAAGTTGAAGTTGTGGTGTTTGCAGTTTGGGCTATTCCCCAGGCTGATGTGGCCATTGACATGAGGTGCCAATTTCTAAGGTGGAAAAATTAGAGAGATTGGTTAGTTCATATATTAGGAAATGGTAAGAAGTTCCACGGTGTCTTAGTCATGTGGCTTTATATGGAAAAGGTATTCTGGGATGCCAGAACCAACTGTTGAGTCTTCCCGAGATGTTGTGGGCCTAACTCAACGAAACATCAGTGAAGGGAGGTGCCCACTTGATAACCTCAATCATATACTTGCATCTATATGATTCGTTTTGTAAGACCTGGTTAACATGTAGGTAGCTGTTTTGGTATATTCAGTTAGATAATGTTATGGGCTTGGTTTTCTTAATTGAGCGCTTATCCTGGAGTTATAGCACAAGTACTTTGTGTTTTAATTGTAATTCATCAAGGTTTAGAGCTCTGACATACTCTATCCCTCTACTCTACTCTGACATACTCTATTCCTCCAGAAAAATGTTTTGTGAAAGTTACCAAGAAGTTGATGAGAAAACTCATTTTTGCTTGTTTAATTCACGATTGAGGGCCTCGTGTATTTGAGGACAACGTGAGTGTTACACTCAAGGTCAGTCCTGGCTTTATTAACCTGAACAAAAGAGGAAGGTTTGGAGTCAGACTTTTCACTAAAATGATGGCAACAATAAGTGTATAGAGGAATTTATGTCAGAGAGGGTCAGTGCAAATGGCTACTGGTTTCTAACACTAAAGCAGAAAGGGAGAGCAGAATGGAGGATAGTGTGTTAGGAACACAAAGGACAGTGGAAGTACCCGAAAATGAAGTTTTCGTAATCTAGGTCTGACAAGCAGAAAGGGGAAGATGTGACTGGTAGTGGAAGTGGTGAAAGATGTTATGCGGAGGCTAGAGGAGTGAAAGGTGAGGACCAGGGGAACTCTATCTTTATTTTATCTGGGAGAGGGAAGGTGAGAGCAGATGTGTAGGAAATGCATGTGAAGAAAATTCACTGCCTGAAAGGCCACGTACATATTGTACAATTGACACATCATTCCAAATCATCAGCAAGGAAGAGATTAGCGATGGTGTTGGGAGCTTTAAGAGCTCCCTCTTGTGAGTAAAGATATTAGCGCTACTTCTAAAAGCCAATTTTTGGAGGATAAAATCTGCATTTCTATTGGGTAGTTTTAATTGTCCAATTTCTTTTTAAGCACGTTTTTAAACATTTGATTTAATTCCCTTTCTGGGAGTCTGGTTTGAGAGTGGACTTGATTAATAGATTCTATGCCCTTCTGAAATCAAACCTAAATGTACTTACCCTTTGTAAATCTCAGCATGCGCTGCCCTACTGTCACTTGTTCAAAATCCGTGAACTCCTGTGAACAATCCGTGAATTCCTGACAGCATTGTGGGTATACCCATGCCTCAAGCACTGCAACAGTTCAAGAAGGCAGCTCACCGCCACCTTTTTCAGGCAATTAGGGATGGGCATAACTGCTGGCTCAACCTAACAAACCCTTACCGTTTCAATGAACAACAAATATCTTCTGCCAGGGTTTAGACCCCACTCCTTCCCCTGATTTACCATCTAAATTTAATAATTTACATTGCAGTAACAGATTGACCATTGGCTGGCGCTGCTCTCTCTCCGAATTGTGTATTGTTGCTGTATTTGTTTTTGCTTCATGCTTGTTTTAACTGTTAGGTGTCCTTGAGAGTCTTGAAAGGTGCCCATAAATAAAAGGCATTATTATTGTTATTATCACATTGTTCTTTGTAGGAGCTTGCTGTTCGCTGGTTGGCTTGTGTGCATTCTTGTTTCCAACTGTGATCATACTTCAAGAGTGCTACATTGGCAGTAAAGTGCGTTGTGATGGCCCAAATTCTTGGAAGGCACAGTAAAAGCAAGTTGGATACATAAGAGACTGCAGATGTTGGAATTTGGAGCAAAACAGGTAAAAACAAAATTTTATTTGTTTTCATTTTAAAGTATTCAACATTTTTCTGATTAGAGGCTTGCTTTACTAAATTTTTACTCCCTTTGTGGGATGTCCCAAGCGCTTTACAGCTTATGAATCACTTTACAGCTTATGAATCATCTACTTGCAGGGTAGGGGGTGAGAGATGGGGAGAGAGATGTGGGGGAGGTGGGCATGGGGAGGGAGGGGAAGAGGGAGGGAGGGGGAGAGTGGTGGGGGGAGAGAGGGGAAAGAGTGGGGAGGGAGAGTGGGTGGGGGATGAGGGGAGAGAAGTGGCAGATTGGGGAGGAGGAGGAGAGGGGTTAGCGGGAGTGATGGAAGGAGGGACAGAGGGATAGGGGGAAGGGGGTGGGGGAGAGAGAGGGAAGGGGGTGGGTTAGAGTGGGAAGGGGGTGGGGGGAGAGAGGGATGGGAGAGGGGGGAGGAGAGAGTGGGAGAGAAGTGGAAGAGTGGGGAGGGAGGGAGGGGTAGAGGGGTAGCGGGAGTGGTAGAAGAGGGACAGAGGGGTAGGGGAAGGGGTGGGGGAGAGAGGGGAAGGGAGCGGAAGAGAGAGGGGTGGGGGAGGGAGAGGCGTCGGGTAAGGGGATAGAAGTGGAAGAGTGGTGAGAGAGGGGTAGGGGGAGTGATGAAAGAGGGACAGAGGGGTAGGGGTAAGGGGGTGGTGGTAGAGAGGGAAGGGGGGTGGGGGAGAGAGGGATGGGTGGGAGAGGGAGAGGGGTGAGGAGAGGGAAACATAGAAATTAAGTGCAGGAGTAGGCCATTTGGCCCTTCTAGCCTGCACCACCATTCAATAGGATCATGGCTGATCATCCAACTCAGTATCCTGTACCTGCCTTCTCTCCATACCCCCTGATCCCTTTAGCCACAAGGGCCACATCTAACTCCCTCTTAAATATAGCCAATGAACTGACCTCAACTACCTTCTGTGGCAGAGAATTCCAGAGATTCACCACTCTCTGTGTGAAAAATGTTTTTCTCATCTCTGTCCTAAAGGATTTCCCCCTTATCCTTAAACTGTGACCCCTTGTTCTGGTCTTCCCCAACATCCGGAACAATCTTCCTGCATCTAGCCTGTCCAACCCCTTAAGAATTTTATACGTTTCTATAAGATATCCCCTCAATCTTCTAAAATCTAGCGAGTACAAGGCGAGTCTATCCAGTCTTTGTTCGTATGAAAATCCTGACATCCCAGGAATCAGTCTGGTGAACCTTCTCTGTACTCCCTCTATGGCAAGAATGTCTTTGAGCATTGGGCATTGTGACATCACACGATGGAACGTTCACCAGGGGCTGGGGCTGCTTCTATGGGTGAGAAACCAGTATTTGTTGAAATATTGGGGGAGGGGGGGGGGGGGGGGGGGGGGCTGCGGCATCACACTCACATTAACCACCCCCAAACACACAGGTGGGGGGAGGGGGGGTGAGAAGAGGGGAGGGAGGGGAGAGGAGGAGGAGGAAACGGACAGATTTGGGAGAGAAAGGAGAGCGGGGTAGGGGGTGAGAGGGGGATGGGGAAAGAGATGTGGGGGAGGGGGAGATGGGGAGGGAGGGGAGGAGGGAGGGAGGGAGGGGAGGAGGGAGGGAGGGGGAGAGGGGTGGGGGGAGAGAGGGGAAAGAGTGGGATGGAGAGTGGAGGGGAAGGGGGAGAGAAGTGGCAGAGTGGGGAGGGAGGAGGAGAGGGGTAGCGGGAGTGATGGAAGAGGGACAGAGGGATAGGGGAAGGGGGTGGGGGGAGAGGGGGAAGGGGGTGGGGTAGAGAGGGAAGGGGGGTGGGGGGAGAGAGGGATGGGAGAGGGGGGAGGAGGAGAGAGAGTGGGAGAGAAGTGGAAGAGTGGGAGGGAGGGAGGGGTAGAGGGTTAGCGGGAGTGGTAGAAGAGGGACAGAGGGGTAGGGGAAGGGGTGGGGGAGAGAGGGGAAGGGAGCGGAAGAGAGAGGGGTGGGGGAGGGAGAGGCGTCGGGTAAGGGGATAGAAGTGGAAGAGTGGTGAGAGGGTAGGGGGAGTGGTGAAAGAGGGACAGAGGGGTAGGGGTAAGGGGGTGGTGGTAGAGAGGGAAGGGGGGTGGGGGAGAGAGGGATGGGTGGGAGAGGGAGAGGGGTGAGGAGAGGGAAACATAGAAACATAGAAGTTAAGTGCAGGAGTAGGCCATTCGGCCCTTCTAGCCTGCACCACCATTCAAAATGATCATGGCTGATCATCCAACTCAGTATCCTGTACCTGCCTTCTCTCCATACCCCCTGATCCCTTTAGCCACAAGGGCCACATCTAACTCCCTTTTAAATATAGCCAATGAACTGACCTCAACTACCTTCTGTGGCAGTGAATTCCAGAGATTCACCACTCTCTGTGTGAAAAATGTTTTTCCCATCTCGGTCCTAAAAGATTTCCCCCTTATCCTTAAACTGTGACCCCTTGTTCTGGTCTTCCCCAACATCCGGAACAATCTTCCTGCATCTAGCCTGTCCAACCCCTTAAGAATTTTATACGTTTCTATAAGATATCCCCTCAATCTTCTAAAATCTAGCGAGTACAAGGCGAGTCTATCCAGTCTTTGTTCGTATGAAAATCCTGACATCCCAGGAATCAGTCTGGTGAACCTTCTCTGTACTCCCTCTCTATGGCAACGATGTATTTGAACATTGGGCATTGTGACATCACACGATGGAACGTTCACCAGGGGCTGGGGCTGCCTCTATGGGTGAGAAGCCAGTATTTTTTGAAATATTGGGGGGGGGGCGGGGGGG